>NC_056735.1:886262228-886450955 GCF_019279795.1 Protopterus annectens
CAATTGTTATCTGCACCCATACTACTTAACAAAGTGTACCAGCTGCACACCATCACATGCTAACATTGACTATGGCAATGTGCATCTTGTGCTGTTATGTAGATTCAGCTACATGTATCTGTTCTGTCACACATGCATTTATACACACCCTGCTACCCACACACATGCACACGCCACCTGCCATTCCCATTATTTATCACCCTACATGAGTAGCTGTTGATACATGACAGGTACACATTTCAGAAGTGCACTATGTTGTTTACTACTGGCATCCCCTTCTCTACCTGTACTCACAGGGTGCAGGCAACCTCATCAGTTGAAGATGTAATGTGCATCAGGTACTGTAGTACCCTGATTGCCACAGCAAACATGTTTCCCATACGGAAATGCACACACAGACACATCCCACATCCACACACTTGCCACATTCAGGCTTCAGAACACTATCTAGGTATATTCAGTTACATGTGCGTGTTACAGTAGCATGTAACACTATACTGAGTACTGGCAGTTAGTTGTCTGTTGTCATGTTGTCTGTATAGAATAAAAGAATTGTTTTATTATCCTACTCCGGTTTGTGGACATTACTTGAACAAGTGTTACCTTACATGTGTTATCAGTACCAACACCTTATGTTTTGTAGTTTTGTTTGTATAGGGTGCTATCAACATCACTGCTTGTTAAGGGTAATGACCACCCTGCAGTGCATAGCCCCATGTGGCAAAAGCCACATCCCACCCCATCATTGTGCACACACACTAACCCCACCAACAGTAAAACACATACTTTCCATTTGCAAGATTCAAACCCATACCTAACTGTGCAATGACAGTAGAAACAGACACATTAGCAGAGTGTGCTATTTGCAGTAGTTGGAGAAATCTTTACTAATGCTGTACTTAGAGGGTGCTGACATCATCTGTGTGTAGGAGGAGGGATGTGCACCCTGTAGTGTGTTCTCCCAGTTGGCAAAAGGCAGTTAACCCTCCCAGCATAGTGCACACACATAAACCACACTCATACATTCCCTTTGCAGGATTCAAACCCCCACCTAACTACGTTATGACACTGAAGAAAGACACATTAGCAGAGCCCGCTATGCAAATTACTGGAGGACGTTACTACAGGTGATATAGTTATACAGTCCTGACATCATCACTGTTTCAAAAGGGGATCTGCATCCTGTACGATACTGTCACGGTTGCTAAAAGGGACATTTCCCACACACACACATCGATGTGTTGGAGGTTTGCATATGTGGGGGATCCAGAACACCAGTGTGATTAGTATATGGTTTGATTGCAACAATGAGGGATATACTCCCAGTGGTGAGCAGTTGTACTCATGTTTGTAAAGATCAGCTCTAGTATATCTGCCCCTCTTGTGGGAAGGTTGGTTACCTGTTCCATAGCCAAAGAATGTCTGATCAATGGGAACCTTAGAGCTTGGATATTGTGGCCTGTGTAATGTACACAATCTATGTTTGGGTAGCTGGCATCACCCAGTATGATGGTGTTTGCAGAGTAATCTAAACTCTCCTGTGTCAGCATGAAGGCTGTGTGGGAGACCTGAGTTTGAGAGGGTGCTGTAAGAGCTCCTCTGTGTCTCTTTCCATGTGGTCCAGGGAGGTACTTCCCAACAGGTAGCTGACTGTGACCCTCCCTTGCTCTGTCTGGAGGGCGGCACGCCTGTCAACAGCTCATGTCAAGCAAGTGCACACCCTCATAAATGATGTGGAAACCTTCAAAGGCCCAAGGCCTGTTGAAAATATGGACCAGACTGCAGATACCTGTATAGAGGCATTCTGTGGACACATTCAGGAATGCATGGATCATGAAGCCACATATGAAAGCATGACCCAATTCTCCAAAGGCAGATGTCCTGGGCCGGACACCAGCCATAAACACACTATACAATAGAAGGATGGCGCCACTACATGATACAACAACCTCCCAAAATGTGAAGGCACCACTGATGAGTATTGGAAGACAACTACAGGCACCCATATGATTGTCTAAGGCCATCTTTGAGAGAGGATTCCACAAGCCACTGACGATAATCACAAGGCTGCCTGTAGTTATGTTAGTAACCTGGGTGGTACTACCCAGATATGCTCAGAGGTAATACAATATGTCACACAAAATATAAAACACACAGACATTGCCATCATCCTAGTGGACAGGTTCAATGCTGCCTTCTCTCCCCACCACACCAAAAGGGAACATATGTCTCGCATCACAGTGCTTCCCCCCCCTGACATCACAGATGCTCAGGTAAGAGATGCCCTTCCCAAAGCAATAAACACTGCATCAATGGGACCAGACAGTGTCCCAGGCTGTGTCCTACATGAACCACAAGAAGAGCTACACCCAGACATAACACCACTGTTCAATCCCAGCCTTAATACATGATATGTGGCCAGAGAGTGGCATACAGCAACAGTGGTCCCTCAACATGCAGGTGGTGCCTACACGGATCCTGGACACTACTCACCCATATGTCTGACTAGCTTTGTCTGCAAAGCTATGGCAAGAATCATCAAGAACCTCACATATCTAGATATTGTGGACCTACAGACATGTCACCATACACAGTTTGGCTTTGTCAATGGCAAATCCTGCCTATCAAACCTGTTTGCTTTGTTTGAAACAGTCACCAAGGCCACTGTCAAGGGGTAGGAGGTCCACACAGCCTACCTGGACCTTGCATAAGCCTTGGATACAATACCCCACTTGTGCATTCTAGGAAGCTCACCAGTGTACATATTAACCCCTATGTCACTATGGGTATTGCACAGTGGCTCAAGGGCAGAACACACATGTTAGAATTGCTGGAGCCATGTCAGCCTCCAACCTGGTACAAGTGGTGTCCCACAAGGCAAAGCCCTAGGGCTGTCATGTTCATTATATATTTGTCATAGGTACAGGCCAACATGGAAGTACTGTGGCTCAGCAAGTCACAGGTGACTGCAGACTGAACACCATAATCAACTCAACAGCTAACACACGTATCCTCCAAAAGGGACTCTTGCAAACACACGACTTGTGCCACAGCCATGGCCTCAACGTGAATGACAGAAAGAGTATAGTCATCCCCTTTGTCAAACACTAAATGACCACAATGTACCTCATATGTGTTAATCCAGTAAGTGCAGACCAAGGAATTATGGACCTTGGGGTACACAGGTTGATAGCATTCTACCATTTGACAACAACATGGACAAAGTGGTTAGGTAAGCATGTGATATGGGCCACATCATCATGGGATCCACATGTAGGCCAGGGAGGACATTGTGCCCCTTTACTCATCCCTCATCATGCCCATAATTGACTATGATGAACCTGTCGGCATGCACCTTACCAGACACCTGCAGCAACTGGGGCTACCACATATCTACCTCGACAAGGGGATCAAAGTGCTCAAACAGATGCCACATACTGACTGGTTAAAGTAGCAGCAGCTGTACTCAGTGACATACTGACTCTTCATAGGCAATCTGTGCCTGACATAGAAGGCCAGGTCATACCCTCACGTAATGGCCATGCTGCATCTCAGAATATCCAGATCCCACCAGGATACACGCTGGAAATACTTGAACTTCAGGAGTGATATACATAGGACATGGTGGAGGGGCACATTCACAACTCAGAGGCACCCTTCATTCCTGATTATTATCCCAATAGAGGTTAGGTGGACTGACTCAGTGACTATCTTCAAGAGCGATATTAATGACTGGATGTGACATTGTAGGGTTACGCTGGGTATCACTTATGTGTCACTGTGAGAAAGAGGCACAGTATACTAACCTTGGAAAAGGGCATAGCAAGACAGATTCACAATGCATGTTGAAAGGCACGCATTCTGGCTAGGTGGATACATGCCCTGGGCAGATATCCCTGTACGAACCTATGGACCTATGTCTCTTTCACCATTGGCCCTATGTGCTGTCAATCACCAATGTAATCTCAATACTCGTAGCATGTGCAAAGGTCAGTTGTCAGTCACCTCTATGGTACAGTTGTGGAATATGTGTGTCATGTAGTAATGTCACAGCTGCCACATGTACACAGTCAACCCTATCCCCTACCCATTGATGTACATCACATGTATGAGATGGAAACACATGGCCAAACTGTAACAGCAACATACAAGTCAGTCAGATGCATGGACACATATGACTCAGTCATTGTCCATGCCACCACAGCTGATGTGGGATGTCACCACTGGGATACGTGATAGGGAACATGGAAGGGATCACTGAGCAAGTGACACAGGCTGGTAGAACCCTGACCTTGGTTGGCATCAGACCCTCACCAGGGATTCCGACAAATTACTGAATGCTAATGAATAAGTGTATCTACAACACCATAGCTGAATGGTTCTTAGCATGCAGTCACTGCATTGCTATGGAATACTGTCTTACCACTCCCACAAAAGGTGAGAACATGCAGCTCCTGTACATTAACAACATGTAGACTTTATGCCCCAGACCAGGTGTGCATCCTCACTACTAGGCTGATAGCATCTACATCTCACACTGTATATACACATCCCACATGCAGCATCTGCACAGAAGACCACGGTCATAATGTTACCCTGTGCAAATACCATGTATTCACATGTGGCAGGCATCACACATGGTAACTATTGAAAGTCTCAGGTACATATGTGTATTTGGCACACACATACATCATGTGTTCATTGCCATAACCGTGTAATCAATGTCATGCATTATTGTGAGGGACAACCACACACATGGGCATTCTGTTTGTGCACAACACACATGGCATGTCTGTAATCAAAATCCATACATAATTGTGATATCGTTTAGAAATGGGTATGTGCATCCTGTAGTGTGTTTTCCCAGTTGCCAAAATGGATGTTTCTTTCATACACACTTACCCCCCTTCACACACACTTGCCACCTGCTGGATTCAAACCCCTACCTAACTATGTTATGACACTAGAGACGGACGATTAGCACAGCCGCTATTCGCATTACTGGGGAATGTCCTTTCCCCTGATATACTTGTAGGGTGCTGACATCATCAGAGTTTAGAAAGTGGAATGATCATCCTGTGGTGTGTTTTCCCATTTGCCAAAAGGGATGTTTCTTTCATACACACTTACCCCCCTTCACACACACTCGCCACCTGCTGGATTCAAACCCCTACCTAACTATGCTATGATACTGGAGACGGACACATTAGCACAGCGCGCTATTTACATTACTGGGGAATGTCCTTTCCCCTGATATATTTGTAGGGTGCTGACATCATCAGAGTTTAGAAAGTGGAATAATCATCCTGTGGTGTGTTTTCCCATTTACCAAAAGGGATGTTTCTTTCATATACACTTACACACACACTTACCCCCCTTCACACACACTCGCCACCTGCTGGATTCAAACCCCTACCTAACTATGTTATGACACTAGAGACAGATGCATTAGCACGGCGCGCTATTCAGATTACTGAGAGAATCCTTTTCTCCAATATACTTATAGGGTGCTTACATGATCAGTGTCTAGAAAGGGGGATGAGCATCCTCTGGTGTGTTTTCACATTTGCTAGGGGTAACATTTGGACCAAGTGTGTGAGCATGCCCAGTTCAGCCTTCCTGTGGCATGTTGTGTGAAAGATGTCTCATTTATCTAAGTGTGTGAGCATGCCCAGTGTGGGCTTTACATATGTTGAACTCTGCAGCCCATCACATTTGTGGATGAGTGTGACCTTCAACAAATACCTCCAGTTTATGGTTGTGTGTTCTGTGCCATGTTGTGTAGTTACTGTCTGAATGCTTTTTGTGTGAACAAAACTGGGAGTATACTGTGCCTGCAGGTTTTGCATGGGATACTTTGCACACAATTGTCAACATCCGTTCATACTGACCTAACACTGTAGCACTGTCTAGTGTAGTGTTTCAGTACTTTCACTGTGGTGGTCAGTATCCTGGGCTTCAGTCCTATCACTGATTTACATTTTCATAGTGTGCACAACAGGCTGGTTATGGTCCAGTTGTGCACATCTGCACAAAGGCAGTGCCTCTACAGACCCTGTTAATTGCTGCCCCATAAGCTTAACAAGTGTAGTCTGCAAATCTATGGAGAGGATCATAATTGAGCTCATAAACAAAGATATAGGGGACATGCAGACATTGTACCCATCCCATTTTGGCTTGGTCATGGGCAGATCATGCCTTTTGTACTGTGTTGACATCTTCAAATTGGTCACTTAGGCCATTGTTGGGGAAAGGCAGTCCATACAGCCTACCTTGGCCTTGCTAACACTTTCAACACAATACCCCACTCAGGTATTGTGGAAAACCCTAACAACTGAAATGTAAACCCATATGTCACAAGATGGGTTGCAAACTGGCTTAAGGACGGGACCCACAGGGTTAGAGTTGCTGGCACTATGTTAGACTCCAGGCTGGTCACAGGTGGTGTCACACAGGGCTCAGTCCTTGGCCACCATTGTTTGTCATGTACTTCCCAGGAGTACAGGCCAACATGGGAGGGCTTTGGATGACAATGTTAGCAGATGACTGCACACGGGGCACCATAGTGGACAGTGCATCACACACAGATATCATTCAGAAGGGACTCACAGTAACTGATAGCTGGTGCCAGGGCCATGGCCTGAAGTCAGAGTGCACAACATGTGTAGACATACCCTTCAGGAAAAGCAAGGTGACCCCAAGCTACCATATAGGTGGCAATCCTCTAAGCACAGAGGAGGTTATCATGGACCTGGGGACCCAGGTTGACATTCGCCATTCTTCTGAGACTCACATTGCTAAAGTGGCTAGGAAGACCTTCTACATTGCCCACCTGATAAGGATGGGATTCACATCCAGCTCTAGTGGGTCATTGTTCCCCTGTACTCTTCAGTTATCAGACCGTTGATCGAGTCAAATGCCCTATTGTGGCTGTATCTCACCCAACATCTGCAGCAATTGGAGACACCCTGACTGTCCCCCACCTAAAGGATCAAGGAACCACAACAGCTGTCATATGCTGCCAGATTGAAGACACTCACACTCTATTCACTCACATACTGTCTGCTTAGAGGTGACATGTGCCTGACATGCGAGGCCATGTCCAAACAGGGATTAATGGACATGCTCCACCTCAGACTCAGAAGATCCACCTGAACCACTAGTGCAGGTGACTGACACCTTAGCAGGGATGTATGTTGGACATACAGGAGGGATGGAGTTATCACCGGAGACTCCTATGCTGTGGAATACAATCCTGGTCCATTTGAGGCAGAGCACCTTGCTGGCTGTGTTCAAGAGGTATCTTGACCTAATGCTAGTCGGAGAATGTGTTTGTCCATCAACACATTGTAAGTGTAGTTTGACATGTCATATGTCTTGTTTAGTATACTGTGCCTCTGTCTACCTGTGACATAACATTGATACCCAGGGTAAACCTCCCATCTCCCATCCACTCATTAGGATTCCTGTTGAGGGACTCAACAAGTGTCTTTATGGACAACCTGTACTGGTAGTTTACTCATGTGTGGGGGTGGCTTCTGTGTTTTGGATAATGCAGTACAGCATGTCCTATATATGTCAGTGCTGGGGTTCAGGTCCCTCATGTGCATAGCTCCCTGCCATTCAGATTGTACAAGGTGCAGCATGTGCATTGATTCCAGCTTGGACATGGCTTTCTACATCAGGCACAGCTTGCATCTGGGTGGACAGCATGGCAGTGTGTGGAGCTGCACTCTGTTTAATCAGACTACACATCACATGTGTTCCAGCTCTGTCATACTCCTGGTGAGGTACTGTTGTGGACTTTACAGGTGCTGGATGTGTGTGCATGAGGCACACCCCACAGGGGCTGTTGTGGTCATTTCTACTGCTGATGAAAGATAACTGCAAAACCGAATGACCTCCCTTAGCTAGATGTCAGACAGCATGGACCATACAATCACAACTGGAAACAGGACCCTCTCCACAAAGGAAAGTGTCCTGTCTGGTGGACCCCAGCCATAAACAAACTGTATGACAGATGAGGGTTACTAATGCAAGACAGAGCTACATCTCCAAAGGGAAGACAGCTGAGATCAGCACTAGTAGAAAGCTACATTATCTCATGAAGACATGCAAGGTCAACTTGGGGACAGAAATCACCAAAGACAATGAAGGTAACCACACTGCTTTCTTCAGTTATGTCAGACACCTGGTTGTGAACCCTCGGATATGCTCAGAGTTGGTACACAACAACATATATTCCAGTGACCTGACAGATATTGGCAACATTCCGGACAGCTTCAGTGCGATGTACCCCTCCTCACCCCCAAAACAAGATAGTTATCACTGCTGTATGTAACCTCACTGTCATCTTGGATGTCCATGTGAGAGCCACACTCAGCAAAGACAAGTACACAGCATCCATGGGACCTGCTGGTATCTCCAGTTGCATGCTATGTGAACTCCAGAAGGGCTGGACCCATATATACAACTGCTAGTTAACCTTAGTCTTGCTACAGGATATGTACCTGAACACTGGCATACGGCAACAGTGGTCCCACTCCACAAGGGAGATGCCTCCACAGACCATGGCAACTACCACCACACAGGCTTAACCAGCCTTGTCTGCAAAGATATGGGAGGAGTCATGGAGCTCTTACACAGACACATTACTGACCTACAGACCCTTGTTCCCACCTAGTTCAGCTTTGTACAGGGCAGATCCTGCCTTTTGCACCTTTGCACCCAAAAAGTACCTACCATGGAGATCAGGGTTCTTCAAGACATGTCATATGCTTCCGGAATAGAGGAAGTCCAGCTTTGTTCAGTGTCATACCGCATACTTACAGGTGACCTATGCCTGACATACAAGACCATGTCCAATCAGGATTTGGTAGACATGCTCCACTGCAAGCAATCCAAATCCACCAGAGCCATGAAAGCTGAGTATTTGAACCTCACCACATACATGTATAGGACATGCTGGAGGGACAGAGCCATAACTCAGAGGCATCTCACACTCTAGCAGAGTATCCCAGTTCATGTTTGACAGAGACATCTGGACAACTGCATATGAGACGGAGGCACAGACTGGACAGAGACACAGTCATGTTATTCAATTACGTAAGGGGGTCATAATGTGTCACTACTAAGTCAGAGACACAATATTCAGAATCTATTCTGTACACTTATTACCACTATAAGGGGTGGCAATAGCCACATCACTATGGCTAGGCTTATACATGCAGTAGGGCAGATAGCCTAGTATGAACCTGTGAACATAGGCCTGGGGCAGTTCCTGCTATTAGGACAGTGGTCTGCAGCAAGCTATATAGTAGTAGTCGGTTTTAGCCATTGGTTTTTGACCATGGCTATTTCATGTTGCTTCTTGTTGTGGTACAAACATGGGTGTGTGGTTATCCATGCTATTTATTGCTAGTCACCCTCATTTTGTATCTTGTTCCATGTTTTTGCACATGTACATCACTGTATGACGTGCAGCTGTTTCCACAGGGTCATATGCGTGGATATGGATGTTAGTTGGGGTCCTCAGGTGTGCATATTGTACATGATATTACATTACTTAACACATGGCATTCATGCCTCAGGTGGTGCTGCAGGGCCACCTCTGTCGGATACACATACTACACTCCTGTACGCTTGGAAGCAGGTTGTGTCATGTTAGGCATCCCTGTTACTGTATGAGTGAGTCAGAGTGGGTATCAGTCCCAGTGTTCCTACTGACCAAGCATATGTGCTATGCGTTGCCTCTTTGCCAAGGCCAGGTCATACTGGGCACGCCTCCTTCTTCATTCATGCTAACGAGTGCAGACCTGGTTTAAAGTGCTTAAAAGTGCCTTTATGGCACTTATATTGACAGGTCTTGTACTCATTTTGAAAGTCTGGAGACAAAAATAAATTCCCACTGCCAGTCTCGAACCCAGGACCTTGGTAACATTAGTCTGTATGACCTACCATTAAGCCATGACAGCCATACAAAATCACTCTGCTAAAATAAATATAACAGTCAATAGTAGGAATTAGTATAAAGGCAATATAGGAGATGTACCATCCAAAGCATGTGAGGTAAAGTTTTAATGGCCAAATCACTGGATTCCCATACTAACCTTCACACTCACAGAACACTGTCAACAGCATACCAGCATGGTCTACGCCCTACAATCTGAAAGGGCAACGCCTATCTCACATACCTTTTTATAGCAGTGTCCTGAAATCACAGTGAGACATGCAATCAACACACACCTGGCTGCATGCAATTAGCAAATGCTGCCTTACAATTGGTGCAGGGCCATCACATGGACCTATGCAGATACCTACAAAAGTATTCAGTACCCACACTCCACTCATGCAATACAGTCATTGCACAAACCTAATGAGAAAGAGAGAGAGAGAGAGACAGAGAGAGAAGAGAAGATATACAGACAGCCAGCAGCAAAACCATGAGTAGCAAACAGCAAGCAGCAAGCAAGCACCACTGACACAGCAACAGATGCCACAAACACAGGTAATGCAAAGTAGCAGGTTAATACTGTGTTTACTGTGACACCTCCAAATGTATCATAGTTCACTATCTATAGCTCTGTCCATGAGATAGGTTTTGTGTGCATAGTCCTGAAATATATACATATGTAATATTGCTGTACATGTTGCCCATAAGTGAAACTTCCGTAGCTTAGAACAGAAGGCCAGTTGTGCATATGATGCAGTAGATACCAGGGTCAGTAGAGGTTACTCCTCATTGGTGTGGGACCACTGTGTCTGTATGGCACTCTTCAGGTACACATCCTGTAGTATGGCCAGGGAGTAGTATTAGTCTGTAATGTGGTGCCATGTCCTCCAGGGGTGAATGTAGCACACATCCAGGGATACCATTCTGTAACAGTGATGCTATGTGTCCTGCAATGTTGAGGGTGGCCCTCACCTGGACATGTGAGAGGATAGGGAGGTTACAGTCATCTGTGATAACTAATTCCACTTGCGTAGGAGAATGGGGGGGGGGGATATCTGCACCTAAGCTGTCTCCAACAATATTGCCAATATCTCAAACATGTTTTCCATACGGAAATGCACACACAGTAACATCCCACATCCACACACTTGCCACATTCAGGCTTCAAAACACTATCTAGGTATATTCTGGTACATCTGCATGTTACAGTAGCATGTAGCACTATACTGAGTAGTGGCAGCTGTCTGTTGCCATGTTGTTTGGATAGAGTAAAAGGAGCATTTGTTTATCCTACTTTGTTTTGTGGACATTAGTTGAAGTGTAACCTTACATGCATCATTGGTACCAACACCTTCTGTGTTGTTGTTCTGTTTGGACAGGGTGCTGTCAACATCACTGTTTGTTAAGGGATATGTGCACCCTGCAGTGCATAGCCCCATTTGGCAAAAGCGACATCCCACCGGCGCCATTCTGCACACACACCAACCCCACCCACAGTAAAACGCATACTTTCCATTTGCAAGATCCAAAACCATACCTAGATGTGTTATGACTCTAAAGGCAGACACATTAGCAGAGTGTGCTATTTGCATTAGTAGGAGCAATCCTTTCCAATGCTGTACTTAGAGGGTGCTGACATCATCTGTGTTTACGAAGAGGGATGTGCACCCTGTAGTGTGTTCTCCCAGTTGGCAAAAGGCACTTTCTCCACAGCGTTATGCACACACACAAACCCCACTCATACTAACACACATACATTCCCTTTACAGGATTTAAACCGCTACCTAACTATGTTATAACACTAGAGACGGACGTATTAGCAGAGCGCGCTATTCGCATTACTGGGAGATTTCATTTCAGTTGATCTACTTATAGGGTGCTGACATCATCAGTGTTTAGAAAGTGGAATGAGCTCCCTGTGGTGTGTTTCCACAGTTGCCAAAAGGGATGTTCTTCTCATACACACACACTTACCCCCATTCACACACACATGCCACTTGCTGGATTCAAACTCCTACCTAACTATGTTATGACACTAAAGACGGGCGTATTAGCAGAGCACGCTATTCGCATTATTGGGAGATTCTATTTCAGTTGATCTACTTATAGGGTGCTGACATCATCAGTGTTTAGAAAGTGGAATGAGCTCCCTGTGGTGTGTTTCCACAGTTGCCAAAACGGATGTTCTTCTCATACACACACTTACCCCCATTCACACACACACATGCCACTTGCTGGATTCAAACCCCTACCTAACTATGTTGTGACACTAGAGACAGACGCATTAGCAGAGCGTGCTATTCGGATTACTGGGAGGTAGCATTTCTACTGATCTACTTATAGGGTGCTGACATCTTCATTGTTTGGAATGGGGAATGTGCATCCTGTGGTGTGTTTTCACAGTTGTTAAGAGGAACATTTGAACTAAGTGTGTGAGCATGCCCAGTTCAGCCTTCCCATGGCATGTTGTGTGAATGATGTCTCATTTATCAAAGTGTGTGAGCATGCCCAGTGTGAGCTTTCCATATGTTGAACTATGCAGCCCATCACAGTTGTGGATGAGTGTGAACTCCAAAAAATAACTCCTGTTTAAGGTTGTGTGTTCTGTGACATGTTGTGTAGTTACTGTCCAGATGCTTCCTGTGAACACATCAGGGATTATACTGTGCCTGCAGGTTTTGCATGGGATACTTTGCATACAATTGTTAACATCCATTCCTACTGACGTAGCACTGTAGTACTGTATAGTGTAGTGGTTCAGTACTTTCACTGTGGTGGACAGTATCCTGGGCTTTAGTCCTATCACTGATTTACATTTCCATACTGTGCACAACAGCCTCTTTAGGGTCCAGTTGTGCACGTCTGCACAAAGGCAGTGCCTCTATGGACTCTGGTAATTACTGCCCCATAAGCTTAACAAGTGTAGTCTGCAAAGCTATGGAGAGGATCATAATGGAGCTCATAAAGAAAGATATGGAGGACATGCAGACATTGTACCTGTCCCAGTTTGTGTTGATCAAGGGCAAGTCATGCCTTTTGTACTTGGTTGACATTATCAAAACAGTAACTAAGGCCATTGATGAGGGAAAGGCAGTCCATAGAGCCTACCTTGCCCTTGAAAACACTTTCAACGCAATACCCCACTCAGGTATTGTAGGAAACCCTACCAACAGAAATGTACACCCATATGTCACAAGATCAGGTTGCAAACTGTCTGACGGACAGGACACACAGGGTTAGAGTTGCTGGCACTATGTCAGACACCAGGCCAGTCACATGTGGTCTCACACAGGGCTCAGTCCTTGGCCCCTATTGTTTGTTATCTACTTCTCAGAAGTACAGGCCAACATGGGAGGACTTTGGCTGACAAAGTTTGCAGATGACTGCACACTGGGTGCCATAGTGGACAGTGCATCAGACACGGATATCCTTCAGAAGGGACTCACGGACACTGATAGCTGGTGCCAGAGCCATGGCCTGAAGTCAACTTGCAAAACATGTGTAGTCATACCCTTCAGGGAAAGCAAGGTAACCCCAAGCTACCATATAGGTGGCAATCCTCTAAGCACAGAGGAGGTTATCATGGACCTGGGGACCCAGGTTGACAGTCACTGTTCTGATGACACTCACATTGCTAAAGTGGCTAGTAGGACCTTCTACATTGTCCACATGATCAGGAAGGGATCCACATCCAGATCTAGTGGGTCATTGTTCCCCTGTACTCTTCACTTATCGGACCGGTGATCTGGTACACTGCCTTATCTGGATGTATCTCACCTGACATCTGCAGCAAGTGGAGAGACCCTGAATGTCCCCAACAAAAGGATAAAGGGTCTCCAACATCTGTCATATGCTGCCAGATTGAAGACACTACAGCTCTATTCAGTCACATACTGTCTGCTTACAGGTGACATGTGCATGACATGCAAGCATGTCCAACCAGGGATTAATGGACATGCTCCCGCTCAAAATCGTCAGATCCACCTGAACCACTAGTGCAAGTGACTTACACCATAGCAGGGATGTACATTGGACATGTTGGAGGGGTGGATTTATCACTCGGAGACTCCCTATGCTGTGGAATACAATCACGGTCCATGTGAGTCACAGCACCTTGCTGGCTCTGTTCAAGAGGTATCCTGACCTGTGGATGGGAAATCATAGGTTTACCCCGGGATCGTCACTGTGTCACTGCTGGAGACAGGCACGTCAAACTAATGGGCACAGTACTGTTTCCATATAAGGGGTGGCGTACGCAACCAGACTCTGGGCTAGGCTTAGAACTGCCTTGGGGCAGATAGCCTAGTATGAACCTATGAACCTATCTGACCATGTTGCATTATGTTCATATGTGAACTACTTACAACGGCCTCATCCAACATCAGTAGTGTATTCCACAACATGGGTGTACATTGGCAAACACTACCGATGTGCCCAAGGCCATTTCTAATGCTTATTGGATAGTGTGTTTGTCCATCAACACATCGTAAGTGCAGTTTGTCATGACATATGTCTTGTTTTCTATACTGTGCCTCTGTCTACCTGTGACACAACATTGATACCCAGGGTATACCTACCATCTCCCATCCACTCGTTAGGATCCCTGTTGAGTAGAATCAATGAGTGACTCTATGGATAACCTGTACTGGTAGTTTACTCATGCGTGGGGTGGCTTCCGTGTTATGGATAATGCAGTACAGCTTGTCCTATGTATGTCAGTGCTGGGGTTCAGGTCCCTCATGTGCATATCTCCCTGCCATTCACATTGTACAAGGTACGGCATGTGCATTGCTGCCAGCTTGGACATGGCTTTCTACATCAGGCACAGCTTGTGTCTGGGTGGCCAGCATGGCAGTGTGTGGAGCTGAATTCTGTTTAATCAGGCGACACATTACATGTGTTCCAGCTCTTTGATACTACTGGTGAGGTACTGTTGTGGACTTTACAGTTGCTGAATGTATCTGCTGAGGTACACCCCACAGGCACTGTTGTGGTCATTTGTAATGCTGCTGAAAGATAACTGCAAAACCACAATGACCTCCCGTTAGCTAGATGTCATAACCCTCATGATTAGGTTGGTATACGGATTGTTTCTGTTAACCCTACAGCCACATTTTTGTCCAATGCAGGATATCTATCACCTTGTGTCCCGCATTCTGGCATTACATGTTAGGTATGTCATGGGTCGACACCTATGTGGGAATTGGTGGTCACTTACTGGATATCCACAGAGGCTGACTATACTGTTTTCACCATTTAACATGCTGACATGGCTATGGCACCAGTTGTCTGTTTCTATGTGGCCCTTTTATTGGATGCTTGTGTCAGCTGGTGTATCGGATATGTCAGGCGGCTTGTTGTCCTCTACAAACATGTTCCAGCACAGTCCTTACTTGTTGGCCTGTACCTATGGGGCATATATACCAGATGGTGAAGGTCCCAGGACCAAGCTTTGTGGGATGCCTGTTATATGTGGTTTGTAGTCTGACATGGCTGCTGCATGTCTGACCATGTCAGTTCTGTCGTTGGTCTGGTTTGCAACCCTCTCATGACATTTGGGGTGTATATATCAGCTGGTGAGCAAATCTATATGGAACACATAGGGTATTGTACAGAAGGCTTTGCACGGTCCAGCTACACTGTGTGGACCACATTGCCCTCATCACTGACTTCAAGTACTGTTTCAACTGAGTCACACATGTTTAGGGGTGGGGTCTGCACTTTGTAAACCCACACTGGGTAGGGTCGGGTGTCAATAGATCCACAATATCATTATGTCTGTGGTACATGCTGGTCCTTTCCATAGCTGTGCAGACCAAACCTCTCATGATTCTGTGGTGGTTGTTTTTACTATCCATTCAGGAGACACCTTTGTTGAGAACACCCACTGTTGTTGTACACTGCTCTTTGGGTACGTACCCTGTGGTAAGGGTGACATAATGTCAGGGAGGCGGCAGTCTGCTGGGGAAGGTATTTGGCATTATGGGGGTTTGCACTGCACATGTCAGGATGTATGTTGGCCATACCTGTGTGTGTCTGGTATGTTGTTTGTAATATCTGTGTGATGCCGAGCATATCCAGGAATCAACAACATGCTTACTACCATCATTTGCAACAGCCTTGGGGTTATCTGTAGTGTCCTGTACAATCTGTATCATAATGGGTTCATACTAGGCTACCCCCCTAGGGCATCTGTAAGCCTGCATGTCCATTTTGTTTGATGGATTCTGGGGAATTGTCTACACCTGTGTCAGTGCTAGTATGATACCAGGGGTATAGTGACTAACAGCTCAGAAGCTGACTTCACACTTCTTCGGACTGAGATGGTATCCATTAAGCCCACTGGGCCAGTGGAAACCACAACACACAATGGTGACTCCTACACAGACACTTTCTACGGACATCTCCGAGTAAGCATGGACCATGCAATCACAAATGAGAATGAGACCCTCACCACCAAGGGAAAGTGGCCTGTCTGGTGGACCCCAGCCATAAACGAACTGTATAACAGATGAAGGATACTAATGCAAGACAGAGCTACATCTCCAGAATGTAAGGCAGCTGTGATCAGCAGTAGTAGAAAGCTACATTCTCACATAAAGACACCCAAGTTCAACTTGGGGACATAAATCACCACAGACGATGAAGGTAACCGCACTGCTTTCTTCAGTTATGTCTGACGCCTGGGTGGGAACCCTCATATATGCTCAGATGTGGTACACAACAACTTATATTCCAGGGACCTGACAGATATTAGTGACACCCTGGCAGACCAGTTCAGTGCAATGTACCCTCTCCCTCACCCCCAAAACATGATAGTTATCACAGCTGTATGTAACCTCACTGTCATCCTGGATGTCCATGTGAGAGCCACAGTCAGCAAAGACGAGTACACAGCATCAATGGGACCTGATGGTATCCCCAGTTGCATGCTATGTGAACTACAGATGGAGCTAAACCTGTATATGCAGATGCTATTTAACCTTAGCCTTGCTACAGGATCTGTACCTGAACACTGGCGTACAGCAACAGTGGTCCCACTCCACAAAGGAGATGCCTCCACAGACCCTGGCAGCTACCACCACACAAGCTTAAACAGCCTTGTCTGCAAAGCTTTGTGAAGGGTCATTATGGAGCTTCCACACAGAGACATTGGTGTCCTACAGACCCTTGATCCCACCCAATTCAGCTTTGTACAGGGCAGATCCTGCATTTTGCACCAAGTTGACTACTTTGAAACTGTCAGTAGAGCCGTTGATGAGGGCTACACAGTACACACAACCTACCTGCGCTTGGCTAAGGCCTTTGACACAATACCCCACTCAGGCATCATAGACAAGCTCAACAGCTGAAATATAACACCATATGTCACAGCATAGGTTGCAAAATGGCTCAGAAACAGAACCCATAATGTCAACATTGCAGGTGCCTTGTCAGGTTCAAAGCCAGTCACAAGTGGTGTCCCACAAGGTTGTGTCCTGGGACCTCTCTTATTTGGTAATTACTTTTCAGATGTGAAAGCAAACATAGGAGGGTTGTGGCCGACAAAGTTTACAGATGACTGCAACCTGGGCACCATAGTGAATACATCAGCCAGCACACACATCCTACAGACTGCCGTCACACAGACAGATAGCTGGTGCTGGACTCATGGCCTGAAACTGACTGCAACTGATGTGTAGCCATCCCCTTTGGGAGGAACACAGTACCCACAGATCTGTACATAGACAGCAACCCGATGAGTACAGGAAACAAATCAGACAGCTGGGGACACATGTAGATAGTGACATCTCATTTGACACCCATGTTGCCAAAGTTGTTTGACAGACTTTCTATCTTGGCCACCTTATCATGGAGGGTATTCCATCCAGACCATAGGAGGTCATTGTACCACTATACTTCTCCCTTATCAGGCCCATGCTTGAATACAACGCCCCATTTGGTATGTACCTCAACCAGCACTTGCAGCAGCTGGAGAGACCCCACAAGTACCTTACCATGAAGATCAGGGATCTACAACACATGTCATATACTTCCAGAATAACTAAAAACAAGCTTTTTTCAGTGTCATACCACATACGTACAGGTGACCTATGCCTGACATACAAGACCATGCCCAATCAGGATTTGGTAGACATGCTCCACTGCAAGCAATCCACATCCACCAGAAACATGGGAGCTAAAGATTTGAACCTCAGCACATACATGTATAGGACATGCTGAAGGGACAGAGTCATAACTCAGAGGCATCTCAAACTCTAGCAGAGTATCCCAGTTCATGTTAGACAGAGTACCTCACTGACTCTCTTCAAGAGACATCTGGACAGCTGCATGTGGACAGGGGCACAGACTAGACAGAGGCATAGTCACATTATTCAATTATGTAAGGTGGTCATAATGTGTCACTACTAAGTCAGAGGCACAATATTTCGTATCTATGCAGTACACATATTACCACTATGAGGGGTGGCAATAGCAATATTCATCAAGGACACCCTCACCTCATGGTTGGTGGCAACACACGATGCATTGGACACCATCCGGGTGCAATTAACCATAGGCAAGACTGCTCTGCAGTTTGTAGCATGTTACAGGCCATCCTCTGAAACTCAGGTACCTCACAGAGCTTTCATGAAAACAGTGGCGGGATACATGTACCTGCAAACACCATCACACTGGGTGATCCCAACTATCCAAATATAGACTGGGATCAGTACTACAGCCCCAACACTCTAGCCCACAGGTTCCTAGAGTTCATACACTCACATGCCATGGAAGAACTAGTCACCATCCCCACAAGAGGAGACAACATAGTAGATCTCATCATCACAAACATGGGCTCACAAAGTTCAACACCAGAGGTATACCCATCATTGGTGAGATCAGATCATAACCTACTCTCAGTGGAAGTCCACATCCCACCCCCACCCCAGATATAAAAGACCACAGTGCAGAACTTCTCAGAAGCCGACTACACACTTCTAATGACTGGTGTGGTCTCTTTCAAAGCCCCCAAGCCAGCAGACACCATTACCCAAGCCACTGTATCACTTACAACTGCCTTCTACCAGCACCTTCAGGACTGCATGGATGAGGCAATCCCAAACAAAACACAGACTCGTTGTACCAGAGGCAAGCGTCCAGTGTGGTGGACCTCAGCCATAAACAAGCACTACAACACAAGGAAGGAGGTACTACAAGATAGAGCGATATCTGTGGAAGGGTAGACACCCCTGCTCAATATAGGTGAAACACTGAGTTCCCCCATGAAATCATCCAAGGCGAATATTGGGAGTAAACCCACTAAGGACTCACGGGACAACCATGAGGCCTTTTATACCTTACACACCTGGGAGGAAACTCCCAGATATGCTCAGAATAGGCTCAGAATGCTGTAAATATCACTGAACCTACAGACATTGCCAACATACTGGCTGACAGGTTCAGTGCAGATTTCTCCCCACCCCACACCACCACAACTGGAGAGATATGTATGAAAGAGGATTGTAGCCCCCCAAACATCTCAAATGCTCAGGTGGGAACTGCTCTATCCAAGGGAAAGAACGCAGCATCCATGGGACCAGATGGTGTCCCTGGTTTTGTGCTCCATGAACTCACTCAAGAATTAAACCCGCAGTCAGAGCAGCTGTTTGATCTTAGCCTCAACTCAGGATATGTTCCCAAGGAGTGGCATATGTCAATGGTGGACCCACTTCACATGGGGGTGCCTCCACCAACCACGGAAACTACCATCCCATCAGCTTGACAAGCAGGGTCTGCTAAGCTATGGAGAAGATCATAATGGAAGTCATAGATGAGGACATAGGGGACTTGCAGACATTAGATCCAACCCAGTTAAGCTTTGTCGAGGGCAGATCATGCCTTTTAAACTTGGTTGACTGTTTCATAACAGACACCAAGGCCATTGACAAGGGCAAGGCACTCCACACAGCCTACCTTGACCTGGCAAAGGCTTTCAACACAATACCCCACTCGGGTATCATTGAAAACATCACCAGCTTAAATGTGAACCCATACATCACAAGATGGGTTGCAAACTGGCTACGTGACAGAACAGACAGGTTCAGACTTGCTGGTGCCATGTCACACTCCACAACTGTCACAAGTGGTGTCCCACAGGGCTCAGTCCTGGGCCCACTATTGCTCAGCATCTACTTTTCAGAAGTACAAGCAAACACAGCAGGATTATGGCTGACAAAGTTTGAAGATGACTGCAAACTGGGAACCATAGTTGGACACCCATCTGACACAGACATCCTTCAGAAGGGTGTCATAGACACGGATAACTGGTGCCAGAGCCATGGCCTTACATTAAACACTAAACAATGCATAGCCATACCCTTTGGGAAGAACAAGGTTACCACTAGTTCCCATGTAGGTGGCAATCCTCTAAGCACACAGGAGGTTATCAGGGACCTGGGCACCCAGGTTGACAGTAACCTTTGTTTGACACTCACGTTGCCAGGGTAGTTAGGTAGAACTTCTACATTGCCCACCTCATCATGCAGGGATTCACATCTAGATCCAGGGAGGTCATTGTTCCCCTGTACTCTTCACTCATCGGACCATTGATTGAGTGCAATGCCCCATTCAGCATGTATATGACCCGACACATATGGCAATTGGATGGGCCCACAAATTCCTCGACAGGAGGAGAAAGGGTCTCAAACATATTTCTTATGCTGCCCGACTGAAGGAATTCCAGCTTGATTCCGTGACTTACCGTCTGCTCAGAGGTGACCTGTGCCTGACATCCAAGGCCATGTCCAAACCTGAGTTAATGTACACGCTTCACCTCAAGACCTCTACATCCATCAGAACTACAGTGGCAGGAGATTTAAACCTCAACACAGATATTAATAGGATGTGCTGGAGGGACAGATTCTTCAACCAGAGAGTCCCTATGCTGTGGAACAACATCCTGGCACATGTGAGGCTGAGTACCTCACTGGCTTTGTTCAAGTGAGATCTTAATCAATGGATGGGAGATTGCAGGTATGCCCCAGGGATAACCTCAGTATCACTGCTTGTCAGAGGCACAGCAATATAATGGGCAAATTATCCGTCAGAGTGAAGGCGGCAGACTCCACGGAACTCTGGTCTAGGCTTATAAATGCCCTAGGGCAGATAGCCTAGTATGAACCTGTGAACCTGTGAACATAGGCCTGGGGCAGTTCCTGCTATTAGGACAGTGGTCTGCAGCAAGCTATATAGTAGTAGTCAGTTTTAGCCATTGGTGTTTGACCATGGCTAATGCATGTTGCTTCTTGTTGTGGTAACAACAGGGGTGTGTGGTTATCCATGCCATTTATTGGTAGTCACCCTCATTTTGTATCTTGTTCCATGTTTTTGCACATGTACATCACTGTATGAGGTGTGACCCTGGTAGTGTCAGGGTGCTGATGTGCGCTTTGACCCTGTTTTCTATTACAGCACTGATATGTGCATTCCCTATACTGTGTGCATTTACACTGCACACATCTTGCTGTTTATACCTTTGGCATTGGGTAGCATTACATCTAGGTTCCTATCCCTTGTGATAGCTATGAGGTGGGTTTGTGTTTTTGTGGTTTATGATTGGTGAGGGTGGATGTTAGTCATGGTCCTCAGGTGTGCATATGATACATGGTGTTGCATTACTTAACACATGGCATTCATGCCTCGGGTGGTGCTGCAGGGCTGCCTCTGTCGGATGCACATACTACACTTTGGAAGCAGGTTGTGTCATGTTAGGCATCCCTGTTACTGTATGAGTGAGTCAGAGCGGGTATCAGTCCCAGTGTTCCTACTGACCAAGCATATGTGCTATGCGTTGCCTCTTTGCCAAGGCCAGGGCATACTGGGCACGCCTCCTTCTGCCTACTGGGACAAGGTCAGGTTGTTCCTCCTCCAAGTCACCCCCTGCCTGTGGTGGCCTTGGCAATGGTGGGGGGATGTTTGGCCCAGCCCTGTGCTGGTCCTGCTGCAGCTGTTTCCGCAGGATCATATTATGTAGCATAGCACATATCATGATCATTTGGGTACATGTAGTTGGTGTGTACTGCAAAGCTCCACCAGACGTGTCCAGACACCGGAACCGTGACTTGAGCAGCCCAAACACACGCTCTATGATATTACGTGTTTGTGCGTGTGCCTCATTATAGCGTTCCTGTTCGGGTGTGTGTGCATTTCTGATGGGTGTCATCAGCCACGGCTCAAGTGCATAACCAGCATCCCCACTAGGTGTCCGTGTGGGAAGTCCCCATTGGCAAATGATTGGTACAGCTCGTCAGATGCCAGATGTGGGAATCGTGGTAGCTCCCAGGGCAGCCAGCACACACATTCATTATTATGCCCTGGGCATCACACACGACCTGGCAGTTGATGGAGGAGTATCCCTTGCGGTTAATGTAGACTCTACCCGCTCACCGGCTGGTGCCTTGATGCGTATGTGCGTGCAGTCTATTGCACCCAGCACCTCAGGGTATCCCGCTATTTGCTGGAAGAGACGCATATTGCTGGCCACAACCTCACGGTCATTAGGGACATATATATGATCACTGACATGTGGTGACATGGCATCCAGGAACTGGTGCAGTACCCTGGAGGCTGATGCCTGTGATATCCCCATCATATCGCCAGTTGGTCTCTGGAAGGTACCTGTTGCTAGTATTCTTAGGCCAACACATACCTTGGTTTCCACTGGGATGGGTTCCCCTCTGTTGGTTCTGTGTGTGAGGCGTGGCCTGCACAGCTCAACAATCTGCTGCAGGAGCTCTCTGTCCACTCTATAGCGCTCTACTATCTCCTGCTCATGTAACCCATGGTAGGTGACCCTGGGCCTGTATACTCTTCTCCTTCTCCTCACTCTGGGTTGTCTGTCAGCATCTGCATTATCACCACCCTCAGCAATTCGCCTATGTCTGATTATAACAGCTATGGCAGCCCCTAGCATTTCTGCTCTGAGTTCAGCTTTTTTCAGTTTTCAATTCTGATAGCTTAGTTTCTGGCAGTATCTCTTGTGAGAAACAGCCTGCACTGCTCTCTGTTGTGTTTTAAGTGCTGGGTTGGGTTTCTAGTCTGCCTGTGTAATTGCCTGCTTCCAATTGTTTCCACCAATTAACTCCAGCAGTATTCCCTGGCAGTTTCCCTGTATTTTGGTTGTTTCCTGCTTCCTCTCTGTTTCCTGAGGGGAGCAATGTGCACACCAGCTTAAACACGCCACAGTGACTTAAACGCGTACACATCCCTACACGGTGTTACACGCGCACACATCCTTACACGGTGTTAGCTAGGCTGATTCATGCTAAAACGCTGCACACTGCCTTACACACGCAGACGCCCGCAAACCGTTGTAAACAGTTTGCAACACGCTCCCACATGTAGAACCTGCCTTACACGCGCACACGCCAAGATGCACGTATATCAAGAAACTTAGAGTGTAGGGATAGCGTATGCCCTCAATTTCTTGACTTTCCTAGTGTTCTGTTGGGACACACCTCCCTCCCTGATGTCTGTCTGTCATCTCTTACCTTACGTTGCCCTCCAATCTGGTACATTTCTTTCTATCCTACCCAAGCATGATGTCACCTACCTCTTACTCTGTTCCTCCCCCTTCTCTAACTCTTACACTACTCAGAAAGTGCTCATTACCTATGTGGCAGTGTGATTCAGTATTGTAACCCTCATTTACATAGGATTGCCTAGTAATGCTTAGTTACATATCTTACACGGAGCTTCCCTCCCTTGACAACCACTAAACGGAGGCCATATTGTTTTTGCTCTGCAAGTCCCTCCATTGACATTTCATGTAATACATAAATCCCACAATTGTGGGCTTATAAGCTTCGGTTTTCAGTTTTAGGTAGCGCACCCGCTTTGCTGGTGTGCTTCAGTTAAACACATAAATCCGTGAAAAAAAAAAAAAGTTATATAACTTTTTTTGCAACACTTTCATGCCAATGGCCACATATTTGGCCATTGGCATGCTTACTGTAACAAATGCACCCTTTATTTGGAGCTGACATAGCTCCGTTTTTAATTTTGCAGAAATGTACTCAGTTGTCAGCTGAGTACATTTCTGCAGCTAACACGTCCGTTACACGGACTGGTTTGGGCTTCGTGGATCGCTCACATACCTCATTTGCATATCTGTCAGCTGCAAATGAGGTATTGAGCATTTCCACGCCCACTCCGTGTAAGAGACGTGTTAGCTGTCTCTTACACGGAGATTTGGGCTGTTGCTGAATCAGGAGGCTTACACGGAGGCTTACACTACTCTTAAACTCCGTGTAAGCCTTCCTGAATCTGGCCCAGTGTCATGCAAATTATCAACAAAGAGATAGGTGACTTCCAGACACTGGATTCACCAGAGTTTGTCTTTGTAAATGGAAGGTCACACTTACTAAACCTGTTGAACTTCTTTGAAAAAAGTCACTAAGGCAATGAATGGGAAAGTGGTGCATGCTGCCTACCTAGATGCAATACCCAACCCCATTCAGGTAATGTCAACAAACTTACAGAAATAGGCATAAACTCTTTTATAACATGCTGGATAGCTAGCTGGCTCACAGATAGCACCCAAGAGTTAGGATTGGTGAGGCCACCTCCACAAAGAAGCTGGTCACCATTGGAGTCCATCAGGGTTCTGTGTTGGGCCCTGTCTCCTTTAGTGTCTATTTTATGGAGGTCAAAGCCAATGTCAAAGGCCTTTAACTAACCAAGCTCACATATGATTAAAGATTGGGAGCAGCCATTGAATCTCCCCTTGATGAGAACACCCACCAAGAAAGTCTAACATAGACAAATGATTGGTGCCAAAGACTTGGCTTAAAATTTGAAGCCAAGAAATTTATTATGGTACTGTTTGGGAAATCAGCCACCACAAGTAATTACATTTTCAATAAAACACCCTTAAAAATTAATTCTCTAGGCAGGGATCTAGGAACTCATGTGGAGAGTAACTTAGACTTTGACTAACATGTTTAAGGTAGTAAGAAAGTCATTGTACGTTGCTCGACTTATAAGTAAGACAATGGCATCTGGGTCCAGAGAGTTCACTGTTACACTGTACTCAGACCCATTAAAGAGCATAATTCCCCCTTTGATATGTACCTGACCATATAAAGAATACAGGGAGTAAACAAAATGTCTTACACTTATCACCTCAAACACCTGTCTCTTTGCACTGTGTTACACATGCTACTGATTGGTGAATATTACCTGGCATGCAAGGCATCCCTGGACCCTGTTTTGATGAACTTCTTGCACATCCACAAATAAACAGCAGCAGAACTACCAGATCAAAAGACTTAAATTTTGTTTGTGACCTAAATAGACCATGCTGGAGACACAGATATGTTTCTCAGAGAATTCCCATTCTCTGGAACAGGCTCCCCATCCATGTGAAGCAGAGTTTCTCCCTGGCCCTATTTAAGTGCAACATGGAAACATATATGGGTAATCAGAAATTAATCCATGGTATGGCATCTATGTTTCTGATGGACAGTGTCAGCCAGTAAATCACCCCCTATATAAATCAAATTTGTAGGTCAAGTTTGGGTTGCATGGCTAGGCCTATAAGGGTTCTAGTGGTAGTTAGCCTGCAATATGGTAAACAACACAACTACTGAAAATTTTACAGAAACAAGGCAGTAAACATCAGCTTATAAAAATGAACAGTTATTTGGTCATGGCTACATATAACAGCAACAAACAACATAGATGCTAAGCCATGCTGATGTTAAATGTAATCACAACTACTGCTATATGATTAATCATCAGAGAGTATCTGACAGTCAGTTCCTGAGCATACAACTTGTGGAAAATCCCATAAGACATATGTCGCCACAAGCATGCATCAGACATTATAGGTTAATCTGCAATACTTACAAACATATGTTGATTTCATCCATAACTGTAGTTTACTGGGGCCGGTTTGTTTGTAGCCATACCACTGCATATGGGGAAACCTCCTTGTTAGTGATGGACATGTACCAATATGCATGCATATTGCTGAAGTCTATCCCGTCCTTTAGGTAACAGACAGATTATAATGCAGAGAATTTCAAATAACATATGTACGAAAATATGTTTCAGTTTTTTTTTTTTTTACACAGCATAATGTGAACATAGAAAAGTGATAATAGCACTCCATTCCACCTTAGTAAGGCAAGCAGGTGAAAACTTACATATAGAATTCAGCTTTCATTCAGCTATATCCCAGATGTTTTGGAATATCAATAGTAAACATCCGTGTAAGTTCTCGAATCTCAGCATATTAACCAATAGCTTGGCATAAGTATACAGTGCTCAGCACAGCTGTCAAATAGATATCAATAAACAGAAGTATTTGTAACACGTCAGATGCCCTCCAATCATCTGCCACCATCATAATGCTCAGACTTTAAAATGTAATACCGATACATAATTCTTAACATACCATTAGTTACTGGTGAACTGAGTGGGAACTCAGTTAGCATTTGTTGGATGGTGTTCAAAATAATGCTTCTACAATCATACCATGGATGAGGAGGTTTTAGCAAGTCTGGGCACTGAAGTCAACACCTCATTGGTCCGATCCGACCATAAGCTAATTACCTTAGATATCCACATCCTGCCCACACCCCACATTAAGGAAACCATGGTAAAAATTTTCTCCAAAGCCAACTTCATGCTTCTTAAGACAGAAGTGGTGAACTTCATGACACCCATGCAGATGGACAATACAGTTACAACTACTGAATCCTGCACAATTGCCTTTATAAGCACTTACATGAGTGCATGGATCGTGCTATCCCAAACAGAACCAAGACACTATCCTCCAAAAAAAGGAAGCCAATCTGGTGGTCCCCTGCCATAAACAAACTGTACAACAGAAGGAAAAAACTGTTGCAAAAGAGAGTAAAATCCCATGAGTGGAGGAGCTCCCTGGTCAGCCTCAATAAGAAGCTGCGATTCCTGATAAAATCCTCCAAAGCTAGTTAAGAAAACAAAATCACCACTGATTCTAAAGACAACCACAAAGCATTCTATAGCTATGTCAAGAATCTCAATGGCAACACTCAGATCTGCTCTGAGTTACAGCACAATGGCACTAAATATACAGACCCAACTGATATTGCCAACATCCTGGCAGATAGGTTCAATGCTAACTTTACCCCCCTCTCACCCCCTAAAGAGCCCATCTCTATACTGGAAAAATGCAAAGTTCCTGTAATCATGGCTGCACAGGTAAAAACCACACTCTCCAATGCCAAGAACACAGCATCCATGGGACCAGACAACATCCCAGGCTGCGTTCTACACAAACTACAGAATGAACTGGCACCCCACCTAAGTACCATGTTCAATCATAGCCTCACCTCAGGTTTTGTGCCTGCTGAATGGTGCACAGCAACGGTTATCCCACTCCACAAAGGGGGAGCCACCACGGACCCTGGGAACTACCACCCCATTAGCCTGACAAGCCTGGTCTGCAAGGCCATGGAACGTATCATCATGGAACTTATAAACAAAGCCATTGGTAATCCCCAAACTCTGGACCCCACCCAGTTCAGGTTTGTAAAAGGCAGATCATGTCTCCTAAACCTGATAGATTTCTTTGAAGCAGTCACCAAAGCCGTAGACAAGGGTAAGGTGGTTCACACAGCCTATCTAGATCTTGCCAAGGCTTCCAACACCATCCCACACTCTGGAATTATAGATAAACTCACTAAACTAGGTATAAATCCCTATGTCACAAGATGGGTTGCCAACTGGCTCACTGATAGAACCCACACTGTGAAAGTAGCAGACTCCAAATCCGACTACAGACCAGTGACAAATGGAGTATCACAGGGTTTAGTCCTGGGTCATCTCCAGTTTGGTATCTACTTCTCTGAAGTACAGGCTAACACAGAAGGTCTTTGGCTAACGAAGTTTGCAGAAGACTGCAAACTAGGAGCCATAATCGAAACTCCTAACGATGTGGACATCCTACAATAGGGCCTCACTGTGACAGATGCCTGGTGTCAAAGCCATGGCCTCAAGCTCAATGCCAAAAAGTGCATTGTCATCCCCTTTGGTAAAAACTCTGTAACCATGAACTACAACATAGGCGGTAGTATACTTAACACCGAAAGCGTGATACGAGACCTTGGGACACAGGTGGACAGTAGTGTCTCCTTTGATAATCACATTGCCACAGTAGTCAGGAAATCCTTCTATGTGGCACACCTCATCACAAAATGTTTCTCATCCAGAAAAAAAAGAGGAAATTGTTCCCCTCTACTCATCACTCATTAGACCCATTATAGAGTACAACACCCCTTTTGGTATGTATCTCACAAGACATCTACAACAAGTGGAAAGGGGAAATACCTCACAAACAGGATTACCGGCCTCAAACAGATGCCCTATGCAGACCATCTCAAAAAACTCCAGCTTTACTCCGTCGCATATTACCTACTCAGAGGTGATCTCTGCCTAACATACAAAGCTATGTCAAACCCAGAGCTGTTGGACAATCCCTCCGAGCTACATGCTCTAGGGACCTAAACCTTGTCACCACAATAAACAGAGCATACCGGAGAGATAGATTCCTGTCCCAGAGACTTCCCATATTCTGGAATAAACTACCTATCTATGTCAAACAAAGCTCCTTATTAGCACTCTTCAAGAAAAATCTTGATGACTGGATGGGAAATAGGAAATTCACCCCTGGGATCACCTCTGTGGCTCGGCTTGACAGTGGCACAGGAAAATAATTTTCTTGGGTGACAAAAGCCAGGGTACCTTTTTGGCTGGGCTTGTATAGGCCCCAGGGCCGATAGCCCAGTACCTACCTATGAACCTATGGATAGATGAGAAGACAAGGTAGATGCTGTCTATGCTGGACATGAGATGCAAGCATGCCCCAGAAACTTTATGATGATCTACATCTAGAACCAGATAGCAAGCGGACACTGTAGATGAACTGGGATCTACCAAGTTGGCATGCCACCAACATAATGTTCTACACTGGAGGGTCATGTAAGATCTTTGCTGGAGGATTGTAGAGGTCCAATGCCAGAAAACTGATGCCTATAGTAAGTTACATATCCACACCTTAACACTTACATAATCGTATATATATGTTGTAAGCATATGTGAGTAGGTGTTGCATTGTGTTTCAGGTATATTCTATGCTTGTCTATAATAATAATAGTAGTAATAATAATAATAATAATAATAATCATCATAGTAATTTACATGGAAGAATAATGAGCTTTAATCATTAAAGTTTATATTCACATATTGAAGCATTCTATAGTTATCCGTAACTATATTGGGACAGTGAAAATATTATGCCGGACTGTGTGTGTTATACCTGTGTATTAATACAGACTTCAAACATGTTATTATTACTGTTATTTCATAATATATGCTTTTGAAACATTTAAAGAACTGTGATGTCTATTAGCTCAACTGGTTAAGCAGTTTGGTAAGTGAATGTCATTTGCCTATGTTTGGGTTCACATCCCACTGTCCTATTTTGAAGAAATTATTGGCAGTAATTTATTTAATGTTGCACATCACATATGAAAGATGCATATTTGTTTGGTAACTTATAGAGTACAGATTTTTACACATCTAGTATGGTCATAGAGCATTGACTCCTATAGCACTTAGCATACGGACGAGTATGTAGTTCTCCATTATCTGCAAAGTTTCTAGAAACCTCATACATACAGTATACTTCTGTTAATACTGATGTATGTGGGGATGATGAGTAATACATATATTAGTTAACTCTTAGGTTTAAAATTCACAACAGTATTTTCTAATCCATTTCTTCATTCATCAGTTTAATAAATGTAAGAACAATGTAGATCATCATGGGTGGAATATATGTGAGTCTTGTAAACACAATGTGAGTTTATGAAGTGTAGATTTGTAATCCTTATTCTGTGTTATAGCTGTAGAGTTAGCACTGTATGTGAAGTTATTGGTTGCCATCCTACCTATTTTCTGCATATGGGTTTGAATCCTACAGTTGTACACCAATTCCTTTAATGGCTATTTATGTCATTCAAATACAGATGAATGAATTTTTTTCCAAACTATGAAAAGTAAACTCAGTGTGCTGACATGTTAGTTTTACACCGCTAATAATGCTGCATTTTGTAGTTATCCACAGATTTTTTGGAATATTCCATATTATGATCTATGTGTACAATGATGTACTTATATTTCCTTTACACATGGACATGACATGGCTTTGTGTGCTTATAACTGTGTATTAACTTTTATTTATGTGGTTAATGTACTATAAAAACTAGATTAAGCAGAATAAATGCTCTCGTACATGCATCTTTGTCCAAAAAGCTGCTTGTATGAACATATTCCTGCTCAAACATTCTCCAATTCTCTGCAATATTATGGTCAAACACAAGTGGAGATGGTCTGCGAAATGCCTCTGCCATACCAACACACACAGTAATAAAAGGTCTTGAGAATTATGTATGAAAATACACACATACACCAGAAATTTCTTTTATGCCAGAAACTTGTAATTATGCTCAACCGCACAACAGACTCTTTGAAATAACCACACTTTGCAAAATAAGTCTCGTAGCACAAGAAACACTTTGAAATCACTATGCTTTGCAACACCACTCATCAGTATAAGAAATACTTCAAAGTAATCGCAATTTGCGAATAAATGGTACACAGAACAAAAAACTACTCAAAATAACTGTATTTTATGAAATAACTGTACTTTGACTATACTTTGTGAAATAACTGTACTTTGCACACAGTAAACTATACAAAATAACTGTACCATAAAAAAGCACACACTGCAAACACAAAGTAAACTCTCCAAAATAACTGTGCATTGCATATCATTCAAAGTCTTAGAGTAGGCATATAACTTTAGTTATGCTTCGAATAACTTTAATCAATGCAAGATAGCTCATATCAAAAAATGTGGTTGTTTACTGAAAAATGCAGTCATTTTGACTTTTTTTAGGCTCGTTTTTCCCTTTTATTGCTTTCGTTATGCTCATTTGACTTTTATCATGCTTATTATATTTTTCTTTTGCTCATTTTACTCTTAACATGCTCATTATAAATCTGAGGTAATTCTAAGCATATTTATAAACATTTCAAATAGTTTTATCAAATATTGTGGTTTTGAACATTTAGTTTAATGATGCATTTTGAGCTTTGTGAATAGTCTGTCATTTTCTTTATGAAATAAATAATTTATGCAAGTTTTAGTACATGAAATTAGTTTCTGACATTTTTGAGATGATCCACTCATCTATATACCTCCTTTTCTAGCCGTACACCTCATGGCTCAATCTCTGGCTTGTTGCTGGCTTCTGGCACTATATAGGATCATAGAATCATAGGAGGTTACTAGGCTAATGGTCTGGGGGCCCTTACAAGCCTAGCTAAGAGTTTATCCCCAAAAAAGAACCCTCAGTCAGCACCTGTTGAAACTGTCATTGAGAAACAAAGGTGGACCCCCTGGGACAAATTTGTGGTTTTCCATCTACTCATCAAGGTTGTGCTTGAAGAGAGCCAGCGAGGTATTCTGTTTGACATGTATGGGAAGTCTATTCCAGAGACAGGGCAACCTCTGGGAGACAAACCTGTCTCTCCAGCACATCTTGTTGATGTTGCATATTAGATTTAGGCCTATTAAGCAGGTACTGTGCAAGGTGTTAGACTTACAGATATGGAGCATCTCTAGTAGGACAGGGTCTGATATTGCCTTTTAGGTGAGACACAGATCACCTCTGAGCTATCTGTATGATACCGAGTAGAGTGATAGTGATTTGAGCTTCTCCACATAGGACAGATGTTGGAGGCCATGGAGTCACTTTGTGAGGTATTTCTGTGGCCTTTCCAGTTGGTGCAGTTGTTTGGAGAGGTACATACCAAACGGAGCATTATACTCAACTATAGGCCTAATGAGGGAGGAGTACAGAGAGATAATAACCTCCTTTTTTCTAGATACAATCCCTTCACTTATGATATTACCAAAGTAAAAGGCTTTTCTGACCCCTGCCGCCACATGATCATCAAATTTGAGATTGTTGTCAACCTGAGTACCCAGGTCTCTCAACAGAGATTGTGTGCTTGGGGATTGTCATTGATGTGGTAATGAGCAGGGAATATGTTTTTGCCAGATGGTATGATATTTTTTTTGTGTTTAACTGTGAGACCCTCTTGCAGTATGTTACCATCACTTGGGGAGTCAGTGACAGCACCCAGCTTACAGTCATCTTCAAACTTGGTCAGCCACAGGCTCTTTGTCTTTGCCTGGACCTCTGAGAAGTAGATGCCAAACAGTAAGGGTCCCAGGACAAATCCCTGGGGAACACCACTAGTGATAGGTCTGCTGTTGGAGGTGGCAGTACCTATTTTGATCTTGTGGGTCCTATCAGTGAGCCAGTTGGCCACCCACCTAATGAGACAGGGATTTATATCAAGTTGTGTTAGCTTTTTGATGATTCCTGAGTGAGGGATTGTGTCCAAGGCCTTGGCCAAGTCAAGATAAGCTGTGTGTGCCAACTTTCCCTCATCAAGGGCCTTAGTGACAGTCTCAAAGAAGTCAACCAGCTTCAATAGGCAAGATCTGCCACTGATGAATCCAAATTGTCTGGGGTCAAGTTTTTGAAGATTGCCTATGTCCTTATTTATGAGATCCATAATAATACCTTCCATGCCTTTACAGATCAGACTTGTCAAGCTAATGGGCTGATAGTTTCCTGGGTCAGTAGTGGCACCACCTTTGTACAAGGGGATGACAATGGCAGTTCTCCACTCTGCAGGAATGAAGCCTAGAATTAGGCCGTGGTTGATTGGGGTGCTCAATGGCAAAGCTAGTTCTTGCTGGATGCTATCGTTAAGTACTAAATAGGAACAAACCTGGGCTTTGCCATGGAGATTCCTGATGTAACTGAAGAAGGACTTGTAATTTCCCCATAATTGACTTTAGATGTTTTCACTAGTGATCTAATTTACTTGTTGAGTCCGAGGAAGGAGTCTTTCCAATTTAGAATTTGTTCCTTTTTACCCTTGGACAACAGTTTCTTCCTTTTTTTGTAAAGCCTGTTGATAGAGGATGTCCACCAGACAGATTTGTATTTCATTGAGGATCAGGTTTTAGTTCTGTTGGGTATGGCTGAGTCCATGCACTTGTACAAGTGCTTATATATTGCATTCAGCATTGGCGTACTGTTCAACATGGTAGTCTGCATCCTTTGAGGGGGGAGGTGGTGTGAAGCCACTGATACCCTCCCTTAAGTAGTTGTAGTCAGCTTTTGAAAAGTTTTTAGCCTGGTTATGGCTAGGGAGGGGTTTCATGGGGTAGAAACTTTGTATGAGACAGACCGATGATCTGATCTCACCAGGGAAGAACATACTATGGGAGTGGTGCAGCAGTTGGCCATGTTGATGAGAATCAAGTCCAGAATGATATCCCCCCTTGTGGGGGATGAGACAAGCTGGTCTAGTGTGTTAGAATCAAGGAAGTCAAGGAATCGTTGGGTGAGTCCATTAGTGCAAGAATAGTTCACCCAGTCTATGGTGGGGTAGTTGAAGTCACCAAGGATCAGGGTGTTAGGGGGAACCTTGGAGTCAAGTAGGTCCAGGTAGTAGGAGTGGGTGTCCTGAGTCATGGAGGGGGGCTCTATAGCTGGCTATAACTTGGATGGGTGTCTTGCCAACTATCAGTTGCACCTGGAGTAATTCCAATGTGTCATGCTCCAGTCTGGAAGTGTGCCTGTCTTTAATGAAGATAGAGACTACATTACTCTTAGTCTTTCTGATCTTGTTTTGGGGTCGGAAAGTGCAGAATTGGGTATAGCCTGGTAAGACAGGAGTGCTCTCTGCAGCTCTGAACCAAGTTTCCATGACCGCACAGACATCAACATCTTCCAGTATGAGGAGAGCCTCCAGTGAGTGCATTTTCAGCTTAAGGTTCCTAACGTTAAGCAGCTTGACCTTCAATTTACTTTTTGACAGATCTTTTATGTTGGAAGATTTGTCTTTGGGACATAGCCTAAAACAGGCACAATGGGGGAGGCAAGAGCCTTGTCCAAGATCTGGAACCCCAGGGCTGACAGGTGGAGGCCATCTCTGGCAAAGCATTGAGGCCTGTCAACCATGTCATCCCAAGCAGATACTGGATCCCCTTGGAAAGACACCAGAAACTAAGTCAATTGTTGAAGTCAATTACTTTTTGTTGGTATTGTGGTATCATTCTTGGTGAAGGTAGGATGCTTCTTAAGGCTAGGGTCATACCTGCCTGGGACACATACTCTGAGAGCTCAATCATGTCTCTCTTCATATAGTCCAGGGAGGTAAGTCTCAAGTCATTCACACCAACATGGACAATGACAGAGTCATACTTGTACCTGTTGTGACGGATTCTGGCACCTGACAAAAAGCTGACAGTGACCTTCTCCTTGTTGAGAATGGTGAGGGGAACATCAGTGTGTCTCACTACTGAATCGCCAATGACTAGTATGTTTGGTTTATTGTTATGCCTTATGAGCTGCATTGGTTTATTGTTATGCCTGTGTTTGTGTGAGACACTGGTGTGTTGTCTACTGTGTATGATGTGACTGGTGTTGTGTGTGGAATGTTTGTGAGTGTGTTTTGGGGGTCTCTGTTGTTTAGGTAAGTTTTTATTGAGGACCCCTGCATAGGTGAATGTGTGTTGTGCTTGGCTCTGTGATGTGGGTGGTTGGGTGTTTGTGCTGGCAATCTGCTCTTTGTCAGTAGCACTGACTGTGGTGCAAGAGAGCATGGATTCCAGCTTACTGATGTATATGCATTTCTCGCAAGTAGAAGAATTATGTACTAGGAGAAAAGGGCTGTCCTTGAATATGAGGCAGTTACTACACTGTTTCAGTATGCCCATGCCGAACAGGCTGGCAAGAGAAACTGATGGGAATTGTCCAAACATAGTGCTCTGAATACTTTGTGGACTTATGAAGAGCAGGATTTGATAAGGGTTTGTCCACAAGAATGTAGAGCACAAAAACCCTAAATGTAAAATAACTGGCCTGAAGAACAAGTGTGAAAACCAAAACTGAGATGCTTAGAACAACCGACAAATTTAATCAGGCTGCTAACAAGTAGTAATAAATGCATAATAAGAGCATATGAACACTTAAGAGCAAACAGAACAGCAAAACAAGGTAATAAAGTAGGTAGAACACAGCTACAGTAAGAACAGCTGAATAAAGTATCTTTCTTTTGTTAAATAGAGAGGGAGGAAACAGAGCAATATTAAGAGACTACGGTGTTGTCCTTCCCAAATGTTCTCTCTGTACACAGTAGATAGAGCTAATGAGATGGGACTGGTAGGAGTGTCTGAAATCAAAGAAACAAGGGGGTAGTCCTTCCCAAATGATCTCACTGTACTCAGCTGAGTCAGCAAATGAGATGGGTCCAAGAGGAGTGTCCAAACACAAAATTATAGCAGGGGTTGGGCAATTCCAAAGTCATGAAGTTTAAGACTACAACAATGCTAGGGAGGGAGGGTAGGAAACAAACTGCAGAGAGAGAAGGCCACAATATTCAATTAATATTCGATGAAACAAGTGAATAAAATGCATTACAATTATTTTAACTATCACTAAAACAATGCAACTATAAGACAAGGGATAAGCCCCTAGGCTAACAGTTAAACACAGAACTTCAAAGAAGTAAAACCATCCTCATTGAAACCAGATGGCTTACACTTCTACTGCTGAATTAGACGAGTAACATGGTGTCAGAACAGGGATGTCTGAATATCATTCAAACATCGTGGCTCTGACACCATGTCGCTCGTCTAGTCAGGATAAAATAGATAAGCAGTTTGAGGGTTTGGTTCAGGCAGCTTTATTATATACAAACACATCAGGATTGAGGCTTAGTAATTTAAGTATAAGCAAACTGACAAACAGACTGACTACTACAGTCATAGATGTTAACACTCTGGCTCTTCACTCAGAATAGCACAGTTGCCTACATGTGCTATTTATATGCACATGCACTCACTTGAACATGTTTCTTAGAGACACAGCACACTGCATAATCTACAGTTAGGTCAGAAATCTTAAGGAAACACTCAACAATGTGCTGAGGTGGCTGCAGATGGCACTTATACTCAGCCAGAAGATAGAGCAAACCTAATGGCCTATAACTTCAGCTAAAATTTCACGCCTTCATCATCTCCACTCACTCACCATGAAATACCTCCTATGATTAATTTGCCTGTTATCACAAAAGAAAGTCATCCTTGCACTCTCTAAAGCTAGAGACACAACATCTATGGGCCCTGATGGAATCCCAGGGTGCCTATTAAATAGCTCAAATATACTCTAGCAGACCCACTCAGAGCTCTGTTTAACCACAATCTCCAGACAGGCTTTATCCCAGTAGAGTGGAGGACAGCAACAGTCATCTATTTGCACATGGCCAGAAGGGCTACTGGATGGCTAAGAAGAAAGCTATGAATCTAGTTCTGCCAGCTTCTAGAAAATTACCTTAGTACTTGGCAAAAAGAAAGAATCAGGCTGCAAGACAAAGACAGAAAGATGAAGTCAGACACCCTTCTGCTCACCAGGCTCATAGGGCTCTAAGGTGCGTAGACAAAAAAAAACATGGAAACTGTACTGCATAATAATGAGAGTACAGGAGGAGCAGACCAAGGAAAGCAGCAAACTCCAATTTCATCTACTTCTAAATTGGGCAGGCTAGACTCACTAAAGCTACTCCATGCCCAGCCAGACCATTGGAAAAATCCCCCACTTTATCATTGCTACTTATAGGATCCCCACTAAGAACCATGAAAAACACATGGTATACCTGAAGATACTAGAATTATTTACCATTCATCCCAACACAAGACTGATGGCCGATTCAACAGGATCTCAGTCATAAAAAGACTATACAACAGAAGTTAAAAACTGAGCAGGAGAGTGCTCAACGGAAAAAGTCTTACATTAGTGTCAACAGGCAAATCGGGAAACGAGTCAACTCTTCAGAAGTTAAATAGGAGACTAAAATAGCCTCCCATTCAAAGGATAACTGAAAAGTATTTTTTAGTTAGGTCGGAAATCTTAAGGGAAACACTCAAGAATGTTCTGAGTTGGCTTTAGAAGACACTACTTATTTTCAGCCAGAAGACGTAGTAAACTTGCTGGTCTATATATTCAACCAAAATTCACCCATTCATCACCTCCGGTAACTCCTCATGAAATTCACCCTATGATTCCATTGCCAGATGTCACAAAAAAAGTTATCACTGTGCTCTCTAAAGCTAGAGACACAGCATCTATGGACCCTGATGGAATCCCAGGGTGCCGAATAAAGAGCTCAGCCATGATCTAGCACATCCATTCAGTTCTCTATTTAACCAAAATCTCCAGGCAGGCTTTGACCCAGTAGAGTGGAGAACAGCAACAGTCATCCCTTTGAACAAGTGAGGGTCATCAATAGACCCAGGAAACTACTGACCCATTACTCTGACTAGACTGATATGCAAGGATAATCATGCAGCTGAAAAACTCTCCTTTTAAAATGCTACCAACCTGAAAGACCAAGTGGCTCAGTGGTGAAAGTGCTGCTTCCTATCTCTAAAAGGTGCAAGGTTTGACTCTCATGACTGGAAAGAACTTCACTAGCTGAAGATAAATAATCGTATTTCTCCTGAGAAGAAGAGAGACCAGATAGCACAGTAGTTAAGGTATTTGTCTCCTATGCACAAGGTTCAATGTTGACCTCTGGCTAATGCATTATTTCTAGCCTTTTCATTTACTACTTGTGCTTCCTCCCCCCAAAACATGATGAGTGTTTCCATCTGAAACTCACCCATGAATGGAATGTAATTAACAGGGGAGAATGTAAAAGAAATTACCCAGCACTCAGGTACCACAAGACAAGTAGAGGAGGAAACAGACCTATTCGAAGAAGAATGGCAGCACCTCAAAATAGCATGTGTGATGACTACAGAACAGATATGTGGCCAAGCAAGTGATAGAAATAGGATTCTTAAAGAAACGTGAATGAAGAAGTCAAGGAAGTCATCCAAAGAAAGGAGTGTAGGACATAGTGGGACATGGAAAAGACAGACTAGGCCAGGAAGGAATACTGGATGGCTAAGAAGGAAGCTAAGAATGAAATTCTTACCAGCTTCTAGAAAATCACCTCTGTACTTGGCAGAAAGAAACTGTCAGGCTGCAAGACACAGACAGAAAGATAAAGTCAGACACCCTTCTGCTGACCAGGCTCCAAGGTACATAGAATAAAAAACATGGACACTGTACTGCCGTATGATGAGAGTAGGGGATGAGCACTGGTCAGGCTGGTCTTACTTGAGCTACTCCATGTCCAGCCGGACCATTGGCAAAATCCCACACCATATCATTGCTACACGATCCCTACTGAAAACCACAAGAAACACTAGGTGTACCTGAAGATACTAGAATTCTTTACCATTCAGGCAAACACAAGACTGATGTCTGATTCAACAGGATCTCAGTCTTAAAAAGACTATGCAACAGGAAATCAGAAATTTCTGTCTAAAACAAAACAGGAAAGTGCTCAATGGAAAAAAAATCCCACATTAGTGTCAACAGGCAAATCAGTATCTAGTCAAGTCTTCAAAATCTAAATAAAAAAATTAAAATAGCCTCCCATGCAAAGAATAAGTGTAAAGTATTTTTTTAATCTGGTTGGAAATCTTAAGGGAAACATTCAAGAATGTGCTGAGTTGGCTGTACAAGACACTACTTATATTCAGCCAGAAGATGTAGTAAACCTACTGGCCTCTACATTTAACCAAAACCTCACCCCTTCATCACCTCTGGTCACTCCTCATGAAATTCCCCCTTTGATTCCATTCCTGAAATCACAAAAAAAGAAGTCAAAGAAGACTCTAAAGCTAGAGACACAGCATCTATGGACCCTGATGGAATCCCAGGGTGCCTAATAAATAGCTGAACCATGATCTAGCACAGCAATTCAGTTCTCTGTTTAACCACAGTCTCCAGGCAAGCTTAGTGCCAGTAGAGTGGAGAACAGAAACAGTCATCCCTTTGCTAAGGTTGCCACCCTCTCCGTTTTTTTTCCGGACTACCCGGAAATCAAACTGATTGTAAACACTGTACAAACTCCAGTATTCTCTTTCAAAAAGGAAACAGACTATCGGAATTTGTAAATTGGCCGACTTACTATGCTTTTTTGCAGAAAAGCATAGTAAATCAACTGAAAGCAGGAAGCAGGAATGGAAAAAGAGGGTGTTCCCTGCTGGGTGATGACATCTTGAAATCACAAAATGGGCAGAATGTGGGTGGGAGAGGGGGTGGGTTTACTGGTGACGTGAGGGGTATGGCTTTACTCCGGTTTTAGCCACGACGAAAGGCCGCAACCCTACCCTTTGCACAAGGGAGGGCCATCAATAGACACAGGAAACTACTGACTCATAAGTCTGACTAGATGGATATGCAAGGATAATTATGCAGCAGAAAAACTCTCCTTTTAAGACACTTTTTCCTGAAAAGCCAAGTGGTTCCGTGGTAAAAGTGCTGTTTCTTTTGTTAAAGGTTCAAGGTTTGATTCTCACCACTGAAAAGAACTTCCCTGGTTGAAGAATAATATTTTTATTCCCCTGAGAGGGAGAGAGAGAGACCAGACAGCACAGCAATTAAGGTATTCACCTCTCACACAAAAGGTACAAGGTTTGATGCTGACCTCTGGCCAATGCATTATCTCTGGCTTTTGCATTTACTACTTGTGTTTCTGTGGGGTTCTTTCCATCTGAAACTCGCCCATTAATGGAAGGCAATTAACAGGGGAGAATGTAAAAAAAATTACCCAGCACTCAGGTACCACAAGACAAGTAGAGGAGGAAACAGACCTATTCGAAGAAGAATGGCAGCCCCTCAAAACAGCATGTGTGATGACTACAGAACAGGTATGTGGCCAAGCAAGTGATAGAAATAGGATACTTAAAGGTGAATGTGGAAGTCAAGGAAGTCATCAAAAGAAAAGAAGAGTGCAGGACATAGTGGGACATGGAAAAGACAAACTAGACCAGGAAGGAATATTGGATGGCTACGAATCAAGCTAAGAATGAAGTTCTACCAGCTTCTAAAAAATCACTTCTGTACTTGGCAGAAATAAACTATCAGGCTGCAAGATAAAGACAGAAAGATAAAGTCAGACACCCTTTTGCCAACCAGGCAAAAAGGTACATAGATTAAAAAAACAAGGACACTGTACTGCCGTATGATGAGAGTAGAGGATGAGCATTGGTCAGGCTACTCCATGTCCAGCTGGACCATTGGCAAAATCCCACACCATATCATCGATAGTTACACGATCCCCACTGAGAACCACAAGAAACACTCGGTATACCTGAAGATACTAGAATTCTTTACCATTCAGAATAACACAAGACTGATGGCTGATTCAACAATATCTCAGTCATAAGAAGACCATGCAACAGAAGGCAGATATTTCTGTATAAAACTAAACAGAAGAGTGCTCAGTGGAAAAAAATCCCACATTAGTGTCAACAGGCAAATCAGTAAACAAATCAAGTCTTCAAAAGCTAAATAGGAGAGTGAAATAGCCTCCCATGCAAAGAATGAATGTAAAGTATTTTTTAGCCTGGTTGGAAATCTTAATGGAAACACTCAAGAATGTGATGAGTTGGCTGTAGAAGACAGTACTTGTATTCAGCCAGAAGATGTAGTAAACCTGCTGGCCTCTACATTCAACCACAACTTCATCCCTTCATCATGGCTGGTCACTCCTCATGAAATTCCCCCTTTGATTCCATTGCCTGAAATCACAAAAGAAGAAGTAATCACTGTGCTCTCTAAAGCTAGAGACACAACATCTATGGACTCTGATGGAATCCCTGGGTGCCTAATAAATAGCTGAACCATGATTTAGCACACCAGTTCAGTTCTCTATTTAACCACAGTCTCCAGGCAAGCTTAGTGCCAGTAGAGTGGAGAACAGAAACAGTCATCCCTTTGCACAAGGGAGGGCCATCAATAGACACAGGAAACTATCGACTCATAAGTCTGATTAGACTGATATGCAAGGATAATCATGCAGCTGAAAAACTCTCCTTTTAAAACACTCCCTCATCTCAAAGACCAAGTGGCTCAGTGGTAAAAGTAGGACTTCCCTTCTCTAAGGTACAAGACTTGATTCTCACCACTGGAAAGAACTTCACTGATTGAATATGAATATTTTATTGACATGAGAGGGAGAGAGAGAGACCAGATAGCACAGCAGTTAAGGTATTTGCCTCCCATGCACAAGGTACAAGTTTCGATGCTGTCCTCCGGCTACTGCATTATCTCTGGCCTTTGCACTTACTACTTGTGCTTCTGTGGGTGTCTTCCCCCCAAAATATGCTGAGTTTTTCCATCTGAAACTCACATATGAACAGAAGGCAATTAACAGGGGAGAATATAAAATAAATTACCCATCACTCAGGTACCACAAGACAAGTACAGGAGGAAACAGACCTTGTCAAAGAAGCATGGCACCACCTCAAAACAGCATGTGTGATGACTACAGACAAAATATATGGTCAAGCAACAAGTATCAGGCTGCAAGACAAAGACAGAAAGATAAACCTCCAGACTTACTATTCTTCCGTGCAGGACTAGTTTAGTCCTGCATGGAGGTGGCCATGTAGGAGCAGGACAGCAGCGTGCCATGCATATTAATGAAGGCGCACTGTCTGAGCTCCTAATCTTACACAGAGCGTGTAAGAGTGCAGGGAGAGTGTTTGAATACACACGCCCCTGCAATGAAAAACAGCAGAAAGGCCAAAGGAATGAGCAAGACTGTTCATAGGTGTCAGCATATCCCCAGCAACATTCCCCGATGTGTACAACAGCAATAGCAAATACAAAACAAATAAACAAACCTTAGTATTTTTTTATTAAGAACCCGATTAAAGCAAACCATAGGTGTGCGTGGTGTGCCCATCGCTTAGCTATGGCTAATGCAGTTTAAATGGCTGAAGAGGATAACAAGGAAGATATATGCTAATGAAGCAGTATAGTAATAGTGTAGTGGGCAGAGCATTTACCTTAAGAGCAGGCATTCCCTTTTCGAGTCCCACTGCAGCGCATTCCATTTTCCATGGCAAATCACATTATGACCAATATCTTACTTGCATAACCCACTAAATAACATATATTTGTGAACTGATGTACTGCATTAAATGCACATGTGAGATGTCAATGTCATAATGTTGCAAAGTCCCCAGGTAAGCACATGTGCCCCATAAAGTATATGTACACAGGAATCATGGATACAAATGGAAGGTAAAATGTGTAATGAATGACAACTCCATACAGCTTCCAAACCCCCCTCCTTCCCAAGAACCATTAGATATTACTGTCTAAAGCAGTGTAATTGTAAGCAGGAGTAAACACTAGTAAGCAAGTGTAAGCACCAATAAGCAGTAGAAAGCATATTTAAGCACTAGTAAGTGAGTTTAAGCCCATTTTTGTGGGGGTAAGCAATGCACACAAAGGTTAAGCAATTTCAAAAATAACTGTCTGTAAGCATATTTAACCAGAGGTTAGCATTGCTTACCCTCACACAAACCTGCTTACAATTGCTCAAAAGTGCCTTAATCACTCTGTATCCAATGGCCCTTGTTCTGCCCAGCAACAAAATAAACAGCCTTGCAGGGCTTGAACCCAGGATCCTATACACTACAGTCACAGTAGTCAACCACCAAGCCATCACAGCAGGGCTGAAGACTGAGGTATTATCAAACAAGTCTTCACTATAGTAAAATCAAACAGAACCTGTGAAAGGAATCATTGTACAGTCATATGTTTCATAACCCACTACATAACATAATTATGTGAACTGGAGTACAGCAGTAAGCGCAGATGTGAGGTGTAATTGCAATAAAGTGTTGAAGTCCCCAATAAAATACAAGGACCCCATACAGTGTACATACACATGAATCATGGATAACAGGCAGATATATAAAATGTAATGAATAATAAATCAATGCCAAAAAGAAAATATAATGCAAAGTCTAATGTAAGTAATACTAAGCATTGCACAGGCCAGCTTAGGAGGTGTAAGCAATGTGTAGGCCAGCTAACTCAATGTGCCCAGTGTTATACTTCTTTAAACAATGCCAATCATGGTAAAGTTCTGGAAATCAGCCCTACTTAAACCCAACAGGTGGGAATAAATCTCATAACTGGTTGTAGCTTCACCTTGCAGGCACTATAGCAGAAAGGGGAGAAGGTGTGCGGTTTCGGGTGCAGTGCTGGTGCATCCAGGAGTCCAGAGTCATGCCAATACTCCTTATCAAAGACCATGAGCAGAGACTTCTGCAGGGCCAGTACCAGGTTTCCCAATATAAGGCGGAAGCCTGGGATCATCTCGCCAGTGACCTCACCAGTGCCACTGGTATACCCCGAACTGGTGAGCAGGTCAGGCATCACATGCCAACCTGAAGTGGCATAAGGAGGACCTCTTGGAGCAGTGGATCCAAGAGGCCAGAATGGCAGGAGATGTCCCAGCTGTGTGTAAGTATCACTCCACTATGTGTGCAATAATTGCCAGCTCATGTATATCATGGATAGGTATAGCTAAATATTCCTCTTATGTCCTCCACAGCTGCAAGTGAGCAGGCCGTGAACCAGGAGGCCGACGGAAGTCACCTGCAGAGGTTACAATGTGAGGCAGGTCAGTAATACTCTTGCATGTACTATCATAGGAAATAAATCTAAAAGTATTAGCAAATTAATTGCCTGTATAAAACCTGTATTGTTTAAGGCAAGTACTGCATACACCAGAGAATATGGCAGGAAGAGTCTCATATAGATTGTATGTAAATAAAAGCGTAATAGCCAGACAATAAAGATCTAACTGTTGGACTGCATGCGTTTACTCTGTTATCATATGGTAATGTAGATTTGCAATCATGTAATAGCACTGTTGTATTAAGCACTCTTACACACACTGTGCACCATAAATAGAATGTGTAGGAATGCCTGTATACAACTGGTATAAACCCCAGAGGCCATTTATTACAACTGAGAGACACATAGACAGAAAACAGGGAAAAGACAGCCAACAAAACCTGAATAACGCATGCAACTGAGACATGAACTGTTGTAGTTTTAGCACACACCGCCATGGTTTGAATCCTGGTAGTGGTAGTAGTCTGCATACAGAATCATACCCCAAAACTGTACAGATATGTCCAGAATGTCCAGTAAAGTGGTCCATATCTGTTGCCTGTCAACCTGTCCCCCTGGGAAATCAGTGGGATGATACCAGATGTATAGGCGGCAAACAGGAAATACAACTGATTGACACACATCTAACAGAACAAAGCTGGCACACTAGCAACTCCCCAAAACCTTATGAGAGTAAGAAGCTACGTATGTCCCATGTACATTCCCATGTTGCCAAGCTGTGGCCAGAGTGTGTACAGTAACAGAGTGAGATGTATATGCATAATACTAATGTGGAATCTGGTACTGTGTGTGGCAACATGCAGGTAGTGCTAACAAACATTCCTCCCACAGGTTTGTCAGATACCAACACTGTGCCCAGAAATACAAGAATGATACCCTGTACTGGTACTGTTTACTTTGGTATTGTATGGCATTGTGACTGATGCAGTTGCGTTGAATAATAAGATATTACTCATCACTGTCACCCACACTGTCCTACAAAATATTACTGTCTAGGAAAACCTGTAAAAGAGTGTTGTAATACAAGGTCAGAATGCAAAACCACAGGAGAATTATAAGACAGGAGGCAGATAGGAGATATACAGCATTATCTATATAGCACACACAACTCTGATGGACAGTGTTTAAGTTGTAGCCGACACAGCCATGGTCTGAATCCTGGGAGTTGAAGTAGGCTGCATACAGAATCATACCCCCCAACTATACAGATAAGACCAGAATGTTCATTATATGGGCCCATACCTGCTGTCTGTCACCCTGTCCCCCTGGGAAGTCTGTGGGATGATCCCAGATGTTTAGGCAGCAAACAGGGAATACAACTGAATGTCACAGATCTATGAGAACAAACCTGTCACTCTAGCAACTCACAAAACTGTTATGAGAGTAATAAGCCAAGTATGTCCTATCTACACCCCCATGTTGCCATGCTGTGACCAGAGTGTGTATAGTAACAGAGTGAGATGTTTGTGCATAAACCTAATGTGTAATCTGGAACTTTGTGTGGCAACATTCAGGTAATGCTAATAAACATTCCTCCCACAGGTAAGTTGGATACTAACACTGTGCCGAGAAATAAAAACCTTGATAGCCTGTACTGGTACTGTTTACTCTGGTATTGTATGGAATTGTGAGTGTTGCAGTTGCTCTGTCTAATAAAGTATCACTAATCACTGTCACCCACATTGTGCTACATAATATTACTGTGTAAGAAAGCATGTATATGTGTGTGGTAAGTCACTAAAGGTTGAAGAGGGAAGTAGTCTAGATATGCCCCAGTACATCTGCATGTGGTCAAGACATGGCCAGAGTCTGTGCAGAAAGAGATAGACAGCTATGTGCACATCAACTCGGAATCTGGGAGTATGTGTAGAAACAGTTAGTTAGTGTTAACAAACATTTCCTCCATAGGTATACCAGGTAAGAGGTGTATACTGCAGGTAAAACCAGTTCATGTATAAAGATAATGACAGCCATATCATTGTCCAAACTAAGGCTATAGGGTAGTGTAGTAATATGTGTAAGGTACAAATAACAGCATTAACTAGGAAAGTAATGTGGACTACAGGAATATACTAGTTGTTAATTGACATCTTTCTCTCCCCCCGCCATATCTCCAACAACCGTGTGTCACAACTAGAGAGTCAGCCTGGCTCTACAACTCACCTTCAGGTCTGTGAAGGTGCAGTGGTGACTGCACATGGGTGGGGACCTCAGTCCCACTGTTTCCACTAGGGGACTCATAGGCTTCTGATTTCCCAACACCCCCTCCCCATCAAGGTGTTTACCCACACAGGTGTCATATACCACCCCTGTATGTGTCTTGTTTGTCTGAAGAAGTTTGTACATGGTAACAAACGAAAAGTGCTTAATCGGATTAAACTTTTTTACTATCTGGTGCTGTTTCGTGATTCCTGCCTTTGGTGTTTTGGATTAATTGTTTGTCTTGTCTGTTAACCTACCCAGCCTACCTCCTCAAATATACCTACTATCCCTTCCCAACATCCCACTCTCACCTGAAAAAAAGGGCAATCTGTTCCCAAAAAAAAAATCTTTCCCCATACATAGCTGTCCATTTTGCACGTGTCCACTGGACACATGCAATCTGGTCTAACTGGCATCACAACTTATTATTGTTGTTCTCACCCCTCTCCCAGGGGATTGAGTGTCTAAATCTACCTCCAAATTCAGTGTATATGTACAGCTGTTGCTGTAGAAGAAATGGGCAGCTATGGACCTTCCCTACACCCTTCCTGCACATCCCTAGCTATTTTCCCTACTGTCTTTCCCTCCTTGTGCCCCTTTTTCACCACTTTCTTATCAACACTTTTTTCTTTTCTTTTAAAGAAATTAGCATGGGGATAAGTGGAAGTAAGCACTTTTAAGCAGCAGTAAGCGGGTTTAAGCCTGTTTGCACTGGAGTAAGCAATGCCTGCACAGGTTAAGCAATTTAGGAGCTAACTGACTATAAGAAACTGTAACCGGAAGTTAGCAGTACTTTCCTCTGCACAAACCTATGCAAACCTGCTTAAAACTGCTTAAAAGTGCTTTAATCACTCTGTATCCAACAGCCCTTGTTCTGCCCAGCAATAAAATAAACAGCCTCTGCAAGTCTCGAAACCAGGACCCTGCACACTATAGCCAAAGTCATTTTTCACTAAGCCATGTCAGATATGCAGAAGTCTGATGTTTTCACAAATATATCATCCAGCCCAGTCATTCAACAGTACAGAGAATGTATTCCAATATGTAGATGTATGTGTGTATATATATATATATATATATATATATATATATATATATATATATATATATATATTATTATCTAAATAGATATAACATATCTATATATGTAGACATATATATATATATATATATATATATATATATATATATATATATATATATATATATATATATATATATATATATATATATATATATATATACATACATATGCATACATCTATAGATATATCTATCTATATGTATATATATATATATATATATATATATATATATATATACTCAACAAGTTATATATATGTGAGCAGATATATGTATATATATATATATATATATATATATATATGTGTAGATAATGGGAACATAACAATAATATGAATGTACACATGCACCAGTAATGAGGTTGATAGGCCCCAAACAACATACGTCTTGTATAAATAGGTATTCCCCACCCCCCACAGCCGAACATGTCTGCCCTGCAATATACTACCAACTGTTGCAGATCCCATAACCAGGACCTGACATGACATGGGCACAAGATGTTAACATTACTCCATCCCACCTGTATGATGTCAGGCTGGTATCAGTAACATATCATGCAGTACAGTCTGGCTCCCATAGGGAATGTACAATGTGGAAGCAATCAACATCCCTAGGATACATATACACAGACAAATATATGCAGATATACATATATATACATGTATTGTGTAGGTGAAGCCCACACATATATGACCCGAACCCCACCCTATGTGTGGGGGACACAACAGCAGTGGACTGATGGCAGGAATGGCAGCATGACATACTCACAGCCCACTACAGGACAACTCATGACAGCATGTCATATGTGCAAAACCTGGTATGTAGGTGGGGTACAGAGGCTGGAACACATGCCCATATGTGAAAAACTGTTGTCATACACTAAGCAAGTCGTTGGTGTTACAGGATAGTCTGCAACATACCCTTAGTCAGGAATATGACATTAGAAACAGAAATTGATGTAGCCATGTACTGATAGCACTCAACACACACACTGCCAGTGAAATATCTGACACAAGACCTGTGTGGTGGACAGACAAAACATAGTAGCACACCACTGGCCATAAGAGGATAGGCCCACAGTTGAGAGCTATGCAGACAAACTGCATTCCAAGTTAAAGTAGTATGTACACACAAACCCTGTAACACCAGTACTATACAATGCATACAACAACTCTACTCACACTCTGTCTGTAGTTCTGGAACCTCCTACAAATATGTAGCTGGCCTGAGTGTGCAGGTTTTCCTGTAAGAGGTATTGTTATCTGCTGTCTGTAACACTGATGCCCACACACAGGAAGGATGTCCATCACACAGGAAAGGTAAAGGGACCATGTCCACATGATGTAGGTATTTATAGTAGGTGGTTGCCATGACAGTGGTAATTGGAAGTACTACACAGCAAGCTGCATGCAGGTAGCAAGTGGAGGACACTGAATGGTGCAGAAGCCATCACCTTATCATGTGCATCACCTACAAAATCCATGCTGCAATCTAGTCAAAGCAACTCAATCCATTTACTGGAGAGAGAGAGAGAGAGAGAGAGAGAGAAAGATTGACACAAAAATCTAAGGCAAAGGCAAAGCCAAAGCAAAATATATATAAATATATATATATATATATATATATATATATATATATATATATATATATATATATATATATAAAATAACATCCAGCAAACTATCCAGAACAGACATTATTCCCACAACAGGTATGTGAAGTATACATGCATGTAATTGAATGTAGTACCTGGTCCATAATAATGGGATAGATGATGTGGAATTATTTATATGTGCCATCAGGTGTTGTTGTAATGATGTTCAACTGAACAACTGCTATGGACAATAGTGTCTGTCTCTGTGGGTAGTGAGCCATAGCCGTCAATTGTGCATATCAGCACTGACAGACAAAATGTAAACCATCATAGTATGTGTTGTGTAATGGGAAGTATGCATATTATGTGGCCAATAGCTGGTAGTGGAAGTAATGCCATTATTATGGACACATGGGACCCACAGCCCACCCCTTGCAGGATACTCAGGTTAATCTGTAATGTAGCGTGCAGGAATGCCATACATGTGTAATAGGGTTACCTGCAATATGGTCCTACATATACCCCCTAACGTCAGGCTGTGACCATATGTGGCATCTGTCTGTGTTGTAGCAAGGCAGAACAGTGCAGCTGTGCAGGAAGTTGTTGTGAGATTGTGGACCTGATGTCTGAATGTACCCCACGTATAAGTATCCATATGTGTACATATGTACACATATATAATATATATATATATATGTATATATATATATATATATATATATATATATATATATTCATGTAAGTCCACAAATATACAGATACCCACGTGTAGACTTATATATGAGCACATATATACATCATATATACCTACACATATATAGCTATATACTTATATGCACATGTCTACATATATAGAAACACACACAGAAATATATATGTATGTAAATACTTGTCCCCTATATTACTACCGCAGTGCTGCATGCTATGTGCAAGGAAACAGCACACATAGCAATACACACAGATATCTACAGCTGGCAGTGTGTGCAACATGGACGGGTATGTCATATGTGAACCCCTTGTTGGGACCACATTGCCCTCGTCTGTGAAGTGTGGAATGGGAATATGGGGAAGTATGGCAGGTATAGTTGTGGAGGTGGTCAGGGTTGGTAGATATAGAGGACAGTCTACAGGGGTGGTATGTGACACATGTTGTGGGTAAACACCCTGGATGGTGTGTGTGGTCTGTGATGTGGATGCCCCACGGGCCCCAGTATGGACCCAATGGGAACAAGCCTCCCACCCACTGCTACTTACAAAAGCAGTCCACATCCTGAAGTTGCCTGGCTTAGAGACTGAGCAGGAGGAGCATGTTGGCCCTGTGAATGTGTACTGGGTGCCTCAGAGTGATGTAGCACATCCCATATGTGTCTGTGGAGCCTGTTATGGAACAGACCCTGGACCTGACCTCAGGGGACAGGAACATGTCTGTGTGTGCCACCAGGGGGTGTCAACATCCCCTGGGCTGGTTCCACTTGATGGTATTGCAGGGCCAGTATATGAACAAGCTCCAGGATGGGACACACATGTGACGTGGCCGGGCAACATGGGCAGATGGATTTGGAGAGGTGGTTCTGCTGGGCAATAGTACATATACATGCTATTGTGTCACTGTTATAGAACATATGTTGGTAGTAATAGTCTACACAATCCTGGAACATGTCCAACAGCATGCATAGATATCCCCAATAACACAGATGTGCAGCAATCACAAAGCAGCCATACCACAGGCATATATGGGACCATAGTGGCCCTGACAATGGCATGCAGGTGAATAGTCTTTAACAGGCCAGCAATGATAGTGTCCACACATGGAACATGGCTACAAACACATAACAGAAAGTGTGGTAAATACAATATCTGCCCCACTGGTAGGTAAGTTGCAGCTATACCTAATGAGTTTTGTGTGCAGTTTGTTGTTGCTGATATGATGGGGAGGGTGACAGAGATATGTATTAAGAACTGTGGTAACCTTGCTGTTTGAGTTATTCAGACCTGTTTCCATCTTAATGTCTTTCAGCCAAGATGTCACATGCACAGCTACCATCATATTCAGCTGCCGAAAATGAGATACTGGTCACCCATTTAATACAGCACTACCCTGTCCTGTTTGGCCGGGCAGCCCATGAGCAGCAGGAGCAGACCACCCTGTGGAATGACCTAGTCAACAGGGTCAAAGATGTTGGGCTGCACAACCACAGTTATGAGCAGGTCCGGCATCATTGCACTGACCTACTTCGCAATGCCTGTCGGCATGCTGCTGCGGTCCGGGGGCATCACTTCACCACAGGGGGGGGCATGCCATCCAGCCCCCTGACACGTGTGGAGGAGCTCCTGGCCAGCCTTGTGGCACCTGCCTGTCTGGCCAGCCACCAACCGCCAGACACCTTTGTGGAGGTGGGTGCCACCCACACACCAGCCGAGGAGTGTGCAGGTAAGGACACACACAGGCCACATCATTAGACCACTGTTGCATATACATCTGCATTGGTACAGGTAAATCATGCATATCTGACATGTCATAGATATATTGTGTTGCTGCATAGTAGTGATAAACAGATGCCCATATGTGGTAGTATTGTGGAAATGTACTGTTGATGTAGTGTAATACTGCACCCACCCTGCAACACTGCCACAGGTGTGGCCACTGACATTGCATCTCTCACCCTCTTATGTAGGTCCCTCTGGGATACCACCAAGTTAGCAGCCTGTAGATGGTGAGTATGGTTTATGTAGATGCTTGCCAATGCACTGGGCATGTAATGGTGATGGTATATTCCATGCACACATCTAATACACCTACCCAGAATGGATGCTGTACATGTGCACGTATTGTTGCTGTGAAATGCATGGCATCACAGGGGTGAACATGATGGGGTATTGGAAGGGTATGTCAGACACCTGCATGATAACTAACATCCTGTCATTGTGTAATGTGTCCACAGGGAGTAACATAATGGTGGGAGACATGGCCTACAGTAGGGACATTTTCAGAACAACACCCATATACAGTGTATATACCTGTAGGACAATGGCAACTGCTGCACAGATACACTATGGCATAAGGCATTACAGTAGTCCACATTATCAGATGGGACTAGGCTATAACATGTGGTGTTCAGTGTATGAACACTGCAAAGTGACACATGTGTAGGGCTTACTTGTCATAATCTGCAGAAAGGCTGAAGGAGGGGGGGTGTCAGCATGATACACCAGTGCACTGCAGCAGGGATCCTAAGGATGCTAGGAATGGCTCTATCTGCACATAGTCAGGTTCAGGACCTGTGGCAGCTGTAACCCTACCCCCACAGCAATAGTGAAGGCAGTGTTGAACACCAAGGGATTTGCACATGAGTAGACCTTGCAATCACACAGAATAGGGGGACATGTGTAGGGCAGACTTAACATACACTGGCAAATGCAGATGGCCCATGCTAGTATACGCCTGCCAGGAGTAGTGACTGCTGTAGTAAACAACAAGAGGTGCAATAAACCGTCATGATAAGGGTGTGCACACATATGCCCACATGGTGTGTATGCATCACGGTCAGCATCTGCACACCTAACATATTCTGTAGACACTGCATGTGAAAGTACAGGACATATGTCACATATCAGGCTCATGTACTGCTACGATATACTGTGATGTGCTCCCATGACAGATCAAGGATGGGTGCATCAAATCAATAAAGGTGTGTACACCCCCTATAGCCATGGTATGCTCTGATGGTTGCCAGTTTAAGAGTATTGGATTGGTCATACATGGTCCATGGTGTTGAGAGCCGTGCATCAGACATCAGGCATTCACAAATGACATCTGCCCACATATCATACCAGGTATGTGTTGCTGGAAAACATAGAGACTGTGAGCATTAAAGCTGACATAACCAACACAGTAGTACACATTCAGTAATGGGCCATACACCTGTGAAGTGTGGTGCACAGTACATGGCAGGGTGCAGAACAGGTGCACAGAAATACCATGTTCATGGGCGCAGTGGTATCCACCTAGTGACACAGCACATGCATCACACATGTATACTGTTGCCAGCATGGATTGACTATAGCTGCCCTGCATGCTGTCGGGTACCATATGTTATGCATGTCGACAGAGGGGAAATAGGAGGACTGTGTGTACTTTCACTGTACAACCTCATCTGTATGTGTGTGTGTGTGTGTGTGTGTGTGTGCATCCTGGCGGGTAGTCAGTTTGCCTGTAGGGTCACTCTGGTGAAGTGGAGGAAGGTTGATGCATGTAGGATGCTTGTGTGAACATGTGTGTTTGTGTGGCTGGCCATGTATGCATATGTGTGATTCTGGGGTGTTCATACAGCAGTACCTCCCTCTGGGATCATGCAGTACATTACATAGACTGCCACATTACACACCAGGAATACTTGTCATGTGTGTAATCACAGGACAGCTGATAGTATAATATGGTCTGTAGCATGGAACAGGAATCCAGAGGGAAAGTAGACATCAGGTACACCCTTAATATCGCATAGAGCAGAGAGGTCACCTACAACCCACTTATGCAGCACTACAGATGCATTGGGGAAGTACTAGTCAACACCAGGGAGTGTATCCAAATATTACAGTTGTCAAATGATAGGCTGAATGAGCAGCATATGTGGCATGCACTGAGCATTACATACACATGACACACCAGTGAGTGATATTATGGCTAGAACATAGTAGCCCACACATATAGGGGCCATGTTCATGATATCCGGACATACAGAGGGTGCATACCAAATGATAGCAATGTGGCCATGTAAAACCACTACATACAGGTCAGGCAGGTAAAGTGGTAACAGGTCTTGTGTTGTGACTGCTTGTGTAGGCATTTAGAGGACTGATATGTTAATGAGTGGTATCAATGTGTGTATGTTAACAAGTGTGATGCAGGATGGGGTACTACATGGACATATATGTGGGACTGTCTGTAAAGCCATGGATAGGTAGGTATTATGGAGGTGTGTGTGTGTGTATACTGTTAGGCAATGCTGTACAGGTTTTAAAGTGCATTTATTGTTTTCCCCGCAGGTGGTGATGTGGGTAAGTGGCCCCCTGCATGCAATCTGATGTTGGTGTCCACACAGACAGAAGATGATGATAGTACTGTTGAGGCACAGGTGGGGTTGTCAGGGGCTGACACTGCGCCAACATTTGACACCACCCTTTTAGCCACCCCAACCCCGCACACAGTTTCAGTGCCTATACACACCCCATCACCAGTGGCCATAGCATAAGGACAGCTGGCATTCAGTGGCAGTGCACAGGAAAGTGTGGCAACCATGCCTACTGTGTCCAGTCACAGCAGGCATAGCCAGATGTCCAGCAGGGCACCACATACACAGATGTCCCAGGGTGCTCATGGTAGGGTCACTGGACATCATGCCAATGGCAGAGGTGACATAGCTGGTACCAGCAGGTGCATGTTTCAGGCTGTCATGGTGGCACAGGTATGTATAGAATGTTACACCAGACAGTGCCTGAGGCTGCAGAGGGCTGCTCTCACATCTGCAAATGACAACACCCGTGAACTGGCTGGTGCCATCTGTGGAGTTCATGGATAGACAGTCTGGTGAGATGATGGCCCTCATTGACCATGGTCTGTCCATGCTTGAACATGTGGTGGAGTGCAGAGACCGCCACGTGGACATAGGCCAGCAATGCCAACAGCTGGTAGTCAACGTGGATGTGCTAGGACACCAAGGGGCTCCCATAGTGGCAGTACCAGACCCGGCACTACTGGGGGGGTGCTGTCCACACCACACCATAGCAGGCCACAAGCACATGGTCCTGGCCAGTCCCAAAAGAGATCTGGTACCAGCGGACATTTGTCATCATCAGGTGCCCACATACTACTAGTTATTGACATACATCTGTACTGCATCCCACTGCTTTGTCTGACATACATGAGTGCTATGGTGGCCTGAGAGCAGTACATCTGGCAAGTATCAGGACATGACATCTCACTGGGTAAGTACACTAAGCTGCTAGGCATGTAACAAAGCACTGTGCAGGCTACAGGCATTACTGGCTCAACACTGGCCAACACTGGCCAACATTTCTTATGGCGGAATACACATGTACCTGCATATATAGCAGGCTCTACAGGCATGTCACAGCAAAGAGTAACAGACACTTGTGTGAAAGTGCATAACCACAACCAATGTGAACACAGCCACAACCACATATGGTAATCTAGCGTAATATTACAGTATATGGACTATCTGTTCAACATCATCCTCATATGTGCCACTCACACACTAACCCTACATATACTGGCCTGCTACACAGTGTGGTCTGATGCCTGTCTGTGGTATGGGACATGTGTGTGTTTGGCCCTACAAACATGAAAGCCGATAGGGTAACATACAGTGGAGCAGCATGTCACATCAGATAGACCAGGACCAAGTCTGTACACAGGCCAAGGTACGTATTAGCAATACACACGCTCACTGTCAACAATCACCATACGTACACAGACCTCAGTACTGTACACACAACCAAAGAATGTCCAGGTTATGTCATCAAATATAATCCCTACTATACATAACATGTGTAGCAGTCTGATATCTCACTGGCTTGTTATCAGATATGATGTCACTAAATATGGCCTACAGCACATATGCACCTCTTACTGCATGACATATGTACAAAAGGTGACAGAGTTGTGGCTGGAGGCACAAACATAGGGCCAATACTGACATGTTGCTGTGATAACCTCATACATTTACTGTTGTAACAGGGTTTGTTGCAACATATGTCCTATGAGGGATATGAAGTCAATAACTCTCACAGCTGTCACCATCTGCAGACTGCAATCCTCACACTACCTTCTGCAGTTCACAGACAGGTGCTCTGTGGTTAACACATGAAACAAAAGGCACCACACACTGCCCAGTCTGCAGATGACCCTACAGATGGGGGTTTCCTCATAAACATATCACTGACATGACAGGTATTAAAACATGTAGGACAGCCATATCCACACACACCCTGTTAAACCAACATTACTCCAAATGCAGTACAGCAGCACTTACAGTCTGTAGTCAGGTCAGGCACATCCCCCTCCTGTGTGTTGGCCTGTTTCCACAGTATATGTTGTTTGAAGAAAATCCCCATTTCATCTCTGATGCTGTTTGCCAAACAACAGATCAAATTCCTGCTCACAGTGAATGAAAAGGCCCAACACCAACATGATGTTCCTAGATATTGGAGTGTGTTACCATGCAACTGGCTATGGGAATGTTACCACAGCTGTTTCATATGCAATCAGCTAGAGGAGGGTTGCAATTCGTGCAGAGGCCATCAGCTGATCATGACCATCACTTTAAATGCACATGCTACTGCACAAGCAAAGCAGGTGTAAGTCTCCACATCCACGAGAGAGCGAGTGAGACAGGCAGACAGAGACAAAGATAAGTCAGGGAGGGGTGGGAAAGTAAAACTTAAGCATGTTTGTGTCACACACCTACCAGTTCAGGGTATCAAATGCCTGATGACTATGTAGTGCTATCATATGTCTATGCAGTTATTAGATGCGCCACATAGGTTACATGTTGAGGAGCCCTCAAAACTTACATGTGATGGTGAGTGACATCTGCAACAGTGATATGGTAGCTATATGGTAGGTGTAGTGCACGTGGCTGTACTCATGAACAGGTGTCAGAGTCAACACATCCACACTCTCACAGGGATGAAAACACATTGACACACTTGGCAGGGCCAGGAATACAACTCATTACTAGTGAGATTGTCACAACACAGTACTGTGCAGGTATCACATGCACCACAGGGGTCATACAGAGGTTATATGGGCAAAGGGTATGTGGAGGTGTCTGACATCAGACAGCATGCTTCAGTATGCCAATGGGGGTTGCAGTGAGTGTGAATGTGGTCATAGGCATCATACAACACACACACAGACACAGGGTGCCAGTACTGACATGCATGGGTGCATTGCTTCATGGGTGTGTAGTGGTCAACTGTGCCAGATGGCTATACAAGGCTAGGTGATGGGTATACCTTGGCATCAGGCCACATGACAATGGTCTGCAGTGTGGCTCAGGGGTGTAGTGTCTGGATTTGCCCACACAGGTGGGTATTGTATTCACCATCCAGTCACCTGGGTAGCTATTGCGTGTGGCCAATGCTGTGCATTGTTTGCCATGTATGTGTTCCTTAGTCCATGACATGGATGGTGTCTGGGATGTGCACACTTCCCACATGCCTCTACAGTGACATGTGGAACTGTATCTGGGGTTTCTGGCCCATATTGTGTACACAGATTGTTATCATCAGATGTGCCAGTTCTGGCCTCATGTGGTGAGAACTGTTAATGGACAGCAGATTGACCCTGCACCTACATTGATAGCATGATACCGGTATTCCCTGGTGTCAGTGGCATCTGTCCATACAGGGCATGTTTTTCAGGCATGGTATGTCCTTTGTGGGTCAGATTTGTTGGCACCACAGGTGTTGCAGGTGTCCAGAGGGGAACATAGGGAAGGTGAACTGTCGGCATGTCAGTGCCTCCTGGACTGATGGCCAGGATGCCATACCCTCTGTAGTCCATGGCAATCACACCATGGTTACTATTAGTGGGCAATATGCAGGGTACTACCAACATAGTGGCTGTTGCCTAGGCAAGTGTGTGTTTGTATGAGACATGGGTTGAGAGTGTTCTCTGGGTAATACAAGGGTTGTGAACTTTGTTCACCAGGCCTTGATGTCACATGTAGGGGTATGGATTTGCACTCCAGACTCTTGGCTATTTCACATCTGTTATCCCTATACAGTGGACATTATGATGTATACTAGGGCCAACATATAAGAAATTTGCAAAACCCACTCCACATTGAGTCCAGTTGTTACACACTCACAACCACCTCCACACAGGATACAAATTGAGTCCAGTTGTTACACACTCACACCCAGCTCCACACAGGATATGAACTGAGTCCAGTTGTTATGTACTCACAACCACCTCCACACAGGATACGAATTGAGTCCATTTGTTGCACACTCACAACCACCTCCACACAGGATACAAATGACACACACACACACACACACACACACACACACACACACACACACACACACACACACACACACACACACACACACACACACCTGTCATGTCTCAGATTAGAATTCCTACCTAACTAGTTTATTACACTACAGCATTATGCAGTTATAGGACATGCCACAAAGATTACAGGAGTACTCCTTTCCCAAAGTTGTATTTCACAGTGAATGACATTGTCAGAAAAATATATATTAGTGTATGTATTAGTAATATGCTTAGTGCATTTAAGGCTTGAAAAGGGTTAACACATTTATTCTATTTCACACTGCATAAAATCTGTACGAATTGCAGAAGCTTTCTAACCTTGTATTGTCATGAAATATGCACAGCAATGTTTTTAGATAAGGAGGACAATAACTTAGTAACAGCATCGGCCCCTCCACCTTCCTTACCAGAATATGAAGCACGTGAACAAGTTAGTCCACCCTCGCGATATCCTGTTGTCACTGTAAATAGAGACACTACAAAAGCAAAACCATTTATTAGAGATCCCATCAAGACCAGGTCTCGAACACGGGCAGGTAACTCAAAAGGGGACATTGAATTGTATCAAATGGGTAGGAATTCATGATCTATGAGTGAAGAAGAAATATGCCCACTTATAGAAGTGCCTAATCCTCAGGCAGGGCAAGAAGGTCAGGACCCAACTATTCTAGTGTATAGACCCTGGACTCCGGAAGACATCCGGAAAGCCACTGAGGGAATTCCCCATCCAAAGGTTAATTTTAGAAAGTTCTTAGAAGATTTACAAGGAATGAGGCTAAGTTATAATTTAAATGGAGAAGCGGTAGAAAAAGTAGTCCGACAAATTGTTGGACCAGATTGGCACATGATTAGTGGCAACTGGAATCCCCGTGACGCTGCACTCAGGCCCCTCCCACATAGCAGCGCAGAGACAGACAACAGAGTGAAAGGTCTTACAGACCGAATCTCTGAGAAATGGAAGCCTAGGGCAGACTGGACTTGCATTAATCAATGCATCCAACAAGAAGGTGAAACTATTAACAGATATTATGCCAGACTGTTAGAATGTTTTAATAACCATTGTGGAATGCAGGTTCCTGAAGATCAGACACAAGATTCCCCATATGAGCAGCAGTTAAAGAATGCATTTTTGAAAGGCAGCATTGCACCCATAAACAGTTTTATTACAAAGCACATGGTAGATCATCGTACAAGCAGGTTACAGTCATTACTTAAATATGCTAGGCATGCCGAAAGGCACTTCAATAGCAAAAAGAAATCCCAAGTATTTTCTGTAGAAGATGGAGCAGAAGTTTATGTAGTACAGTCCAGGAAAAAGGGCAAGAGAAATGCCCAGGGAAACAAACAATCTGATCAGTGATCAGAGGACTTTGAAGGGCGAAAGAAAAGGGGTGAATGTTTTAATTGCGGTAAAAAGGGACACTTGGCAAGGGATTGCAAGAAAAACAAGAGGGCAACCACGGAGGAAGACAAGAAGGATGAGGACTGACTATATGATAGTCAAGAATCACTAGAAGGGGATAGCAGAGAAAGGACAAATGAGAATATGATAGAGGGAGTAGAGGATGTGACAGAAGAAATAGAGGAAGTACAGGAAGTTACGGATAATGAAGAAAATGAAATATTGGATTTAGCTTTATTGAGCTTAGAGCTCTATTTAGCAGACACAAAACCAGAAGTTACTCTCCTGGTAGAAGGGAGGGAAGTCAAATTCTTGTGTGACTCGGGGGCGTCACGGACCCTGATACATCCCTCCATACTGCCAGAAAATTCAGAGTCACCTGATTACATACTAGTGAAAGCAGCTAATGGACAGCTGTATCGGGAGCCCCTCTCCCATAATATTGTAATAACTGATCCTGTTTCAGGACTGACCCAGAAAAGTAAAATTGTTGTTTCTGCAAAATGCCCAGTAAACCTCTTGGGCAGAGACCTTATGCAGCTATTTGGTATAGCAGTAGTTCCAACTATGCAGGGTATGGAATCACAGGGACAAATTGATACCTTTGCAGTGCAATCGGAGGGCGAAATGTTTTATTGGTACAGCCAGGACTTGATTACGACTGGTCCAGGGGCAGTGACCGAAGAGTTGATGAACGTAGCCATCAGCAAGTTCCCCTCCCTTGACATTGATAAACAGCATTTGTTGCACTGTACTCTGTATTATTGTAACACACCAGGACCTGATAAGGAATTTGAGCAAGAATTGTTTAGAAATCATGCAAACAGATTGATATTACGTAATCTGTACTAGGACATGGAAGGGAACAGTGTAGCCAGCTGTTCATTGCCCCAGGAGTTCTTTGCACTCTATAAATCTAATTGATTACCACATGTTATCTTAACTAAGGACAAGAATGTAAAATGGGTAGACTTAGGAGAAAAAGTCACGAGATGGGAAAAGCAGACAGAGTTAGAACTGTCAGAACAGGGAATACAAATGCAGAAGTTGAATTGGATAACTCAGACCCACCCAGCCATGCACTTGCAGTCTAGCAAGGACAGATGATTAGCACTCCTATTAAAGGAGGAAGAGAATGCCTTACAGAATATACCAGAAACTCTTTGGTCAACAGGAAAGTCAGATGTAGGACTTATTCGTACAGCAGGACCAGTTACTATCATGCCAAAGTCAGCATTTAGGCCACAGAAAAGACAGTATCCCTTAAGAAAAGATGCAGAGAAAGGAATCAAACCTATTTTAGCAGCTTTACTTAAGGAAGGGGTGCTGGTGGAATCTCCTGATTCACCATGTAACACACCCTTACTTCCTGTTAAGAAAGTGAATGGAGAGTGGCGTATGGTCCAAGATTTACAAGCTGTAAATGATGCAGTAATACCAAGGGCACCTATGGTGCCAGACCCACACACTCTGTTGAATGATTTAAAACCTCAACAGAAATATTTTTCTGTGGTAGATATCAGCAATGCATTCTTTTCGATACCGATACACCCTGACAGCCAATATTGGTTTGCATTCACATTTCAGGGGAAAAGGTATACATATACGTGACTACCACAGGGATATTGTGAAAGTCCGACAATATTCTCACAAGAAATGGCAAGCAACTTGGCAGGATTTACCCCACCAAGAGGCAGTCAGATTTTACTTTATGTTGATGATATCCTGCTGGCAGCCCCCACCCAGCAAGATTGCAAAGAAGATACCATAGCGCTATTACAATTTTTAGCCACTGAAGGACATAAAGTAAACAAAAATAAACTGCAGCTTTGGAGAAAACAAGTTAAATACCTAGGATATGTAATATTCAAAGAGGGTAGGACATTAGATGAGGACAGAAAAGTAGTGATTTTACAAGCACCAAAACCCACTACCAAGAAGGAAATTATGTCCTTCCTGGGTACGACTAATTTTTGCCGGAGCTGGATTCCAAACTACGCCTTGGAATCTGCACCGCTGACTAACCTGATATATAAAAAGCCTATGGCAGCACAGGATTTGTTACAATGGACACCAGAAGCAGAATCTGCCTTCTGCAAACTGAAACAGTTAATAGTGTCCTCATTAGTTTTAGGATTACCAAACTATTATACACGTCTTTTTTGTAGATTGTAAGCAAGGTTATATGACATCAGTGTTAACACAGCAGCATGGGGACAAGCAACGCCCTATTGCTTATTACTCATCACAACTAGACCCAGTGGCACGGTCTTTACCCCACTGTGTACAAGCAGTAGTTGCAGCTGCAATGGCAGTATAGGCTTCAGCCTCAGTAGTTTTGTTCCACCCTCTCACATTGAGAGTGCCTCATGCAGTCGCGATTATTTTACTGCAAGAGAAGGTAGCATATCTTTCCCCTGCTGGGCATCTTTCTTGCATGACTATATTGTTGAGCCAACCTCATACGACAATTGAATGATGCATGACTTTGAACCCTTCTACCTTGCTCCCAACCCCTACAAATGGCACACCACACAGCTGCCTGCAGGTGATTGAGCAAAAGACACTGCCTAGAAAAGATCTCATGGATGTCCCCTTGGATGATGCCGAGGTGACATACTACGTGGATGGCTCGTGCAAAAGGGATCCTGCAGGACAGAACCTAGTAGGATATGCAGTAGTTTCTGATACTGAAATTATAGAAGCAAAACCCTTGCCACACAATTTATCTGCACAGGCAGCAGAATTGATTGCCTTGACATGGGCATGTACCTTAGCAAAGGGTAAATGTGTGAACATTTTTACTGACAGCCAGTACACTTTCTCTACTGTACATGTTTTTGTGCAACAGTGGAAAAATCAAGGAATGATAACATCTACTGGCAAACCAATCAATCATGCACAATTTATTTTAGATCTTTTAGAATCTATTCAGTTACCTCAGAAAGTAGCTATTTGCAAATGCACAGCTCATACCAAGCAACAGGATAGGATTTCAAAAGGTAATGCGAGAGCTGATACAGCTGCAAAGCAGGCAGCTTCAGAAGTATTTCTTTTGAATGAGGAATTACAACCCTCTGAGATTTTAGACTTAGAAATGTTAAAGACAATGCAGACACTTACTATGCAGGCTGAAAAACAAAGATGGGTAAAACGAGGAGCAATTCTCGAAAAGGGGCTGTACATCTCTAAAGAGGGGAAACTGATATTACTATCTAATTTGTTTAGATATGCAGCTTTGTTGAGCCATGGGCAATGCCATGTCTCAACAGGGGGGATGGTACAGCTGGTGAACCGAGTGTTCACGACATAAGGATTCTTAAATTACTCTAAATAATTTTGTTTAATGTGCCACATTTGTAATAAACATCATGCACAAGGGGCGTTAAAGCACAAGCAAGGGAGTTTCCCTACTCCACCATATCCGTTTCATACTATCTGTATGGATTTCATAGAATTGAACAAATGTAAAAATAAGAAGTATTGTCTTGTCATTGTAGATATGTTTTCCAGATGGGTGGAAGCCTTTCCGACTAAAAATCCAGATGTGGCTACCGTAGCAAAAATTCTCATTAAAGAAATCATCCCTAGATTTGGCATTCCGGAAAGGATCTACAGTGACAACGGTACACACTTTGTAAACTAAACCATACAACAGTTAAGTAAATATTTTGGTATTTCTTTAAAAAATCATTGTGCATATCACCTGCAATCTGCAGGGTTAGTAGAGAGGCATAATGGGATTTTAAAGAGTAAGCTAAGGAAGTTAATAGTAGAAACACAGAGAAATTCGGTGTACTGTCTGCCCCTGGCACTGTTGAGCATGAGAACTGTTCTGAATGCAAAAGGATTGACTCCTTTTGAAAACCTATTTAGAAGGGCTTATTATATACCTCAGTGGAAACCTCTCATGCCCACAGACCAGGATGCCGGCTGTACACTAGCAGAGTATATGAGAAATTTGTTGAATTCTAAACATCTGTTGCAGTCAAATTCTGTTTCAGATAAAGAACAAACCAGACCATCAGAAGTGGCAGTGGCACCAGGTACCTGGATCTTGGTGAAAACAATAAAGAAGAAGAATTGGGTGTCACCAAAGTGGGAAGGTCCATATCAAGTGCTTCTGTCAACACCCACTGCAGTCAAGATCACAGAGCGTGCCTCGTGGGTCCACCTGATGCACTGCAAACTAGTTAAGAACTTTGAACTGGACAAAAATCTTGTCACATGTCAAGAGCAAAAATGATAGAATCCAGAACAAACAGGAATGCAGAACAACCATTTCCTCAGAAGTATTGCATAATCATCCTGTTAACTGTACTAGTGACAATATTCTTTTTGTTGTGGCCATTCCTTTTTCCAGCCACACAAACTGAACTGAATAAACGTGAAGCGTTACTCATAGACTGGCACCCAAACTTCAACACTTACCAGGCAATTAAATATGTGTATGCTAAGACTTTCAATGTTTCGAATTGCTGGATTTGCACAGCTTTGCCGATAGCATACAGGGATTATTAATGACTGCAGTCCCCCTAGGGGTCAACAAGACCTGGGAAAACTTGATTTATGATACCTCAACCATTACATCACAAGATAAAATAGCATTGCACTTGTCTGTTCCACAAAAGGGAACTGTGTGTTTTTATAAAAATGATACTGTTCAGGTGGGTTAGAGCAATTGCAATGTGACTGTTCCTTATAAATGTTACACTAAAGCTAACAATGCATATTCTTATTGTAATACAAACTATGATTCATTTCTTGAATTGATGCACAAAACAATTGATGAAGCAAAACATAATTCTGTTCCTTATAAACAACTGTCTATAATGGATAGAAAAATGTTTCATGCAGGGCGAGTGTATATTCATAGCAAAGTTACTACTAAAGTAGAGGACTGTTATTTTGTATGTGGCAGGAAGGCATACAAGTGGTTACCTGAGAATTGGTCCGGCAGTTGTTTTTTGGGCTACCTGGTTCCGGCCATACGACACACTGCAGTTTTACCTCGAGGAAAAATTTGGAATGTCCGAGAGGTCGTCAAGAAACCCGTCAAGAAACCTGAAAATCCAGTGGGGCAAATCAATGCACACTGGAAAAACCATCATTCTATAGGCGATAAACTGACACACATGGACTTGAGTGACAGTGTTATATCGTGGGCAGGCATATCACCAGCATATGGAGCAGTGAAATCGATCTGGGAGCTGAGAAAACTGTCTAAACTTCTCGAAGTAATGAGCAATGCAACTTTTTCTGCTCCCGAATTGGTGACTGATGAACTGAATGCCATGAGAACTGTAGTGCTTCAAAACCGCATGACTCTCGACTTCACCCTAGCAGCGAGAGGCGGTACTTGCGCTTTAATCCAGGAGGAGTGCTGTTCATATATTCCTGACCATAAACACGTGATAGACAATCATCTTGAGGTAATTCAGCAAGTGTCGGCCATGACCAAACCAGGACCAAACCCACTGACAAACTTTTTCCAGAAATGGTTTGGGGGGTCGGGTACCATCCTAATGAACATCCTGATTGCCATTTGTGTAGGAATGCTCCTATTAGGAGTATGTGTTTGCTGTGGCATCCCCTGCATGAAAAGGCTGATTAAAGACTTTATAGACATGTCAGTTTCTGAAACCTTATATCAAAGTGCTGAGTTTGAAGAACTATTGAAAAACTGAAATGCTTTCATAAGTTTAAACTGAATGACTCTCTTAACTGCAAATCCTGAGTAGGAAGAGGTTAGGAGAAGAAAAAACTGTTTATGCTTATTTTGAAAGTAGAATAAAAGTATTAAAAGGGGGGAAATGTCAGAAAAATATGTATTAATGTATGTATTAGTAATATGCTTAGTGCATTTAAGGCTTGAAAATGGTTAACACATTTATTCTATTTCACACTGCATAAAATCTGTATGAATTGCAGAAGCTTTCTAACCTTGTATTGTCATGAAATATGTGCAGCTATTGCTTATGCTTTGGAAATTTACAGTAAAGCAGATAAGTTCTGCTTGTGTCAGGAAAATAATGAATAGATGTATTAATGTTATGAGACTTAGACAAGGAGTTCCACTTGCATTGTGAGAAAACACACAGCTGCAGAAGCTATAGATAATCAGAACAAAGACTGCTTGAAAATATGAACTGTAATCAGCATTTGCTTGTGTCTGAGTTAGAAAAGTACCTTGAAATGTAACACATGTATTAGAACTACACAATAGAAGCTTGTAATGGGCTAGGGCCCACCTAGGCCAGGTTGTTTTTCTCAAAATGTTTTTCATAAATCCAGTCATGTCAGCAGAAAATCTGAGTAACATCTGCTGTAGAACAATGCTGAAAGTTGTGTTTGATTACGTCAGCCATAGAAGGCAATGTCTTGTAGAACAGTATAAGAATAACATACTTCCTGTTAGTAGTTAGGCAAAATCCTGTGTTTGCATGTTTTTGTCTCCTTGCAGCAAGTTATTAAATGTGCCTTAACTGAACCTTACGTGTATTGGTCTTTGAAGTTTTTTCCTTTGACAGACATCAGCAGGATTGCCAAAGTAGGGCTTATGAATTGTAGTGAGTGTGACTATCCTACAATGCACTGCTCCCTACACAAACATAGAAACACACACAAAAACATCCACAACTGCCATGTGTGGGACTAGAACCCCTACCAGAGTTCTATATCATACTACAGCCAGAACTGTTATAGGACACCCCATGGGGATTATTGGATTACTCCTTCCTCAAAGGTGTAGTTCACAGTGAATGACATCAGCAGGATTGCCAAAGTAGGGCATTTGAATTGTAATGAGTGTGACTAGCCTAAAATGCATTGCTCCCTACACAGACATAAAATTGCACACAACTGCCATGTGAGAGGATAGAACCCCTACCAGGGTTTTATATCACACTACAGCCTGAAGCAGTTATCAGACACGCCACAGAGATTACTGGAGTACTCCTTCCCCAAAGGTGTATTTTACAGTGAATGACATCAGCAGGATTGCCAAAGTAGGGTATTTGAATTGTAGTAAGTGTGACTAGCCTAAAATGCACTGCTCCCTACACAGAGATAGAAACACACCCAACTGCCATGTGTGGGGATAGAACCCCTACCAGGGTTTTATATCACTCTACAGCCTGAAGCACTTATAGGATGTTCCACAGGGATTACTGGAGTACTTTTTCCCAAAGATGTATGTCACAGTGAATGCCATCAGCAAGATTGCCAAAGTAGGGCATATGAATTGTAGTGAGTGTGACTAGCCTAAAATGCATTACGCCCTACACAGACATAGTAACACACAAAAACATCAACAACTGCTGTGGGGATTAAACCCCTACCAGAATTCTATATCACACTACAGCATGAAGCTGTTACATGACATGCCAAGGGGATTACTGGAGTACTTTTTCCTCAAAGGTGTATTTCACAGTGAATGACATCAGCAGGATTGCCAAAGTAGGGCATTTTAATTGAAGTGAGTGTGACTAGCATACAATGCATTGCTCCCTACACAGATAGAAACACACACACAGTTGCTATGTTGAGGATTAGAACTTCTGTCTAATTAGTTTATCACACTACAGTAGTTCAGTTATAGGATGCGCCATGGGGATTACTGGGCTACAGCTTTTGGAAAGGTGTATTTCACAGTGTATGACATCACTAGCCTTGCCAAAGTAGGGCATTTGAATTGTAGTGAGTGTGACTAGTGTAAAAAGCATTGCTCTCCACACAGACAGAGACACACAAACACACACACAGAGTTGCCATGTCTGGGATTAGAACTCCTACCTAACTAGTTTATCACACAACAGTAGTAGGCAGTTATAGGAAGCGCCACAGAGATTACTGGGTACACCTTTCCCAAGGGTGTATTTCAAAGTGGATGACTTCAGCAGCCTTGCCAAATAATGGCATTTGAATTGTAGTGTGTGTGACTAGCCTAAAAAGCATTGCTCATCACACAAACAGAGATGCACACACACACACACACACACACACACACACACACACACACACACACACACACACACACACACATGTCATGTCTGGGATTAGAACTCCTACCTAATTAGTTTATCGCACTACAGCAGTACACAGTTATAGGACACGCCATGGAGATTACAGGACTGCACTTTTCCCAAGGGTGTATTTCAAAGTGGATGACCTAAGCAGGCTTGTCATAGTAGGGTTATGGAGAGGGCAGTGTGTGTGCATGGGCCATAACCCATTCATCCAGAGGTTGACACACCACATGGAGGCACACGCAGGGTTATATTCCACAGGTACATGTATACAGCTGCTAGATGGCTACTTCCTTGTACAGTCATGCTGCACAGCTAGCACTTGCACCATATAGTCTGTAATGCTGACAGATACCAGTGGCTAATGTCTACAGTGAGTGACATTTACACCCCATGTGGTTGTAGCCATTTAGCTGTGTGTTGGGTGGGACAGACCTCATAATGGATGGCTCCTTGTCACAGTCACTCTCTTCCACACATCTATGTACATCTACTTTTGGCTTATTATACTGTGTTGTCCTTGGATATGTGTCGGTATTTCTATCCACTGTGTGTGCAAGGCATGACTGGTGCATACTGAGGAGTGTATGCACTAACATCTGCAAATGCCAGATATGTATGTTCCACTGTTGTTTGCAGACATGGGCTTCATTTGTTTAAGTGTGTGAGCATGCCCAGTATGGCCTTCTGTATTGAATGTGTGGATTGATTCCAGGTAGTTTATACTCCAGTGCAGACCTTTGTGTTGTACACCTACAGGTAGCAAACTGTTTCTGCAGGGTATCCCTTGATCATTTGGCAATATGGGGACAAACTGTGCAGGGGATGGTATGTACTGTAGGTGATTGTGTCTGTGCTGCTTCAGCTGCATGGTACTGCTGTTAGCAGAGATATTCAGACATGTGTACTGTTATACACTGTGATGTTTTCTGTCCTCATGTACCGTCAGGTGGACATTCTTTCTCACAGTGATGTCTTGGGGGACAAGGGTGACTGCAGCTGTGTCTGGTATTGTGGGCAGACACCTACGTATTCATGGTAGGTTATGCCATTCTGGAGGGGGAGCTGCAGACACGTGCTGCTGGGTCTGTGTATCCAGTTTAGCACCTTGGTATAGTGATAGTAGAGGATCCCATACTTGTATACCCATCGACATGACAGTATGGCCTTATCTTGTTGTGGCAATGCCTCACAGCTGTACAGATTAGCACAGGTTACCCAGAGGCAGAGGCCATGGGTCAGGACAGTACCCCTATTGGGGTGTATGGGCAGGTGTGTAGCCACCCATTTATGTGTTTGCAGCCAGAGATAGTGTGTGCACACAGCTTGGTGTCGGACCTTGCACATTCCATGCTGCCCATGCTCCCATCTCCCCGTTAGTCTAACCTCTTCCATACATTATGCATACATTCTCTGATACTTTTCCTAAGGGTATCACCCCATCACAGGTGTGTGCTAGTGTTGGTCCACAGTTCATGCAGTGGGACATGGTGGGCATCTTACTGTGGTTTGTCCACATGACCTTGCATATGGCATATGCGGAGGGTGTTATGTTGTTATTTGGGTGTCCATAACATAACATGCATTGGCAGTATGTGTGAGACACAGGGCTTTGGCAGAGGACTGTTGGCCATTAGGTGTTGTTGCGGGCCAGATGTGGCAGGCCGTTGCATTCTGTCAGTCCTACAGTCTCAGACCACCATACAGTATATTCCCCTGGGGTGACAGGGAAGGTGTGAAAGGTGTTCATGCCAATACCTTCTATCAGTCTTGATCAGGTGGTGTGGATGCTGGCAGAGTGCTACCTTCAGCTAGGGACATACCTGCATGGGACACCTGCACTGCATGCTGCATTATTCTGCTATTGCCATATACAGGTGGGGTTACATTGTACCCATTCCCCACAGCAGGGCTATGACCAGAGAGGTACCTGTGGGTGGTATTTGCATGAGCTGGGTGCATGTGTGCTATGGACACTACTTACATCTGACACACAGATATACATGGGGCATTCCAGTTATGCTGGCATGTGCAGCTACATCAGCTGTTTCCCAATACATCAGTCCTACCTCCTTTGTGATCTGCAAGTGTTCGGGCAGACATCACCGGTATCCCCTACTACAGGACCAGTTAATCTGATGCATACCTGTATGTACAATTCCAAGGGTGTCTCCATTTCACAGTGACACATTATATACTGTACGTCTGTGGTACTTTCCCCTGTGTACTGCTTGCATATCTAGCCCAACAGTCATGCCATGTCAGTCTTTCAGATGGTGGCACATATTACCACCATATATTTACAATGGCTTACTGCTAGCATGTGTTATACTGGTGGGAATTGTCTTTGGCACTGCAGTTGTGAGGGCTTGTCCCTGTCATCAGCAGTAGTGGGCAATGGCCATCAGGTCTTACCTCAATGTGCATACATACTGACCACTCTCACACAGTATGAAACATACATCAACCTAACACACACAGACCTGCATATTGCCCAAATGCTACAACCTATCCTGCTACCTTGGCCACCTCTGGGCATCTGTGCTCCACTGGTATTATACCTACTCATACATGTTGCTACATTTCTACACAGGATTGGGGGAACACCTGACTGTTACTACATTTTTATGCTGGATTGAGGAAGGGACACACCTGATTGTTTCTACATGTCTACATAGGAATGGTGGGGGCACACCTGACTGTTACTACATTGCTACATAGGATTGTGGGGGGACACACCTGACTGTTACTAAATTTCTACATAGGATTGTGGGGGGGCACACCTGACTGTTTCTACATTAGCCAAAATAGTCAAGGATTCAAAAGATAACCACAAAGCCTTCTTTAGCTACGTTAAGAATCTAAGTGGCAACTTGCTGATATGCACTGAACTAGTACAAAAAAGCACAAAATATACTGAACCTACTGATATTGCTAACATCCTGGCAGATAGATTCAGTGCAAATTTCACCACCCTCTCACCTCCAAAAGGGCCCACAACAATACCGGAAAAGTGTAGTGTCCCAAAAATCACAGATGCACAGGTGAAAACAGCCCTTTCAAAAGCCAAAAACACAGCATCAATGGGACCAGATAGTGTCCCAGGCTGTGTCTTGCACAAACTACAGAATGAACTAACCCCCCCCACCTAAACATGCTGTTCAACCTCAGCCTCTCCACAGGCTACATGCCCATAGAATGGCACACAGCAACGGTTATTCCTCTCCACAAAGAGGGGTCACAACTGACCCTGGTAACTATTGCCCCATAAGCCTGACCAGCCTGGTCTGCAAGGCTATGGCGCATCATCATGGAACTCATTAACAAAGACATTGGGAACCTCCAAACACTTGACCCAACCCAGTTCAGCTATGTTAAGGGAAGATCATGCCTACTAAACCTGGTTGACTTCCTTGAGACAGTCACCAAGGCCATAGACAAAGGAAAGGAGGTTCACACAGCCTACCTTGACCTCACCAAGACTTTCAACACCATTCCCCACTGGGGTACTACAGAAAAACTCACCAGCCTGAACATAAACCCCTACATCATGAGATGGGTCTCCAACTGGCTTACAGACAGAACTCACACGGTAAGAACAGAGAGCTCCAGGTCCGACTCTAAACCAGTCACAAGTGGTGTCCCACAAGGCTCGATCCTGGGACCCCTACTGTTCAGCATATACTTCTCAGAAGTACAGGCAAACACAGGAGGACTATGGCTAACCAAGTTCACCAATAACTGCAAACTGGGAGCCATAATTGACTCTCCGGCTGACACGGACATCCTACAAAAGGGCCTTACTAAGACTGACACCTGCTGTCAAAGTCATGGAATCAAGCTAAATGCCAAAAAATGCATAATCACCCCATTTGGGAAAAAAAACATCCATGAATTACCACATAGGTGGCAGCCCCTTAATACAGAAGAGGTAATAACAGATCTGGGGACCCAGGTAGATTGTAATCTCGCCTTTGACAATCATATTGCCAAAGTAGTTAGGAAATCCTTCTATGTGGCCCATCTAATTACTAAAGGTTTCACATCTAGAAATAAAGAAGTTATAGTGCCCTTCTACTCGTCACTCATTAGACCCATCATAGAGTACAATGCTTCATTTGGGCTGTACCTCACAAGACACTTCCAACAGCTGGAAAGACCACAAAAGTACCTCACCAAGAGGATTACTTGCCTCAAACATATGTCTTATGCAGCCCGACTGAAAAAACTTTGGCTGTACTCAGTAGCATATCGCTTACTCAGAGGTGATCTCTGCCTGACTTACAAAGCCATGTCCAACTCAGAATTGATGGACATGCGTCACCTAAAGAAATCCAAGTCACTGCAAGCCACGTGCTCTAGTGAGCTAAACATCGCCACAATGATAAATAGAACATGCTGGAGGGATAGATTCCTGTCACAGAGACTCCCCATGCTTTGGAACAAAATTCCAAATTACATCAGGCAGAGCTCCTCACTAACACTCTACAAGAGAAATCTTGACAAGTGGATGGGTAACAGAAAATACACCACTGGGATCACTTCATTGGCTCTGCTTGACAGATGATCAGTTAATTAATCAATGGGGCGGTGAAAGCCGACACACTCAGGCTAGGCTTATAAATGCCCTTGGGCAGATAGCCTAGTACCTACCTATGAACCTATGATCCTATTTCTACACAGGAATGAGGGGCACACTTGACTGTTACTACATTTCTACACTGGATTGGAGGAAGGGGCACACCTGACTGTTTTTATATGTCTACATAGGAGTGGGGGGGCACACCTGACTGTTACTACATTTCTACATAGGATTGTGGGGGGGACACACCTGACTGTTTCTACATTTCTACATAGGATTGGGGGGGACACCTGACTGTTACTACATTTCTACACAGGATTGGGGGGCATACTTGACTGTTACTACATTTCTACACAGGATTGTGTGGGACACACCTGACTGTTTCTACATTTCTACACATGATTGGGGGCACACCTGACTGCTTCTACATGTCTACATAGGATGGGGGGGGCACACCTGGCACTTGTACACATTTGCTATGACTGTACTGGTATGTCAGGTACTCCATTTCATTCTGTATTCTAACCTATCATGCTGACTAGAGGCATATCAGTGTACTAAAGGTCTTAGCTTTGGTTGATCTACATATTAGTGTCAACTTCCTACCCTTCAGAACTAACATCCCACTGCCTGACCTGCTGTAGTCTGTCTGTGTAGGCCTGGGGGAAGGTTACCCATAGGCATCATTCAGAGGCCATAGCACAGCCTCTGTTTGTATTTGTTTACACCTGTCCTGCTGGCTGAGACTGTTGTTGGGTATGTGAAATTCCCTGACTGGCATGTGTGAGTCATATGGACACACGTCACACAGCACATTTCCTGCAGTGGGTTTTGTCAGCCTGTGTAGTACTGGCTACTATGGTGACTCCAATATTTGTTATAGATGTCATGGTGCCACTATGGGTGTCTACTATTTGCTGGCATACCATTCAGCCACCCATTTCCCTTGCATGCTCACATCCATACCATAGATACAGGTAACGGCACATTCTACTCCATGCGGCAGTTGGTAGGTTGATTGACTTACCTTGTGGGTGTGCCAGTATTGAAAATGGTGCTGGAGGGCTGCCTATGTCAGATGCAGATAGTACACTCCCTATACATGGTTCAGCACAGGTAGTGTCATGTTTGGCATCCCTTTTACTGTATGTGTGAGTCAGAGAGAGGTGTCATTCCCTGGGTCCCTACTGTATCAGTGAATGTGCTATGAGTTGTTTCTTTGCCAAGGCCAGGGCATACTGGGCACGCCTCTATCTGCCTACTGGGACAGGCTCAGGTTATTTCTCCTCCAAGTCACTCTGTGCCTGTGCAGGCCTTGGGATTGGTGGGGGGCTGTGTGGCCCTGCCCCATGCTGTTCCTGCTGCAGCTGTTTCCACAGGATCATATTGTGTAGCATGGCACATACCATAACAATTTGAGTACATGTAGCTGGTGAGTACTGCAAGATTCCACCGGATGTGTCCAGGCACTGGAACCGTGACTTGAGCATCCCAAACACATGCTTTATTATAATTCTGGTCTTTGTGTGTGCCTCATATGGCATTCTTGTTCGGGTGTGTGCATTTCTAATGGGTGTCATCAGCCATGGCTCCAGTTCATAACCAGCATCCCCCACTAGGTGACCACAAGGGATGTTCCCATTGGCAAATCTCTGGTACAGCTGCATCAGATGCCAGATATGGAAATTGTGATAGCTTCCAGGGCAGCCAGCACACACATTCATTATAATGCCCTGGGCATAGCACACAACCTGGCAGCTGATGAAGGGAAAGCCCTTGCGGTTGATGTAGATCCTACCCTGCTCACCGGGTGGTGCTTTGATGTGTATGTGCAGGCAGTCTATAGCACCCACTACCTCAGGGTATTCTGTTATTTGGTGGAAGAGATGCATATTGCTGGCCAACACCTCACAGATGTTGAGGAAATATATGTGCTTACCGGCATGTGCTGACATGGCATCCAGGAACTGGTGGAATACTCTGGATGCTGATGCCTGTGAGATCCACATGATACCCCCAGTTGAGCTTTGGGAGGTACCTGTGGCTAGTATTCTTAGGCCTACACATACCTTGGTATCCACTGTGATGGGTTCCCCTCTGTCAGTTTGGTGTGTCAGGCGTGGTAGGCACAGCTCATCAATTTGCTGTAGGAGATCCCTGTCCACCCTATAGTGCTCCACTATCTCCAGCACATATAGCCCCTGGTAGGTTACCCTGGGTCTGTACACTCTTCACCATCTCCTCACTGTGGGTTGGTCGACAGCATTCACATCCTCACCACCCTCAGCCTCTTCCACATCTTGTTGTATGATGCCTGCTGCAGCTCCTATCATTTTATTGTTTTGTTTATTAAAAGTTCCCTGCTTGTATACACTGGCGGTGTAGAGTATGGGAAAACCAGAGGGAAAGGTGTTTGCATAGTTTATAGTAGTGTTCTGGGCTGGGCTGGTCTGCTGCATTTGCAATTTGTTGATTCTGATACATTTCACCTGCCAGCTATGCTAGTTTAACTTGGCACTACTGTTTTTCCTTCCCATTGCTTTCCTATTTAAGCCTAGGGGCCAGCCGTGCAAACACAGTGCTCAAATGTGCACAGAGCTGCTATTTCCTTGTTTACTTTTTTTTCTTTAAAACCTGGTGTGCAGCACACACACCCGCTTAAGCTATGTAAAGAGTACTAGGCAGCCTCAGACACTCCCCCTTCTCGAGCTGTGCTAAACTAGGAACAATCCTGAGCCACAGGGCTCCAGTCCACTTACAGTATGCCTGACACACACCCCTATGATGTCAGCTTACTCATAGGCTTGCACCAAGCTATTCCTGCTCTTACACTGTTGGGAGCTGACTAGCATGCAGGGGAAATCTGGGATTCACTATCATTCCGCTCATTTGCATAAGATCGCTTGCTAATGTATAGTTACATGTCCGACACTGAGCATCCCCCCTTAGCAACCACTATTCACTGGCCATGTTGTCGTCTGCCTGCCATTGACTATAATGGCAGAATAGTGATTTTAGCTAGAATGCTTATTTTAGGTTTATTTTCTTATATTCCCCCGATCCCATTTGCGTGCCGCTGCCCTACGCTTAAACAGCCAAGATCGGCTAAAAAAAAATAAAAGTTTATATATTTTTTTCAACTGTTTTCCATGCCAGTGGCCTTATACTTGGCCATTGGTATGCTTTCTAAATGATATGCACCCTTTATTTGGAGCTGTTATGGCTCTGTTTGGAATCTGCAGAAATGTACTCCGTTACTGGTGGAGTACATTTCTGCAAATTATACTAGCCCTGCATGGCCGGTTTCCAGCTTCCTGGATCACAAATTCAGCTAATTTGCATGGATTTCTCCTGTAAATGGGGTAGTTTGCAAACAGGGTCTGACTCCATCCAGGACTAGCACAGGAGCACTTGTGCACATCCCTACAGGTTATTCCTGGATCGCACAGCAGACATATTGCCTGCTGGAGTTCCTGCACTAATCCTGCACTCAGAGCAAGGCTTGCAGAATCCGGGGGAAAGTCAGACACCCTTTTGCAGGCCAGGCTCCAAGGTAAACAGAATAAAAAAATGGACACTGTACTGCTGTATGATGAGAGTAGAGGATGAGCATTGGTCAGGCTAGTCTTACTTGGGTTACTCCATGTCCAGCCGGACCTTTGGCAAAATCCCACACCATATCATTGCTAGTTACAGGATCCCCATTGAGAACCGTAAGAAACACTTGGTATACCTGAAAATAGTAGAATTCTTTACCATTCAGACCAACAAAAGACTGATGGCTGATTCAACAGGTTCTCAGTCATAGGTTCATAGGTAGGTACTAGGCTATTGGCCCTAGGGCCTATATAAGCCTAGCCAAAAGGTACCCTGGCTTTCGCCACCCAAGAAAATTATTTTCCTGTGCCACTGTCGAGCAGAGCCACAGAAGTGATCCCCGGGGTGAATTTCCTATCTCCCATCCAATCATCAATATCTTTCTTGAAGAGTGCTAATGAGGAGCTTTTTTGATATAGATAGGTAGTTTGTTCCAGAGTATGAGAAGTCTCTGGGACAGGAATCTATCCCTCCAGTATGTTTTGTTTATTCTGGTGACAAGGTTTAGGTCCCTAGAGCATGTAGCTCGAAGGGTTGAGATTTCTTTAAGTGGAGCATGTCCAAAAGCTCTGGGTTTGACAAAGCTTTGTGTGTTAAGGAGAGATAGCCTCTGAGTAGGCGATATCGATGGGGGAAAGCTTCAGTTTTTTGAGACGGTCTGTGTAGGGCATCTGTTTGAGGCCAATAATCCTCTTTATGAGGAATTTCTGCAGCCTTTCCAGTTGTTGTAGATGTCTTGTGAGGTACATACCAAAAGGGGTGTTGTATTCTATAATGAGTCTAATGAGTGATGAGTAGAGGGGAAAAATGGCCTCTTTTTTCCTGGATGAGAAACCTTTTGTGATGAGGTGTGCCATGTAGAAGGATTTCCTGACTACTGTGGTGATGTGATTATCAAAGGAGAGACTACTGTCCACCTGTGTCCCAAGGTCTCTTATCACACTTTCATTGTTAAGTAGACTACCACCTATGTGGTAGCTCATGGGTACAGAGTTTTTACCAAAAGGAATGACTGCACTTTTTGGCATTAAGCTTGAGGCCATGGTTTTGACACCAGGCATCTGTCTCAGTGAGGCCCTTTTGTAGGATGTCCACATCTTTTGGAGTTTTGATTATGGCTCCTACTGTGCAGTGATTTGCAGACTTTGTTATCCAAAGACCTTCTGTGTTAGCCTGTACTTCAGAGAAGTAGATACCAAACAGGAGAGGACCCAGGACTGAACCCCGTGGTACTCCACTTGTCACTGGTCTGAAGTTGGATTTGGAGTCTGCTACTTTCACAGTGCGGGTTCTATCAGTGAGCCAGTTGGGAACCCATCTTGTGACATAGGGATTTATACCTAGTTTAGTGAGTTTATCTATAATTCCATAGTAGGGGATGGTGTCAAAAGCCTTGGCGAGATCTAGATAGGCTGTGTGAACCACCTTACTCTCATCTACGGCTTTGGTGACTGCTTCAAAGAAGTCTATCAGGTTTAGGAGACATGATCTGCCTTTTACAAACCCAAACTGGGTGGGGTCCTGAGTTGGAGATTACCAATCTCATTGTTTATAAGTTCCATGATGATACATTCCATAGCTTTGCAGACCAGGCACATCAGGCTAATGGGGTGATAGTTTACGGGGTCCATGGTTGCTCCCCCTTTGTGGAGTGGGATAACTGTCTCTGTGCACCATTCAGTGGGTAGATAGCCTGAGGTGAGGCTATGATTGAACATGGTATTTAGGTGGGGTGCCAGTTCGTTCTGTAGTTCATGTAGAACGCACCCTGGGATGTTGACAGGTCCCATGGATGCTGTGTTCTTGGCTTTGGAGAGTGTGTTCTTTACCTGTGCAGCCGTGATTACAGGAACTTTGCATTCTTCCGGTATAGAGATGGGCACTTTAGGGGATGAGAGGGGGATAAAGTTAGCACTGAACCTATCTGCCAGGATGTTGGCAATATCAGTTGTTTCTGTATATTTAGTGCCATTGTGCTTTAACTCAGAGCAGATGTGAGTGGTGCCATTGAGATTCTTGACGTAGCTATAGAATGCTTTGCGGTTGTCTTTAGAGTCAGTGGCAACTTTGTTTTCGTAACTAGCTTTGGAGGATTTTATGAGGAATCTCAGCTTCTTACTGAGGCTGACCAGGGAGTTCCTCCAATCAAGGGATTTTACTCTTTTTTGCAACAGTTTCTTTTTTCTGTTGTAGAGTTTGTTTATGGCAGGGGACCACCAGATTGGCTTCCTTTTTTGGGGGGATAGCATTTTGGTTCTGTTAGGGATTGCATGATCCATGCACTCGTGTAAGTGCTTATCAAGTGCATTTGTGTAGGATTCAGCAGTCATACCTCTATTGTCCATCAGCATGGGAGTTGTGAAGTTTGCCACTTCTGTCTTAAGAAGCGTGAAGTTGGCTTTGGAGAAATTTTTACGGTGGTTTCCCTAATGGGGGGGTGGGGAGGGATGTAGATGTCTAGGGTGATTAGCTTGTGGTCAGATCTGACCAACGAGGAATTGACCTCTTGGGTGGAGCACCAGTTGTCCATGTTGGTAATAACCATGTCTAGGATATTGCTGCCTGTGGTGGGGGTGTGGCTAAGTTGATCTAAGGTATTGGAATTTATGAATTCCAGAAAACGTTGAGCACAAGAGTTGGTACATGAGTAGTTTTCCCAGTTAATGGTGGGGCAGTTGAAATTGCCCATTGTTAGGGTGTTAGGTTGTACCCTAATATCTTCCAGTGTATCAAGAAATGAGGCGTGGGAATCCTGGGGCATAGTGGGGAATCGGTAGCAAGCTACAATTTGGATTGCAGTCTTGCCCAGAGTTAGTTGCACTTGGATAATCTTGGATGCATTATGCTGAGCAACTAGCCTGTAGGTGTGGCTATCCTTAATGAATATGGACACGCTTCTGCCTTTAGTGTTTCCGTGCAGGCTAGGTGGCTGAAAGGTGTGGTATGAATTACAGCCTGGAAATGCAGGGGTACTCTCTGAAGCCTTGAACCAGGTCTCTGTCACTGCACAGATGCCGATGTTCTCCAATTTAGGGAGTGCCTCGAGTGAGTGAATTTTGAGGTTTAGACTTCTAGCATTGAGTAGCAATACCCTCAGATTCTTCTTGCTTGTACCTGTTATGGTGGTGAATTTGTCATTTGAACCTTGCCTAAAAAAGGCACTATAGGGGTGGCTAGAGCCTTAGCCAGTATCCGGAATCCCAGGGGCGAAAGATACAGGCCATCTCTGGCAAAGCATCATGGTTTGTCGATCATGTCATCCAAGACAGACAGATACTGGATCCCCTTAGAATGACACCAGAAGCTTAGCCAATTGTTGAAGTCAATCATTTTGCCCTTGTACTGTGTTATCATTCTGGGTGATAGCATGATGCTACTCAGGACTAGGGTCATACCTGCCTGGGCTACAAGATTGGACAACTCCTTCATGTCCCTTTTCATGTAGTCCAGGGAGGTACGTCTCAGGTCATTCACACCAACATGGACAATGATGGAGTCATATTTGTACTTGCTGTGGAGTGACCTAAGTGCATGCGTTATGTTGCAGATCCTGGTACCCGACAGGCAGCTGACAGTAACTTTCTCCTTGTTTAGCCTGGTGAGTGGAACATCAGTGTGCCTGACTATAGAGTCAGCTATGACTTTAGTGTTGGGTACATTTTTATGCCTTATGGGCTGTGGTTGAGTGACACACTGAGTTTGTGGGCTATGTGTCATTTGGGTTGTGTTGGGAGGTGGAGGTTGCTTGTGTTTCTGCTTTGGAGGTCCCTGTTGCTTGGGCAGGTTTATACTGAGAGTCCCAATGAATGTAGGTGTGTGTTTTGTGTTTCTATGTGTGTGTTTTGGTGGTGTAGGTTTTGAGGGACTATGTGGTGAGTGTGGTGTGGTGCAAGTGTTTACCTTCTCCTCTTGACTGTCTAGTCCAGTCTTGGGTGAAGATAGCTTTGCTTCCAGTTTGGCTATATAACTGCATCTCTCACAGGTTGTAGTGTTGAGTGGTAGGTGAAGAGGGATGTCTGTGTACATGAGGCAATTGCTGCATTGCCCCAAGATGCCCAGATTCATCAGGTAGACAGAAAACACCGGGAGAAGACCCTTAGACATGCCTGGATAGGTGCTTATTTGTTAAGTACTATTAACTGCTCTCCTCTAGACAAGTGAGGAAAGTTGAGTGCTGTATTAATTTGTAGCTTATTTAGTGCTTACAAAGAGTTCTGACAAAGTGCTGAGCTCAAATAAACAGACTTGAGTGCTGAAACTAAAAAACTGGCTAGTTCTAAGAAACAAAATTAAGCTAGAAGGCTTACCTCCAACAGAGAAAGGCTTGGGACTCAGAAGCCCACAAACAGTCCTGGACACAGCAAATCTGTATCCAGACAAGACTACCCACAGGAAAGGCGGGAAACAAGCTTAGAATTTTTTTTTAAGTGGAAAGAGAGAAAGGAGGAGCAGAAACTAAGTGGATTGTCTTTCTCATATGTTCTCCCTGTATTACGGAGAATGAGGTAATAACACTAAACTGGGAGTAGTGTCCCAGTTCAAATTTACAGTAGGGGTGGGCAACTGCAAAGCCATCAACTATAAGAACACCTTACAAATAGGGAGGGAGGCTGTGAAACAAACTGCAGAAATGTTTCTCACAGCAGAAAAGCAGCAGTGAGCCTTTAAATGAAAGTTTTAAACGAATAAAGGAGCCTCTAGAGAAAGATTTAACTGCAAACAAGTTATCAGAATCAAACAACCCAAAACTATGCTTAATAAAAGGGAAAATTTTCCAGTTAATACCTCACACACAGTGAAACTAGCTAGAAAAGTATGCGGAAGACAAAGTGCCATAAAAAGACTATGCAACAGAAGGCAACAATTTCTGTCTAAAACTAAACAAAAGAATGCTCAATGGAAAAAAAATCCCACACTAGTGTCAACAGGCAAATCAGTAAACTAGTCAAGTCTTCAAAAGCTAAATAGGAGAAAAAATAGCCTCCCATGCAAATAATGTGTAAATATTTTTTTTAAGTCTGTTTGGAAATCTTAAGGGAAACACTCAAGAATGTGCTGAGTTTGCTGTAGAAGACACTACTTATATTCAGCCAGAAGAAGTAGTAAACCTGCTGGCCTCTACATTCAACCACAATTTCATCCCTTTATCACAGCTGATCACTCCACATGAAATTCCCCCTTTGATTCCATTACCTGAAATCACAAAATAAGTCATCACTGTGCTCTCTAAATCTAGAGACACAGCATCTATGGACCCTGATGGAATCCCAGGGTGCCTAATAAATAGCTGAACCATGATCTAGCACACCAATTCAGTTCTCTATTTAACTGCAGTCACCAGACAAGCTTAGTGCTAGTAGAGTGGAAGACAGTCATCCTTTTGCACAAGGGAGGACCATCAATACACACAGGGAACTACTGACTCATAACTCTGACTAGACTGAGAAAAACTCTGCTTTTAAAACCCTCCCCACTTGAAAGACCAAGTGGCTCACTGGTAAAAGAGCTGCCTTTTACCTGCAAGGTGCATGGTTTGGTCCTTTCCACTGGGAAGATATTCACTCATTAAAAATGCATTATTTTATTGGCTTGAGATGGATAGATGCCAGATAGCATAGCGGTTAAGGTTCAATGCTGACCTCCTGCCAATGCATTATCTCTGGCCATTGCATTATCTTCTTTTGCTTCTGTGGAGGTCTTCCCCCCAAAACATGCTGAGTGTTAACATCTGAAACTCACCCAAGAAAGAAAGGCAATTAAGGGAGATTGTAAAAGAAATTACCCAGCGCTCAGGTACCACAAGACAAGTAGAAGAGGAAACAGACCTAGTCGAAGAAGAATAGCATCACCTGAAAACAGGATGCGTGATGACTACAGAACAGATATGTGGCCAATCAAGTGATAGAAATAAGATACTTAAAGAAAGGTGAAGGAGGAAGTCAAGGTAGTCATCCAAAAAAAGGAGGAGTGTAGGACATAGTGGGACATGGAAAAGACAGACTAGGCCAGGAAGGAATACTGGATGGCTAAGAAGGAAGCTAAGAATGAAGTTCTTACCAGTTTCTAGAAAATCACCTCTGTACTTGGCAGAAAGAAATTGTCAGCAAGACAAAGACAGAAAGATACATACCATTCTACTGACCAGGTTCCAAGGTACATAGAATAAAAAGCATAGACACTGTACTGCCATATGATGAGAGTAGAGGAGGAGCATTTGTTAGGCTAGTCTTACTTGAACTACTCCATGCCCAGCTGGACCTTTGGCAAAATCCCATACCATATCATCGCTAATTACAGGATCCCCATTGAGAACCATAAGAAACACTTGGTATACCTGAAGATACTAGAATTCTTTACCATTCAGACCAACAGAAGACTGATGGCTGATTCAACAGGTTCTCAGTCATAAAAAGACTATGCAACAGAAGGCAGAAGTTTCTGTCTAAAACTAAACAGGAGAGTGCTCAATGGAAAAAAAATCCCACATTAGTGTCAAGTCAACAGGCAAATCAGTAAACTAGTCAAGTCTTCAAAAGCTAAATAGGAGAGTAAACAGCCTCCCATGCAAAGAATAAGTGTAAAGTATTTTTAGTCTGATCGGAAATCTTAAGGAAAACACTCAAGAATGTGCTAAGTTTGCTGAAGAAGACACTACTTATATTCAGCCAGAAGCTGTAGTAAACCTTCTGACCTCTACATTCAACCACAACTTCATCCCTTTATCACCGCTGATCACTACACATGAAATTTCCCCATTGATTCCATTGCCTGAAATCACAAAAGAAGTCATCACTGTGCTCTCTAAAGCTAGAGACACAGCATCTATGGACCCTGATGGAATCCCAAGGTGCCAAATAAATAGCTGAACCATGATCTGGCACAACAATTCAGTTCTCTATTTAACCACAGTCTCCAGGCAAGCTTAGTGCCAGTACGGTGGAAGACAGGAACAGTCATCCCTTTGCACAAGGGAGGGCCATCAATACACAAAGGAAACTACTGACTCATAACTCTGACTAGACTGATATGCAAGGATAATCATGCAGTTGAAAAACTCTCCTTTTAAAACCCTCCCTACCTGAAAGACCAAGTGGCTCAGTGGTAAACGTACTATTGCTAGTCTTGAAGGTGAAAGGTTTGATCCTCACCACTGGGAAGATATTCTCTCATTAAAAATGTATATCTTTATTGGCCTGAGATGGAGAGAGGCCAGATAGCACAGCAGGTAAGGTGCGATGCTGACCTCCGGCCAATACATTATCTCTGGCCTCTGCATTATCTTCTTGTGCTTCTGTGCAGGTCTTCCCCCCAAAACATGCTGAGTGTTTCCATCTGAAACTCACCCATGAACGGAAGGCAATTAACAGGGGAGAATGTAAAAGAAATTACCCAGCGCTCAGGTACCACAAGACAAGTAGAGGAGGAAACAGACCTAGTCGAAGAAGAATGGCAGGACCTCAAAACAGGGTGTGATGACTACAGAACAGATATGTGGCCAAGCAAGTGATAGAAATAAGATACTTAAAGAAAGGTGAATGAGGAAGTCAAGGAAGTCATCCAAAGAAAGGAGGAGTGTAGGACATAGTGGGACATGGAAAAGACAGACTAGGCCAGGAAGGATTACTGGATGGCTAAGAAGGAAGCTAAGAATGAAGTTCTACTAGCTTCTAGAAAATCACTTCTGTACTTGGCAGAAAGAAACTGTCAGCAAGACAAAAACAGAAATATAGACACCATTCTGCTGACCAGGCTCCAAGGTACATAGAATAAAAAAGATAGACACTGTACTGCCATATGATGAGAGTAGAGGATGAGCATTGGGAAGGCTAGTGTTACTTGAGCTACTCCATGCCCAGCCGGACCTTTGGCAAAATCCCACAACATATCATTGCTATTTACAGGATCCCCATTGAGAACCATAAGAAACACTCTGTATACCTGAAGATACTAGAATTCTTTACCATTCAGACCAACAAAAGACTGATGGCTGATTCAACAGGATCTCAGTCATAAAAAGACTATGGAACAGAAGGCAGAAATTTCTGTCTAAAACTAAATAGGAGAGTGCTCAATGGAAAAAAAATCCCGCATTAGTGTCAACAGGCAAATCAGTAAACTGGCCAAGTCTTCAAAAGCTGAATAGGAGACAAAAATAGCCTCCCATGCAAAGAATAAGTGTAAGGAATGTTTTTAGTCTTTTTGGAAATCTTAAGGGAAACGATCAAGAATGTGCTGTGTTTGCTGTAGAAGACACTACTTATATTCAGCCAGAAGACGTAGTAAACCTGCTGGCCTCTACATTCAACCACAGTGTCATCCCTTTATCACAGCTGATCACTCCACATGAAATTCCCCCTTTGATTCCATTGCATTAAATCACAAAATAAGTCATCACTGTGCTCTCTAAAGCTAGAGACACAGCATCTATGGACCTGGTGGAATCCCAGGGTGCCTAATAAATAGCTGAACCATGATCTAGCACACCAATTCAGTTATCTATTTAACCGCAGTCTCCAGGCAAGCTTAGTGCCAGTAGAGTGGAAGACAGCAACAGTCATCCCTTTCCACAAGGGAGGGCCATCAATAGACATGGGAAACTACTGACTCATAACTCTGACTAGACTGATATGCAAGGATAATCATGCAGTTGAAAACCTCTCCTTTTAAAACACTCCCCACTTGAAAGACCAAGTGGTTCAGTGGTAAAAGTGCTATCTCTTACCTGTAAGGTGCAAGGATTGGTCCTTTCCACTGGGAGGATATTCACTCATTAAAAATGCATATTTTATTGGCCTGAGATGAAGAGAGGCCAGATAGCACAGCAGTTAAAGTTCGATGCTGACCTCTGGCCTTTGCATTATTTTCTTTTACTTCTGTGGAGGTCTTTCCCCCAAAACATGCTGAGTGTTTCCAACTGAAACTCACCCATGAACGAAAGGCTGTTGACAGGGGAGAATGTAAAAGAAATTACCCAGCGCTCAGGTACCACAAGACAAGTAGAGGAGGAAACAGACCTAGTCGAAGAAGAATGGCAGCACCTCAAAACAGCATGTGTGATGACTACAGAACAGATATGTGGCCCAGCAAGTGATAGGAATAGGATACTTAAAGAAAGGTGAATGAAGAAGTCAAGGAAGTCATCCAAAGAAAGGAGGAGTGTAGGACATAGTGGGACATGGCAAAGACAGAGTAGGCCAGGAAGGAATACTGGATGGCTAAGAAGGAAGCTAAGAATGAAGTTCTTACCAGCTTCTAGAAAATCACTTCTGTACTTGGCAGAAAGAAACTGTCAGGCTGCAAGACACAGACAGAAAGATAAAATCAGACACCCTTCTGCTGACCAGGCTCCAAGGTACATAGAATAAAACACATGGACACTGTACTGCCGTATGATGAGAGTAGAGGATGAGCATTGGTCAGGCTAGTCTTACTAGAGCTACTCCATGTTCAGCCCTTCCTTTGGCAAAATTCCACACCATATCATCGCTAGTTACAGGATCCCCAATGAGAACCATAAGAAATACTCGGTATACCTGAAGATACTAGAATTCTTTACCATTCAGACCAACAAAAGACTGATGTCTGATTCAACAGGTTCTCAGATATAAAAAGACTATGCAACAGAAGGCAGAAATTTCTGTCTAAAACTAAACAGGAGGCTGCTCAATGGAAAAAAATCCCACATTAGTGTCAACAGGCAAATCAGTAAACTAGTCAAGTCTTCAAAAGCTAAACAGGAGACTAAAATAGCCTCCCCTGCAAAGTATAACTGTAAAGTATTTTTTAGTCTGGTTGGAAATCTTAAGAGAAACACTCAAGAATGTGCTGAGTTTGCGGTAGAAGGCACTAGTTATATTCAGCCAGAAGACGTAGTAAACCTGCTAGCCTCTACATTCAACCACAACTTCATCCCTTTATCACTACTGATCACTCCACATGAAATTCCAGCTTTGATTCCATTGCCTGAAATCACAAAATAAGTCATCACTGTGCTCTGTAAAGCTAGAGACACAGCATCTATGGACCCTGATGGAATCCCAGGGTGCCTAATAAATAGCTGAATCATGATCTAGTACACAAATTCAGTTCTCTATTTAACCATAGTCTCCAGGCAAGCTTAGTGCCAGTAGAGTGGAAGACAGCAACAGTCATCCCTTTGCTCAAGGGTGGGCCATCAATAGACATGGGAAACTACTGGCTCATGACTCTGACAAGACTTATATGCAATTATAATCATGCAGTGGAAAAACTCTCCTTTTAAAACCCTCCCCACTTGAAAGACCAAGTGGCTCAGTGGTAAAAGTGCTGTGTCTTACCTGGAAGGTGCAAGCTTTGGTCCTTTCCACTGGGAAGGTATTCGCTCATTAAAAAGGCATATTTTTATGGGCCTGAGATGGAGAGAGGCTAGATAGCACAGCGGTTAAGGTTCGATGCTGACCTCCAGCCAATGCATTATCTCTGGCCATTGCATTATCTTCTTTTGCTTCTGTGGAGGTCTTCCCCCCAAAACATGCTGAGTGTTTCCATCTGAAACTCACCCATGAACGAAAGGCAATTAACAGGGGAGAATGTAAAATAAATTACCCAGTGCTCAGGTACCACAAGACAAGTAGAGGAGGAAACAGACCTAGTCGAAGAACAGCAGCACCTACAAACAGAATGCTTGATGACTACAGAACAAATATGTGGCCAAGCAAGTGATAGAAATAAGATACTTAAAGAAAGGTGAATGAGGAAGTCAAGGAAGTCATCCAAAGAAAGGAGGAGTGTAGGACATAGTGGGACATGGAAAAGACAGACTAGGCCAGGAAGGATTACTGGATGGCTAAGAAGGAAGCTTTGAATGATGTTCTACCAGCTTCTTGAAAATCACCTCTGTACTTGGCAGAAAGAAACTGTCAGCAAGACAAAGACAGAAAGATTGACACACTTCTGCTGATCAGGCTCCAAGGTACATAGAATAAAAAACATGGACACTGTACTGCTGTACGATGAGAGTAGAGGATGAGCATTGGTCAAGCTGGTCTTAGTTGAGCTACTCCAGGTCCAGCCCTTCGTTTGGCAAAATTCCACACCATATCTTCACTACTTACAGGATCACCATTGAGAACCATAAGAAACACTCGGTATACCTGAAGATACTAGAATTCTTTTCCATTCAGACCAACAAAAGACTGATGGCTGATTCAACAGGTTCTCAGGCATAAAAAGACTATGCAACAGAAGGCAGAAATTTCTGTCTAAAAATAACAGGAGAGTGCTCAATGGAAAAAAAAATCCCACATTAGTGTCAGTCAACAGGCAAATCAGTAAACTAGTCAAGTCTTCAAAAGCTAAATAGGAGACTAAAATAGCCTCCCATGCAAAGAATAAGTGTAAAGTATTTTTTGTCTGGTGGGAAATCTTAAGGGAAACACTCAAGAATGTGCTGAGTTTGCTGTAGAAGACACTACTTATATTCAGCAAGAAGGTGTAGTAAACCTGCTGGCCTCTATATTCAACCACAACTTCATCCCTTTATCACCGCTGATCACTCCACATGAAATTCCCCTTTTGATTCCATTGCCTGAAATCACAAAAGAAGTCATCACTGTGCTCTCTCAAGCTATAGACACAGCATCTATGGACCCTGATGGAATCCCAGGGTGCCTTATAAATTGCTGAACCATGATCTAGCACACCAATTCAGTTCTCTATTTAACCACAGTGTCCAGGCAAGCTTAGTGCCAGTAGAGTGGAAGACAGCAACAGTCATCCCTTTGCACAAGGGAGGGACATCAATAGACCCAGGAAACTACTGACTCATAACTCTGACTAGACTGATATGCAAGGATAATCATGCAGTTGAAAAACTCTCCTTTTAAAACACTCCCCACTTGAAAAACCAAGTGGTTCAGTGGTAAAAGTGGTGTCTCTTACCTGGAAGGTGCAAGGATTGGTCCTTTCCACTGGGAAGATATTCGCTCATTAAAAATGCATATTTTATTGGCCTGAGATGGAGAGAGGCCAGATAGCACAGCGGTTAAGGTTCAATGCTGACCTCCTACCAATGCATTATTTCTGGCCTTTGCATTATCTTCTTGTGCTTCTGTGGAGGTCTTCCCCCCAAAACATGCTGAGTGTTAACATCTGAAACTCACCCATGCATGAAAGGCAGTTAACAGGGGAGAATGTAAAAGAAATTACCCAGCACTCAGGTACCACAAGACAAGTAGAGGAGGAAACAGACCTAGTCGAAGAAGAATGGCAGCACCTCAAAACAGCATGTGTGATGACTACAGAACAGATATGTGGCCCAGCAAGTGATAGAAATAGGATACTTAAAGAAAGGTGAATGAAGAAGTCAAGGAAGTCATCAAAAGAAAGGAGGAGTGTAGGTCACAGTGGGACATGGAAAAGACAGACTAGGCCAGGATGGAATACTGGATGGCTAAGAAGGAAGCTAAGAATGGAGTTCTACCAACTTCTAGAAAATCACCTCTGTACTTGGCAGAAAGAAACTGTCAGGCTGCAAGACACAGACAGAAAGATAAAGTCAGACACCCTTCTGCTGACCAGGCTTCAAGACAGACCTCCCAACCATACCGAATTACTCTGTATTTACCGAGTTTTGGGGTCCAAATGAAGGGGTGCCACGATTCCCGATTGGCACCCCTTCATTTACGATTTTTTTGCTTAATTTATTTTTATTTTTTAAATAATCGCGCTGTCGGAGCTGACGTCATCACGTGCAGGATGACGTCAGCGCCGTCAGGGCTTCCAGCCAGTCGGAATTGAGCTCAAGGAGCTCGTGTCATTATTTCCGCCTATTTCCAGCTGGCTGCGCAGTGCGAGCGGGAATACTGAACAGCGAGAACGCCGAGTGAAGTTGAACCTTACTAGGCAGGCTGCAGGAACATTAATGGCAGACTCAGTAATGTTGCTCATCAGTTTTGTTTTTTTTTTTTCCAAGTCAGGCCGGCTGCGAGGCTCGAGCAAGTATACAGCAGCAATGGGAAATGCAAATGGGAATTACAGGCAGCAGTACCATATCAGTTACTTTTATTTTTCCAAGCAGCAGGCATCGCGACCCGAAAGCAGGTAAGCATGGAGTCTGTAGAATAATTATATTGCTAAGTCCATTTCTGATTCATAAGGAAACTGCATAAAGTTCTTAGGCAGGCTTGAATCTGCAATTCACACCCTCCAGCTACTAATTCAGTTGTTTCAGCAGCAGAGCTGACCTATAACAGACGCAGTAATACCCCTACTGACAATATCAGTACATGGGCTTTTATTGTATAATTTATATTACTGGCTGGACTACATTTCTTGTTTTCTTTTTAACTTGCGATCTATGCTGCAGATCCCTTACTATATGTGTCATGGCTGAAACATGCTTTATACAACATCTACTTAGGTAACAGATGCTCAAAAGTAAACACTAAACACTTTTTTTCCAGATCTTGGTATAGTCTGTTATTAAACAATTCTTTATCACTTGCAACTGTGGATATCCTTTTATTTGTTTTCTTGTTTGAATTTTGCTAATTAGGTAAGCACAGCAAATCTTCCACTCTTTTAATTAAAGGCAGTTCTTGCTTTGTTGTTTGTTCCATAGTGAACACCTGTAAAAAATCACTGCCTTTTTGCGTGCATTTAATTTTGACAGTGTCTTATATGTGTAGCCTGGCAACAACAGTCACAGTGTAATTAATTACTTCTGTACTTAAAGAGCCACACAGCTAATCAAATATGTATTAGGCAAAAAATAGCCCTAGCCTACTGAGCAAAGCACTGCATAAGAGAAGACAGACATTGCAGTAACGAGATAAACAGCACTGGTCTGCTCTAAGGCAGGAGCAGAGTTATAGCAGTTTGTGCAAACAAAGTAGCGGATGCCACAGACGAGACATGTTAGTGTGGCAAATCAGTGAATGCTCACCTGTACAATGTAGTGCCATAGAACTGCATGTAGCTCCCATTGGGCACAAGAAGGGCAGCATAGCAGGCAACTGATATATCAGTATGAGTGTACACAGCGAAGGGGTAGCTCTGTTCACCATAGAAAATGGTAAGAAAATGAGGTCGATGGGAAAGAAGGAAATGGATGAATAACAAATAGAAAGAAATACAGAATGGTAACCATAATATATGAAAGGGGAGGGGGCATGTACTTTTTCTTGTTTTGTGGGAAAATGTCCCCTTTTGTAAGTGTTACAGAAGAGGAGGAGTAGCTGGAGAATGTAGTGATGGCTGTGGATAGGATAGCGGGAGAAGGGCAGGAAGCAGGGGCAGTACACAGTGGTGGTATACATACAAAGTTGGAGAGGACAGTGGATGAACACATACAGAGGGTGGATAAATGGTGGTCTGGATGAATAAGAAATTGCACATAAGGGGAAAACACCTGAATGGAGGTAGACTGGGAATCCTGGCATGACTGGATGCCATGCCAGAAACAATCCAAAGCAATGTACAAAATAGCAGTCACATTCCAGTGACATGCCCAAGTGAGGTAATTCAAAATAAAACACACAGTAGAATGTGAAAATCCAAAATTTATTGCAGATACATAGACAAAAAAAAGAAAAGTCTGAACAGCAAAGCATGGCATCTCTCTCTTGGGTGGCTGATGTTATGAGCCAGTTACGCCTCTGGTAGCCTAATGAATGGGGTCTGCAGGTCAGGTGAAGCAACCAGTCATCCCAAATTGCACTTCACATTGCCAAAGCAAATCTTCAGGCTGCCATAAGAAGTGTGTTGCCCCAGGGATATATGTAGAGGCATGGCTGCAATAAGCAAATGGGGGGGGGTTGTGCATAGCATGAGTTATATTTGATAGCTATTTCCAGTCTTCTTATGTATCTGGTTAAGAATATTACACACACACACACACACACACACACACACACACACACACACACACACACACACACAAATGCTTTGCCCATAGGTGCCATGACCACCAAAGCCAGTGATGATGACCCTTCTCTTTACATGCAAAGCAGTATTCATGCACAGTGTTGAGGGTCACAGGTGGTCTCAGTGGCGATGCATGTTATTATGCATCACCACAAGGGTGAGGATTAGGACCATAATATAACCCTCAGTTTCCAGGATGCTGGTTGCAGAACAGACAACCTTCATGGTTGCCTGTGTAATGGCTTTTGCCTGGGTTGCTCTTGTCTCTGTACAGTACTGGACACACATGTCCCTCATATAGAAGAATGAATGGGCTGATCCTGATTAGGGGATGGCTTGTTGGTCAGCAGGCAAGGGGGTGAAAATATATAGGAAAAGGAAAACAACTTGCATGACATGGTACATCTGACAACATCTGCTGGAGTAGTATAGTAATGTATACCAGTATACATGCTACAGGGGATCATGGAGTCATACATGTGATATCTACCAATGGAGTTGTGTGTTCATGTTTTCATAAGTTCAACTGGTGGAGGATCCAGCATAACAGGAAAATATACAGTGGACACCAGTTGAACATCTTTGGCAAATGATGATGGCAAAATGCATATGCCATGTTCTGATGACACAGTGATAATGTCTACAAGGCTGCATGGGGATTATCAACCACATCCACCTTTACAGAATCCCTTATAGAGATAAAAGCTTAGCACATAGCCTTACCTTTGTATGACGGATGTCCTGTACCTATAAGTCCCTCACAGACTGCAGTCCATACTTTGCAAATATTTGCAATTTTACAGAAGTTCCTATTTTTTTCTGATATTTAACAGTCAGTCTATTAAAATATCTTTGGGGCAGTAATAAGGAGAACATTCCAATAGAAAGCCAGCCACTCAAGAAGACTTAAATAGACACACTTTTTTTCTAGTGGGATTTGCTCAATTTACAACAGGCATGCTGACTGAGTGTCCAATCAGCTTGCATGTTTTGGAATACTAATAACCTTTACTGATGTGGGAGCTAGATTCCATGCACAAAGCAGACTGGTTGTCTCCAAATTAAAGTGTGGAGTGGAATTTAAATTTCACTAATCCTTATTTCAAATCACCTCAGTATAAGTTACATTTTCTTCCTTCCTTTACATGCATTCCAAGTTTTATTACCTCAGGCATCCCTCATACAGCTGTGAGGATGAGTGCACTGATTCTAACAGTGGACAGTCTTCTGTGTTAATCTTCATCTTAGTCCTTTACTGAACTAAACAGGTTATTATTATGCAGTCCCGTTATGTATTAATCCTACATTACTTTGGAACGTGGGCATCACAGCATCATTTACAAGTAACACCAGTCATAACAAAAGTATCACAACAGCATACCCAAAACACTTGTCTTTACATATGGGGGAATAGTGGACTCCAGGGATTTAAATGATTACAGGAAGCCACAATAAAATCAGGGAAAAAATCAAACCATGTACCTTCAGCACACAAAATAGTTCCTTAGCATAGTTTTAGTCCTCCATGTTACTACTAGACACCAAGGATACACTTAAAATATTATAAAGTCACGGAAAAAAGTTAAAAGGAAAACAGGGAAAAAGTTTTCAACCATGCAACCTTGCATGGAAAGCATATTATTAATCCAGCACTTTAGTTCTCTACACTACATGAGGAGGTTTTGTATGGTTTATTGTATTTTTTAACTATAAGAAGTAAGACTGTTTATGTCTGTCATTATTGACTGACTGCAGTGGTCCATGAGTTAACAGGGACAGGGCGTGTATAAGAAGCAAAATAAGAAGTATGTTGGGCTGTTGGTTCTCCCAGTAGTGCATTTTCAGAATCAGATCAGGCATTACCTTAGAGCACAGATGGAGGTTATCTCAAGTATTCTATAAGAACAACAGTATAGAGAAGGTTCTTAAGGTATTTATAAGTAGTCTAAAGTTTCTTGCTCTGTTGTTTTAGTAAGAAGTCATACTTTATAAACTGGCTCATGTAGCATAGTACAGTACTGTGTTGGATCAGTAAGGTGTGTATGTGGTATAATGGTATGATTAAGCATATTATTAAGAATTAAATGGGTTTCAGAGATTCATTAAGTTTCAGTCTTCCTATTTTTTGAACTGCTGATTTAGCATAGTGGTATATTGCACTGACTGTAGTGTATAGTGTTCTGGGTTCAAGACTTGTCAGTAACATGCATGGTGGTAACACAACATTTTATTCTAGCAACTTTCCAAAATCATACAAGCAGTGTTTAAAATGTGTCCCTGGTTTTGACCTTTGCCCCAAAAAAATTGAAAATAATTGCAAGAAGCTGAGCAAGATGCCTATGACTTACACTACTGTCATTCTGTTTATAGTTTGGGCAGAAGTAGACTTTCATGATGGAAATGTTCTGAATTGGTCAGTTTTGTAATTATTGGTTCATGCATTTTCTTTCATTGCCTACGGTATAGCCTACTGGAAAAATGTTCATTCAAACAAATTTAAAATGTGCTCTGTCTAACAAGTGTGCTGTATTATACAAGGAATATAACTTAATAAAGTCAGGAAAGTGTATCAAAGAAAAGAACACATGTATATTTCTTGTTTTGTGTGCAAGGGGCCAATGATTTGAAAACAGCCCAAAGGTAATCTTTATCCACCACTGGCCAGATGCATTTTCTTTGGATGTGATGCAGGTTTCAATGAATGTGAGTTTCAAGGGCAGAGAAGTTTTAATGTCAACTTAGTCTATTTTCATTGTGAGGCAGTATTGCTTTGTTTCTTTGTTTATCAGATGTCTGTTAGTGTTTGTGCATTGATGTGCTGCAAAATGTAAAAATAATGCAAAAATAAAATCCAAATAATCATTGCAGAAGTAAAGCAGTATGCACACATTAGTGTTTATGGAAAATGAGGTGAAATAGCCAAGTAATGGGACACTGGAATGGCTGCAGGGGGACTCTGTGCCATATTTTGGTTGTCTGTTCTTCAGTTTGTGTTCGAAAGTTGGTATCCCACAATTCCATTGGAGTGGGCAGGGTTACGTAATTATGTATGCAAATTTGATGTTAATCAGCGTACAGATTTGTACCTATTTTTCATGGCCCTTGTCCAGATTTTTGATGTTTCCAGGTTGAGAGGTATGCTTCAAGGTACATACAATAAAAAACATGGACACTGTACTACCGTATGATGAGAGTAGAGGATGAGCATTGGTCAAGCTAGTCTTACTTGAGCTGCTCCATGTCCAGCCCTTCCTTTGGCAAAATTCCACACCATTGAGATCCCCATGGAGAACCATAAGAAACACTCAGTATACCTGAAGATACTAAAATTCTTTACCATTCAGACCAACAAAAGACTGATGGCTGATTCATCAGGTTCTCAGTCATAAAAAGGCTATGCAACAGAAGGCAGAAATTTCTGTCTAAAACTAAACAGGAGAGTGCTCATTTGAAACAAAATTCCACATTAGTGTCAACAGACAAATCAGTAAACTAGTCAAGTTTTCAAAAGCTAAACAGGAGACTAAAATAGCCTCCCATGCAAAGTATAACTGTAAAGTATTTTTTAGTCGATGGAAATCTTAAGAGAAACAATCAAGAATGTGCTGAGTTTGCGGCAGAAGGCACTACTTATATTCAGCCAGAAGACGTAGTAAACCTGAAAGGCTCATCCAGACTCTGCTACACTTTGCTGTGAAGGAAAGGTTAGTTTGCTTTTATTTTTTGTATTACTGTATTGCCTTTCTATATTTTGAATACTGTAGTTTGTTTTCTTTACCTTGTGTTTTGCTTGCATTCTGTTTTAACAGCATATTAAAACTTCAAAAGAGACCACAGCTCTCTCTGTTCTGAGTCAGGCAGAATTTTTTCCCACCCTCCCACCCATTTAAGTTGTCTTGTTAAATACCACTGTCTTTCTAGTTGCCTGTCTCTTATGTTAATCTGACCATATATCTCATTTCTCTCTACTTTCACTGGCTTATGCGAGTAATCACAAAATAATCATTTTTGAAATCCCACCCCTTCAATTATTTAAATTTATTGGCCATCCTACAGTATTTCATAGTACCAAAATACAAAAGTGACCACCCCTTTCAATCCATCTTGCTGTTTTAAAAATAGTAACTCTCCACTAAACCTTAACTTTTTAAACAGGTAAAACTCAAGTTACCTACTTTTACATCTAACTTCTCTAGTGCACACTGCAGAGTGCATTCTTTTCAATCTTACCTTTAAGCATCCCTGTGACTAGCACTTTCTCTAATACCTGCTGGAAAGCACTAGGAAGCCTTAAACTCATACAAACACTGAACTCTCCTTGTTAACAAGGAGAAATTAATAGTAGGCACTAAACAGCCTATAATTGCAAAGTACCTTGCTAAGGAAACAGCTCCTATACTTTACAAAGAAAAAAAAAAGCCCCAAACCAGGCCTGTCCAAGGGTCAGCTTCCGGTGATTTCTCCTGTCCACCTGGTGAATCTGGGCATACTGGGGCAATGCAGCAATTGCCTCATGTACACAGACAACCCTCTCCTCCTACCACTCAACACTACAACCTGTGAGAGATGCACTTACATAGCCAAAATGGAAGCAAAGCTCTCCACCCAGGATTGTGCTAAACAGTCAAGAGGAGAAGGTTAACACCCACACTACACCTCAAGCAACACATAGCCCTTCTAAACCCGCACCACCAACACCCACATATAGCAACACTAAATCCACATATGCAGAGGCCCTTAACTGTAACCTGCCCAAGCAACAAAGACCTCTGAAGCTGAAACGCAAACAAACACCAATCACAACCAATGTGTCACATAGTTCACAACACCAGTGTGCCACCCAGCAACAGCCCCTAAGGCAAGATAATGTACCTAACACTTTAGTCATAGGTGACTCTATAGTCCGGCATACTGATGTCCCTCTCACCAGGTTGAATAAGGAGAAAATTACAGTCAGCTGCCTGTCAGGTGCCAGGATCCGCCACATAATGCATGCACTCAAGTCACTCCACAACAAGTACAAATATGACTCTGTCATTGTCCATGTTGGAGTGAATGACTTGAGATGTACCTCCCTGGACTACATGAAAAGAGACATGGAAGAGCTCTCGGATCATGTGGCCCAGGCAGGTATGACCCTAGCCCTGAGTAGCATCCTGCCTTCGCCCAGAATGATACCACAAAATAAGGATAAAATGATTGACTTCAACAATTGGCTAAGCTTATGGTGTCATTCAAAGGGGATCCAGTATCTGTCTGCCTGGGATGACATGATTGACAGACCAATATGCTTTGCCAGAGATGGTCTGCACCTGTCGCCCCTGGGATTCAGGTTACTGGCTAAGGCTCTTGCCACCCCTATAGTGCCTTTTTTAGGCAAACTTCAAAGGACAAAACCACCACCGTAACAGGTACAAGCATGCAAAATCTGAAGGTAATGCTACTCAATGCTAGAAGTCTAAACCTCAAAATGCACTCTCTCGAGGCACTCCTAAAAATGGAGAATGATATCTGTGCAGTAACTGAGACCTGGTTCAAGGCTCCAGAGAGCACCCCTGCAATACCAGGCTACAACTCTTACCACACTTTTCGGCCACCAAATCAGGATCGAAACACTAAAGGTGGAGGAGTGTCAATATTCTCCAAGGAAATTCACACCACCAGGCTAGTTGGCCAACACAATGTGTCTGAAATTCTCCAAGTGCAACTAACACTAGGTAAGACTGCAATCCAAATTGTAGCTTGCTACAGATCCCCCACCATACCCCAAGATTCTCACTACACCTTTCTAAACATACTGGAAAATATTAAGATAGAACCAAACACCCTAATACTGGGTGATTTTAACTACCCTGCCATTAACTGGGAAAACTACTCATGTCCCAACACGTTTGCGCAACGGTTCTTGGAATTCATAAATTCCAACGCAATGGATCAACTAATCCATAGTCCCACCAGGGGCTCCAATATCCTAGACCTGGTCATTACCAACATGGGAAATCAATGCTCCATACCTATGGTCACCACCTCGTTAGTCAGGTCTGACCATAAGCTAATCACCCTTAACATCCACATCCCACCCCCAGCCCCCAGTAAAGAAACCACCATAAAAAACTTCTCCAAAGTCAACTTCATGCTACTCAAGTCAGAAGTGACAAACTCCATGACACCCATGCAGACGGAACTGAAAGTTCAACTGCTAAATCCTACACTAAGGCACTGTACGAGCACATCCACTCATGCATGAATCGTGCCATCCCAAATAGAACCAAAATGCTCTCATCCAAAAAGGAAGCCAATCTGTTGGTCCCCTGCCATAAACAAACTTTACAACAAAAGGAAGAAACTTTTGCAGAAAAGAGGAAAATCCCAGGATGCAAAAAACTCCTTATTAGCCTCAGTAAGAAACTGAGATGCCTCATAAAATCCTCCAAAGCTAGTTACGAAAATAAAATTGCCAAAGATTCCAAAGACAACCACAAAGCATTCTATAACTATGTCAAGAATCTAAATGGCAATGGTCAGATCTGCTCTGAGCTAAAACAGAATGGCATTAAATATACTGATCCGAAGGATATTGCCAATATCCTGGCAGATCGATTCAGTGCCAACTTCACCCCCCTCTCACCCCCTAAATGGCCCATCTCAATACTGGAAGATTGCCAAATTCCAGTAATAACGGCCACACAGGTACAAAACACACTCTCTAAAGCCAAGAATACAGCATCCATGGGACCAGATAACATCCCGGGCTGTGTACTACATGAACTACAATATGAACTGGCACCTCACCTAAGTGTCATGTTTAATCATAGCCTCACCTCAGGCTTCGTGCCCACTGAGTGGTGCAGAGCTACAGTTATCCCAGTCCACAAGGGGGGATCCACCTTGGATCCCGGAAACTACCGTCCCATCAGTCTGACAAGCCTTATCTGCAAGGCCATGGAGCGTATTATCATGGAACTTATAAACAAAGACATTGACAACCTTCAAACACTGAACCCCACCCAGTTTGGGTTTGTAAAGGGCCGATCTTGTCTCCTGAACCTGATTGACTTCTTTGAATCAGTCTCCAGAGCCATGGACAAGGGTAAGGTGGTCCGCACAGCCTATCTAGACCTTGCCAAGGCCTTTGACACCATCCCCCACTCTGGAATCATAGATAAACTTACTAAGTTGGGCATTAATCCTTATGTCACCCAATGGGTTGCTAAATGGTTTACTGATAGAACCCACACTGTAAAAGTAGCCGACTCCAAATCCAGCTCCAGACAAGTGACAAGTGGAGTACCTCAGGGTTCAGTCCTGGGGCTGGTCTTGTTTGGCATCTACTTCTCTGAAGTGCAGGTCAACACTAAGGGACTCTGGCTAACAAAGTTTGCAGATGACTGCAAACTGGGAGCCATTATTGAATCCCCAAATGATGTGGATCCTCTACAAAGGGCCTTACAGAAACAGATGCTTGGTGCCAGAGCCATGGGCTCAAGCTCAATGCCAAGAAATGTATTGTTATCCCTTTGGGAAAAACATGTATCCATGAATTACCATATAGGTGGCAGTACACTAAACACAGAAAGTGTGATAAGAGACTTAGGGACACAGGTGGACAGTGGTCTCACCTTCGATAACCACATCACCACAACAGTCAGGAAATCCTTCTATGTGGCACACCTCATCATGAAGGGCTTTTCATCCAGAAAAAAGGAGGTTATTATCCCACTGTACTCATCCCTCATTAGACCCATTATAGAATACAACGCCCCATTTGGTATGTACCTCTCAAGACATCTGCAACAACTGGAAAGGCCTCAGAAATACCTCACTAAAAGAATCACAGGCCTAAAGCAGATGCCCTACGCTGACCACCTTAAAAAACTCCAGCTATACTCTGTCGCATATCGTCTACTCAGAGGTGATCTCTGCTTAACATACAAGGCCATGTCAAACCCAGAGCTGTTGGACATGCTACACTTAAAGAAATCCCAATCCCTCAGAGATACATGCTCCAGGGATCTAAACCTTGTCATCACAATAAACAAAACATGCTGGAGGGATAGTTTCCTAACCCAGAGACTCCCCAGACTCTGGAATAGATTGCCCATACATGTCAAGCAGAGTGCCTCTTTGGACCTCTTCAAGAGGAACCTTGACGATTGGATGGGAGAAAGGAAATTCACCCCAGGGATGATGTCAGTCACCCTGCTAGACAGGGGTCCAGGAAAGTAAATAATGTTGGAAGAAAAAGCCAGGGAATTGTCATGGCTAGGCTTGTATAGGCCCTAGGGCTGATAGCCTAGTACCAACCTATGAACCTATGAACCAATGAACCTGATAGCCACTACATTCAACCACAACTTCATCCCTTTATCACCGCTGATCACTCCACATGAAATTCTCCCTTTGATTCTATTGCCTGAAATCACAGAAGAAGTCATCACTGTGCTCTCTAAAGCTAGAGACAGAGGATCTATGGACCCTGATGGAATCCCAGGGTGCCTAATAAATAGCTGAACCATGATCTAGCACACCATTTCAGTTCTCTATTTAACCATAGTCTCCAGGCAAGCTTAGTGCCAGTAGAGTGGAAGACAGCAACAGTCATCCCTTTGCACAAGGGAGGGCCATCAATAGACATGGGAAACTTCTGACTCATAACTCTGACAAGACTGATATGTAAGGATAATCATGCAGTGGAAAACCTCTCCTTTTAAAACCATCTCCACTTGAAAGACCAAGTGGCTCAGTGGTAAAAGTGCTGTCTCTTACCTGGAAGGTGCAAGCTTTGGTCCTTTCCACTGGGAAGATATTCGCTCATTAGAAAGGCATATTTTTGTTGGCCTGAGATGGAGAGAGGCCAGATAGCACAGCGATTAAAGTTCAATGCTGACCTCCAGCCAATGCATTATCTCTGGCCTTTGCATTATCTTCTTTTGCTTCTGTGGAGGCCTTCTCCCCAAAACATGCTGAGTGTTTCCATCTGAAACTCACCCATGAATGAAAGGCAATTAACAGGGGAGAATGTAAAAGAAATTACCCAGCGCCCAGGTACCAAAAGACAAGTAGAGGAGGAAACAGACCTAGTCAAAGAAGAACAGCAGCACCTTAAAACAGGATGCGTGATGACTACAGAACAGATATGTGGCCAAGCAAGTGATACAAATAAGATACTTAAAGAAAGGTGAATGAGGAAATCAAGGAAGTCATCCAAAGGAAGGAGGCGTGTAGGACATAGTGGGTCATGGAAAAGACAGACTAGACCAGGAAGGAATACTGGATGGCTAAGAAGGAAGCTAAGAATGAAGTTCTACCAGCTTCTAGAAAATCTCCTCTGTAATTGGCAGAAAGAAACTGTCACCAAGACAAAGACAGAAAGATTGACACCCTTCTGCTGACTAGGCTCCAAGGTGCATAGAATAAAAAACATGGACACTGTACTGCCGTATGATGAGAGTAGAGGATGAGCATTGGTCAGGCTAGTTTTACTTGAGCTACTCCAGGTCCAGCCCTTCCTTTGGCAAAATTCCACACCATATCATCGCTAGTTACAGGATCCCCATTGAGAACCATAAGAAACACTCGGTATACCTGAAGATACTAGATTTTTTTTCCATTCAGACCAACAAAAGACTGATGGCTGATTCAACAGGTTCTCAGGCATAAAAAGACAATGCAACAGAAGGCAGTAATTTCTGTCTAAAACTAAATAGGAGAGTGCTCAATGGAAAAAAAAATACCACATTAGTGTTAGTCAACAGGCAAATCAGTAAACTAGTCAAGTCTTCAAAAGCTAAATAGGAGACTAAAATAGCCTCCCATGCAAAGAATAAGTGTAAAGTATTTTTTGTCTGGTGGGAAATCTTAAGGGAACCACTCATGAATGTGCTGAGTTTGCTGCAGAAGACACTACTTATACTGAGCAAGAGGACGTAGTAAACCTGCTGGCCTCTACATTCAACCACAACTTCATCCCTTTATCACCGCTGATCACTCCACATGAAATTCCCCTTTTGATTCCATTGCCTGAAATCACAAAATAAGTCATCACTGTGCTCTCTTAAGCTAGAGACACAGCATCTGTGGACCCTGATGGAATCCCAGGGTGCCTAATAAATAGCTGAACCATGATCCAGCACACCAATTCAGTTCTCTGTTTAACCACAGTGTCCAGGCAAGCTTAGTGCCAGTAGAGTGGAAGACAGCAACAGTCATCCCTTTGCACAAGGGAGGGACATCAATAGACCCAGGAAACTACTGACTCATAACTCTGACTAGACTGATATGCAAGGATAATCACGCAGTTGAAAAACTCTCCTTTTAAAGCACTCCCCACTTGAAAGACCAAGTGGTTCAGTGGTAAAAGTGGTGTCTCTTACCTGGAAGGTGCAAGGATTGGTCCTTTCCACTGGGAAGATATTCGCTCATTAAAAATGCATATTTTATTGGCCTGAGATGGAGAGAGGCCAGATAGCACAGCGGTTAAGGTTCAATGCTGACCTCCTACCAATGCATTATTTCTGGCCTTTGCATTATCTTCTTGTGCTTCTGTGGAGGACTTCCCCCCAAAACATGCTGAGTGTTTCCATCTGAAACTCACCCATGAACGAAAGGCAGTTAACAGGGGAGAATGTAAAATAAATTACCCAGCGCTCAGGTACCACAAGACAAGTAGAGGAGGAAACAGACCTAGTCGAAGAAGAATGGCAGTACCTCAAAACAGGATGTGTGATGAGTACAGAACAGATATGTGGCCCAGCAAGTGATAGAAATAGGATACTTAAAGAAAGGTGAATGAAGAAGTCAAGGAAGTCATCAAAAGAAAGGAGGAGTGTAGGTCACAGTGGGACATGGAAAAGACAGACTAGGCCAGGAAGGAATACTGGATGGCTAAGAAGGAAGCTAAGAATGAAGTTCTACCAACTTCTAGAAAATCACCTCTGTACTTGGCAGAAAGAAACTGTCAGGCTGCAAGACACAGACAGAAAGATAAAGTCAGACACCCTTTTGCTGACCAGGCTCCAAGGTACATAAAATAAAAAACATGGACACTGTACTGCTGTATGATGAGAGTAGAGGATGAGCATTGGTCAGGCTAGTCTTACTTGAGCTACTCCATGTCCAGCTGGACCTTTAGCAAACTCCCACACAATGTTTGATTCTCACCACTGGAAAGATCTTCACTAATTAAAGACCGATGGCTGATTCAAGAGGATCTCAGTCATAAAAAGGGTATGCAACAGAAAGCGGATGAAGTTGTGGTTGAATATAGAGGCCAGCAGGTTTACTACATCATCTGGCCGAATATAAGTAGTGTCTTCTACAGCAAGCTTACCACATTCATGAGTGTTTCCCTTATGATTTCAACCAGACTAAAAAATACTTTACACATGTTCTTTGCATGGGAGGCTATTTTTGTCTCCTATTACTGATTTGCTTGATTTTATTCTATATACCTTGGAGCCCGGTCGACTGAAGGTTGTCTGACTATCTTTCTGCCTTTGTCTTTCAGTCTGGTGGTTTGTTTCTGCCAAGTACAGAGGTGAATTTCTAGAAGCTGGTAGAACTTCATTCTTAGGTTCCTTCTTAGCCATCCAGTATTCCTTCCTGGCCTAGTCTGTCTTTTCCATATCCCACTATGTCTTGCACTCCTTTCTTTTGATGACTTCCTTGATTTCGTCAACCACCTTTCTTTAAGTATCTTATTTCTATCACTTTCTTGGCCACATATCTGTTCTATAGTACTCAGGCATGCTGTTTTGAGGTGCTGCCATTCTTCTTCGACTAGGTCTGTTTCCTCCTCTACCTGTCTTGTGGTACCTGAGCTCTGGGTAATTTCATGTACATTCTCTCCTGTTAATTGCTTTTCATTCATGGATGAGTTGCAGATGGAAACACTCAGCATGTTTTGGGTGGAAGACCCCCACACAAGTACAAGAAGATAATGCAAAAGCTAGATATAATGCATTGGCCGTAAGTCAGTATCAAACCTTGTGCATGGGAGGCGAATACCTTAACCACTGTGCTATCTGGTCTGTCTCCTTCTCCAGGCAATAAAAACTTTCATCTGTAATGAGTGAAGTTTTTCCCATTGGTGAGAATTAAACCTTGCATCTTCAAGATAGGAGGCAACCCTTTCACCAACGAACCATTTGGTCTTTCAGGAGGGGAATTGTTTAAAAGGAGAGTTTTTCAGCTGCATGAATATCCTTGCATATCAGTCTAGTCAGACTAATGAGTCAGTAGTTTCCTATGTCTATTGATGGCCCTCCCTTGTGCAATGGGATGACTGTTGCTGTCCTCCACTCTGCTGGCACTAAGCTTGCCTGGAGACTGCGGTTAAATAGATAACTGTTTTGGTGTGCTAGATCATGGTTCAGCTATTTATTAGGCACCCTGGGATTCCATCAGGGTCCATAGATGCTGTTTCTCTAGCTTTAGAGAGCATAGTGATGACTTATTTAGTGATTTCAGTCAATGGAATCAAAGGGGGAATTTCATGTGGAGTGACCAGCAGTGATGAAGGGATGAAGTTGTGGTTGAATGTAGAGGCCAGCAGGTTTACTACGTCTTCTAGCTGAATATAAGTAGTGTCTTCTACAGCCAACTCAGCACATTCTTGAGTGCTTCCCTTAAGATTTCCAACTAGACTAAAAATACTTTACACTTATTCTTTGCATGGGGAGGCTATTTTAGTCTCCTATTTAGCTTTTGAAACTTGACTAGATTACTGATTTGCCTGTTGACGCTAATGTGGGATTTTTTTTCCATTGAGCACTCTCCTGTTTAGTTTTAGACAAAAGTTTCTGCCTTCTGTTGCATAGTCCTTTTATGACTGAGGTCCTGTTGAATCAGCCATCAGTCTTTTGTTGGTCTGAATGGCAAAGGATTCTAGTATCTTCAGGTAAACCAAGTGTTTCTTATGGTTCTCGATGGGGATCCTGTGGGATTTTATCAATGGTCCAGCTGGACATGGAGTAGCTCTAGTAAGACTAGCCTGACCAATGCTCATCCTTTACTCTCATCATACGGCAGTACAGTGTCCATGTTTTTTTTATTCTATGTACCTTGGAACCTGGTTGGCAGAAGGGTGTCTGACGTTATCTTTCTGTCTTTGTCTTGCAGCCTGATAGTTTCTTTCTGCCAAGTACAGACGTGATTTTCTAGAAGATGGTAGAACTTCATTCTTAGCTTCATAGGTTCATAGGTAGGTACTAGGCTATCAGCCCAAGGCCTAAGTAAGCCTAGCCAGCAAGGTTCCCTGCTTACACCACCCAAGAAAGTTAATTTCCGGTGCCCCTGTTGAACAGAGCCACAGAAGTGATCCCCGGGTGTATTTCCTATTTCCCATCCACTCATCAAGATTTTTCCTTAAAGAGTGCTAATGAGGAACTTTGCTTGACATAGATGGGTAGCTTGTTCCAGAGTATAGCAAGTCTCTGGGACATGATTCTATCCCTCCAGCATGTTCTGTTTATTGTGCTGACAAGATTTAGGTCCCTAGAGCATGTAGCTCATAGGGATTTGGATTTCTTTAGGTGTAGCATGTCCAACAGCTCTGGATTTAACATAGCTTTATATATTAGGCAGAGGTCTCCTCTGAGTCTGCGATATGCTACAGAGTATAGCTGGAGTTTTTTGAGACTGTCAGTGTAGGGCATCTGTTTGAGGCCAGTAATCTTCTTTGTGAGGTACTTCTGTGGCCTTTCCAGCTGCTGCAGATGTCTTGTGAGTTACATTCTAAAAGGGGTGTTGTACTCTATAATGGGTCTAATGAGTGCTGAGATGAGGGGGAAAATTACCTCTTTTTTCCTGGATGAAAACCCTTTTGTGATGAAGTGTGCTACATAGAATGATTTCCTGACTATTGTGGGATGTGATTATCAAAGGAGAGACTACTGTCCACCTGGGTCCCAAGGTCTCTTATCACACATTCGGTGTTAAGTAGACTGACGTTTATGTGGTAGTTCATAGGTACAGAGTTTTTACCAAAGGGGATGACAATGCACTTTTAGGCAGTGAGCTTGAGGCCATGACTCTGACACCAGTCATCTGTCTCAGTGAGGCCCTTCTGTAAGATGTCCACATCATTTGGGGACTCAACTATGGTTCCTAGTTTGCAGTCATCTGCGTACTTCATTAGCCAGAGGCCTTCTGTGTTAGCCTGTACTTCAGAGAAGTAGATACTAAACAGGAGAGGTCCCAGGACTGAACCCTGTGGTACTCCAGTTGTCACTGGTTTTAATTCAGATTTGGAGTCTGCAACTTTTACAGTGTGAGTTCTGTCAGTGAGCCAGTTGGCAACCCATCTTGTGATGTAGGGATTTATACCTAGTTTAGTGAGTTTAGCTATAATTCCAGAATGGGGGGTGGTGTCGAAAGCCTTGGCAAGATCAATATAGGCTGTATGAACCACCTTACCCTCGTCTATGGCTTTGGTGACTGCCTCAAAGAAGTCGATCGGGTTCAGAAGGCATGATCTGCCTTTCACAAACCCTAACTGAATGGGGTCCAGAGTTTGGAGATTACCAATGTCTTTGTTTAAGAGTTCCATGATGATACATTCCATGGCCTTGCAGACCAGGCTTGTCAGGCTAATAGGGCGATAGTTCCCAGGAACAGTGGTGGCTCCCCCTTTGTTGAGTGGGATAACAGTTGCTGTGCGCCATTCAGTGGGCACAAAGCCTGACGTGAGACTATGATTGAACATGGTGCTCAGGTGGGGAGACAGATCGTTCTGAAGTTTGTGTAAAAAGCAGCCTTGGATGTTGTCCAGTCTCATGGATGCTGTGTTTTTGGTTTTAGAGAGTGCAGCTTTTACCTGCATAGATGTGATTACAGGGACTCTGCATTCTTCCTATGTAGATATGGGCCCTTTAGGGGGTGAGAGTGGGGTAAAGTTGGCACTGAACCTATCTGCCAGGATGTTGGCAATATCAGTTGGTTCTGTAATTTCCATGCCATTGTGCTGTATCTCAGAGCAGATCTGGGTGTTGACATTGAGAGTCTTGACATAGCTATAGAATGCTTTGTGGTTGTCCTTAGAATCAGTGGTGCTTTTGTTTTCGTAGCTAGCTTTGGAGGATCTTATAAGGGATCTCAGCTTCTTACTAAGGCTGACCAGGGAGCTCTTCCACTCATGAGATTTTACTCTCTTTTGCAACAGTTTCTTCCTTCTGTTTGTTTATGGTAGGGGACCACCAGATTGGCTTCCTTTTTTGGAGGATAGCGTCTTGGTTCTGTTTGGGATAGCATGATCCATGCACTCGTGTAAGTGCGTATGGAGTGCATTTGTGTAGCTTTCAGCAGTCGTAACTGTATTGTCCATCTGCATGTGTGTCATGAAGTTCTCCACTTCTGTCTTAAGAAGCATGAAGTTTGAAGAAATGTTTTACTGTGGTTTCCTTAATTGTGGGTGGGATGCGGATATCTAGGGTGATAAGCTTATGGTTGGATCTGACCAACGAGGAGTTGATTTCAGGTGTGGAACACCGGCCACTCATGTTGGTATTGACTAGGTCTAGGATATTGTTGCCCCTGTTGGGAGTGTGGATCAGTTGATCCAGGGCATTGGAATTTATGAATTCCAGAAAGCGTTGAGCAAAGGATTTGGTACATGAGTAGTTTTCCCAGTTAATGGTGGGGTAGTTGAAATCACCCATTATTAGGGTGTTTGGTTGAACCCTAATATTTTCCAGTATATCAAGAAAAGAGGAGTGGGAATCCTGGGGCATGGTGGGGTATCTGTAGCAAGCTACAATTTGAATTGTAGTTTTGCCCAGAGTTAGTTGCACTTGGATAACCTCGGATGCATTATGCTGCGCAACTAGCCTGGAGGTGTGGATATTCTTAATGAATAAGGACACACTTCCGCCTTTGGTGTTCTGGTCCAGGTTAGATGGATGAAAAGTGTGGTATGGGTTGTAGCCTAGTACTACAGGGGTGGTCTCTAGAGCCTTGAATCAGGTCTCAGTCACTGCACAGATATCGATGTTCTCCATTTTAAGGAGTGCCTCGAGGGAGTGCATTTTGAGATTTAGACTTCTAGCATTGAGTAGCATTACCCTCAGTTTTTGCGGGTTCCTATTACGCGATCGAAAATCCCTTTAGGCAAATACGAAGACATCGAACTGTTTTGCGTGAAGTACGTAAACCTCGAACGGTCAAAACCGCAAATTTCAAAATGTCGATTTGTTTTGGTTGGCCCATCTGCGGTACAGCTCCGTAAGGTAAGTGTGCGATAGATAGGACTTTAGTGTTAGGATTTCGGTTAAGGTAAGTGCATAGATAGGTACTGTATGTAAGAGTTAGTGTAGTGTTAGGTGTAGGGTTTTTTTAAGTGTATGTATGTGTATTATTTATTTTGTTTAGGTGTATGTCTATAGGGGATGTGTGCAGTAGTTACGGACCTTAGGGTTAGGGAGGAGTTAAGGAGAGCGCATAGATAGTTGTGTTTGTGGGGTTTAGTGTAGTGTTGGAGGTAGGGTTTTGGTGCTTTAGTTTAGGTTAGAAGTAGGGTTTGGTTAGTGCATGTATGTGGTTTATTTATTTTGTTTGGGTAAGTAGTATGTAGCGGGTGGTGGGGTTGGCCGACTATGACAGTTCGATATTTATTTTTTTCGTGGTTTAGTGCGTTCAGGATTTTCGCGGTTCGCAGTATAGGGGTCGATGTTTTGGTATTCTCGCATAGGGTTTTTCGCTTTGCTAATATAGACCCAGTTTTTGCTTGCCTGTTCCAGTTACAGTGGTGAATTTGTCATTTGAACCTTGCCTAAAAAAGGCACTATAGGGTTGACACGAGCCTTAGCTAGTATCCGGAATCCCAGGGGCGAAAGGTGCAGGCTATCTCTACCAAAGCATCATGGTCTGTCGACCATGTCGTCCCAGGCAGACAGATACTGGATTCCCTTTAGAATGACACCAGAAGCTTAGCCAATTGTTGAAGTCAATCATTTTATCCTTGTACTGTGGTATCATTCTGGGAGATGGCAGTATGCTACTCAGGGCTAGGGTCATACCTGCCTAGGCTACAAGATTGGAGAGCTCTTCCATGCCTCTTTTCATGTAGTCCAGGGAGGTACATGACAGAGTCATATTTGTACTTGTTGTGGAGTGACCTGAGTGTGTGGGTTATGTGGCGGATCCTGGCACCCGACAGGCAGCTGATAGTAACCTTCTCCTTGTTTAGCCTGGTTAGTGGGACATCAGTGTGCCTCACTATAGAGTCACTTATGACTAGTGTGTTGGGTACGTTAGTTTGCCTTATGAGCTACAGTTTATTAGCACACTGAGTCTGTGGGCTATGTGTCATTTGGGTTGTGTTGGGGGGTGGAGGTTGCTTGCATTTCTGCTTTGGAGGTCTCTGTTGCTTGAGCAGATTATTATTGAGAGCCTCTGTGAATGTTTTTGTGTTTCTACGTGTGGATTTTGGTGGTGTAGGTTTAGTGGGACTATGCGATGAGGTGTGGTTCAAGTGTTTACCTTCCTTTTTGACTGTCAAGTTTAGTCTTGGTTGGAGAGAGCTTTACCTCTAGTTTGGCTAGATAAGTGCATCTCTCACAGGTTGTGGTGTTGGGTGGTAGAAGGAGAGGGTTGTCTGTGTACATGAGGCAATTGCTACATTGCCTCAAGATACACAGATTCATCAGATAGACAGGCAAGAGCACTGGGAGCTGACCCTTGGACATGCCTGAATAAAAAACTACTTTCCTCTAGACAAGTGGGGAAAGTGAATATAAGAGCTGTTTTTCTCTAAGCAAGTGAGGAAAGTAAGTAAAAAAATGTTTTCCTCTAGATAAATAGGAAGGTTGAGTGATGTAGTAATTTCTAGCTTATTTAGTGCTAACAACAAATTTTGAACAAGTACCAAGCATGAATAAGCAAATTCAAGTGCTAAAACTAAGAATCTGTACCTGGATCTTGTGGTAGATAGGCTATCTAGTGCTTACCACTCCCACTGATAAGCTAAAATGCTTACCTCCAACACAGAAAGGCTTGGGTGGGCTCAGGAGCTTACAAACAGTCCTGGATACAGCAAATCTGTATCTCGACTAGACTTGTTACAGGAAAGGTGGGAAACAAGTGCAAACATGAGCTTTTAAACCAGAAAGTTGAAAGAGATGGAAAAACGGCCTAAACAGCCAATAAAATACAATTTCTGGGCCAGAAACCACTCGTGGTAGATAGGCTACCTAGTGATTACCACTCCCACTGAGAAGCTGGAAGGCTTCCCTCTAACACAGAAAGGCTTGGGGGGGCTCAGAAGCTTACAAGCTGTACTGGATACAGCAAATCTGTATCTGGACTAGACTAGTTACAGGAAAGGTATGAAACGAGTGCAAACACGGGCTTTTAAACCAGAAGGTTGAAAGAGATGGAAAAACTGCTCAAACGGGGCAATACAGTATTTTTTCCCGGCCTAGTCTGACTTTTCCATGTCCCACTATGTCCTGCACTCCTCCTTTCTTTTGATGACTTCCTTGACTTCCTCATTCACCTTTATTCCTATCACTTGCTTGGCCACATATCTGTTCTGTAGTCATCACGCATGCTGTTTTGAGGTGCTGCCATTCTTCTTCAACTATGTCTGTTCCCTCCTCTACTTGTCTTGTGGTACCTGAGTGCTGGGTAATTTCTTTTACATCCTCCCCTGTTAATTGCCTTCCATTCATGGGTGAGTTTCAGATGGAAACACTCAGCATGTTCTGGGGGGAAGACCCCACAGAAGCACAAGTGGATAATGCAAAGGCCAGAGTTAATGCATTGATTGGCCAGAGGTCAACATCGAACCTTGTACCTTGTGCATGGGAGGAGAATACCTTAACCGCTGTGGTATCTGGTCTCTCTCCTTCTCAGGGCAATAAAAATATTCATCTGTAATAGGTGAAGTTATTTCCAGTGTCGAGAATCAAACCTTGCACCTTAGTGAGAGGTGGCAGTACTTTTATTACTGAGCCACTTGGTCACTCAGGTGGGAGTGTGTTAACAGGAGAGTTTTTCAGCTTCAGGATTATCCTTGCATATCAGTCTAGTCAGACTTATAAGTCAGTAGTTTCCTGTGTCTATTGATGGCCCTCCCTTGTACAAAGGGATGACTGTTGCTGTCCTCCACTCTACTGGCACTACTCTACTGGCACTAAGCTTGCCTGGAGACTGTGGTTAAGTAGAGAACTGAATTGGTGTGCTAGATCATGGTTCAGCTATTTATTAGGCACACTGGGATTCCATCAGGGTCCATAGATGCTGTCTCTAGCTTTACAGAGTGCAGTGATGACTTCTTCTTTTGTGATTTCAGGCAATGGAATCAAAGGGAGAATTTTATGAGGAGTGACCAGCAGTGATGAAGTGGTGAAATTTTGGTTGAATGTAGAGGCCAGCAGGTTTAATACGTCTTCTGGCTGAATATAAGTAGTGTCTTCTACAACCAACTAACCACATTCTTAAGTGTTTCACTTAAGATTTCCAAACAGACTAAAAAGAACTTTACACTTATTCTTTGCATGGGAGGCTACTTTAGTCTCCTATTTAGCTTTTGAAGACTTGACTAGTTTACTGATTTGCCTGTTGACACTGTGGGGATTTGTTTCCAATGAGCACACTCCTGTTTAGTTTTAGACAGAAATGTTTGCCTTCTGTTGCATAGTCTTTTTATGACTACAATCCACTCTGCTACAGGCCCCATGAGGAGCTCAGTGTCTCTCCAACCTAACACCACTCTTAAGTATTCAACTGCAGTACCACCTTTATCTGTTATCCAACCGGTGGATACATTGTTATAAGAAAAGTGCAGTCTGGGTCTGAACTGTCTGCAACCACAAACAGCTAAAGTTAACTCTGAGTATGTGTCTACCTGTTTGAGCCAATATTCATTATCCCCTGGAAAGCACTCTGCTTTGGCTTGTATTAGCAAATAGTATCCATAACTGATCAAATACTGTGTGTTTGTTAATTTAAATTGAGACCACAGTACCCTACTGATACAAGGTTATCCTGTTTCTTCCACCTGAGAAATGGTTAAGAAATGACTTACAGCTTCAGAGCAGTCCTTGGTCAATTCTGATTGCTTCTTAAACACAGACTTGTCTTTGCTTTGGCTCATTAGCAGCAGTACAAAAGAACTGCCTGCTGACACCCTTGTTCTCCCCTTCCCTGTTTAGTACCTTAAGCCAATCCCAAAGTTAATAAATATTACCTGTGGCAGGCACCATTTATAAAACTACAACCACCTTTTGAGCACCTTATGCTTAGCCCTGCCACAAAACTTACTAAAACTGCCTGAACTTGGGCATGGCTAACTGATAGTTCATGGATATACAGGGTACCTACCTGAGTCTCCACATTCACTATCATATGTTCTTTTATCAGTTTACTCTGTTACCTAATTGTTTCCAGCCCCTTCATAAGAGCAATTAACAGGGTCTCTGCCTGCTTCGCTCCCCACCCTGCCCCCAATTCCCTCCCACCCCAAGTAGTCATATCTTTATTACACACACAAACCCCTCCCATCTTTCCAACAGCCAACCATGGCACTAAACCCAACACTACCTCCTCTGTCTTCCCGCTACTATCACTTCTTCTCAGCTAACATGTATAAGTATACCATACCTATGCTCACTGCATGCACTCTCCTTGCATATCTTACATCCTACCAAAACCCCATCATTCCCCCACTCAACCACTACCATTGTACTACTACTCACACCCCCACTCAATCACTACCACTGTACTACTATTCACACCACCACCACTCATGTCTTACCCTCACTCAGTTCCCCTCCCACCAACTCAAGAACCATCTCTATGCACCCCCCACATTTTCTATCAACTATATTACTCAAACATAAAGCATCCCTACAACTTAACATAGTAACCCTCCCACCATACTTATTACCCACAGAGCACAATCATAAAGTTTCCCTAAAAACAAACACATTCAAAAACTGAGAAAACTATAACCTCAAATCAGTAAACTAGTCAAGTCTTCAAAAGCTAAATAGGAGACTAAAATAGCCTCCCATGCAAAGAATAAGTGTAAAGTATTTTTTAGTCTGGTTGGAAATCTTAAGGGAAACACTCAAGAATGTGCTGAGTTGGCTGTAGAAGACACTATTTATATTCAGCCAGAAGACATAGTAAACTTGCTGTCATATACATTCAACCAAAATTTCACCCCTTCATAATCTCTGGTCGCTCCTTATGAAATTCCCCCTATGATTCTATTGCCTGATATCACAAAAGTAAAAGTTGTCACTGCGCTCTCTAAAGCTAGAGACACAGCATCTATGGACCATGATGGAATGCCAGGGTGCCTATTAAACAGCTCAACTATGATCTAGCACGCCTAGTCCATTCTCTATTTTCCCACAGCCTAGAGGCAGGCTGAGTGAAAATAGAGTGCAGGACAGCAACAGTCATCCCTTTGCACAAGGGAGGGACATCAATAGACCCAAGAAACTACTGCCCCATAAGTCTGACTAGCATGATATGCAGGGATAATCCTAATGCTGAAAAACTCTCCTTTTAAAGAGTTTAGCAGCAGTAAGGTCAAATGGCAGAGAGGTTAATGTCTTTGCTTTTTCATTTGCAGGGTGCAGGGTTTGATTCTCACCAATAGAAAGAACTTTACTGATTGAAGATGTGTATCTTTATTCCCCTGTGAGGGAGTTTGGGCAGATAGCACAACAGTTATGGTATTCATCTCCCATGCACAAACTACAAGGTTCAGTTCTGACTTCCAGCACATTCCTGTATGGCCGTTGCATTATCTACTGTTGCTTCTGTGGGGGTATTCCCCCAAGCCATGCTGAGTGTTTCCATCTGAAGCTCACCCATGAATGGAAGACAATTAACTGGGGAGAATGTAGAAGAAATTGCTCAGAGGTCAAGTACTCCAGAGGAGGAAACAGACCTAGTTGAAGAAGAATGGCTGCACCTCAAAACAGCATGTGTGATGACTACATAACAGGTATGTGGTCAAGCAAGTGATAGAAATAATGTACTTAAAAAAACTGTCTGAAGAGTTCCAAGAAGTCATCAAAAGAAAGGAGGAGTGCAGGACAAAGTGGGACATGGAAAATACAGACTAGGCCAGGAAGGAATACTGGACAGCTAAGAAGGAAATCTAAGAATGGAGTTGTACCAGCTTCTAGAAAATCATCTCAGTACACACCCTTCTGCTCACCACGCCCACCAGGCTCCAAGGTACATAGAATAAAAAAACATGGAAAATGTACTACCCTATGATGAGAGTAGAGGAGGAGCTTGCCAAGGAATGCAGCAGACTCCAATTTCTTTCACTTCTAAATTTGTCAGGCTAGGCTCACTCGAGCTACTCCATGTCCAGCCTGACCAATGGCAAAATCCCCCACCATATCATTACTAGTTACAGGATCCTCACTAGGAACCATGAAACACACTCTGCATACCTGAAGATACTAGAATTACTTAGCATTCAGCCCAACACAAGACTGATGGCTGATTCAACAGTATCTCAGTCATGAAAAGACTATAAATCATAAAGCAGAAATTCCTGTCTAAAACTAAGCAGGAGAGTGTTCAACAGAAAAAGAATACCACATTAGTGTCAACAGGCAAATCAGGAAACTAGTCAAGTCTTCAAAAGCTAAACAGGAGACTAAAATAGCATCATGTGAAAAGGATAACTGTAAAGTATTTTTAGTTAGGTCAGAAATCTTAAGGGGAAACACTCAACAACATGCTGAGTTGGCTGTAGATGGCACTACCTATACTCAGCCAGAAGACAGCAAACCTGCTGGCTTATAAATTCAGCTAAAAGTTCACTCCTTCATCACTTCTGGTCACTCCCCATGAAATACCCCCTACGATTCTGTTGCCTGTTATCTCAAAAGAACAAGTTATCACTGCACTCTTTAAAGCTAGAGACACAGCATCTATGGACCCTGATGGAATCCCAAGGTGTCTATTAAATATCTCAAACATGTTCTAGCAGACCCACTCAGATCTCTATTTAACCAGAGCCTCCAGACAGGCTTTCTCAAAGTAGAGGTGAGGACAGAAAAAGTCATCCTTTTGCACAAGGGAGGGCCATTAACAAACCAAGGAAACTACTGACCTATAAGTCTGACTAGACTGATATGCAAGGTTAATCATGGACCTGATTAGTGATGACATAGGAAATCTCCAGACTCTATACCAAACCCAGTTTGGCTTTGTCAAGGGTAGGTCCTACTTGCTTAGTCTGGTGGACTTCTTTGAGAAGGTTAGCAAGGGCAGGGTGAGGGTACCACAGTGCATACCACCTTCCTTGACCTGACCAAGGTAATTGATACAGTACTTCACTCTGCTAGTATAGATAAACTCACAAAACTGGGCATAAACATCTCTCCACCAGATGGATAGACAAATGGCTCATGGACTGGATACATTGTTAGACTGAGAGAATCCACATCTAGCAAGAGGCCAGTTCACCAGTGGAGTACCACAGGGCTCAGTGCTGAGCTTCCACCTATATGGGATATACTTGTCAGATGTCAAGGCAAATGTAGATGGCTTTTAGCTGACCAAGTCTGCTGATGACTCCCCAAATGATCTTGCTATTCTACAGAAATTTCTGATGGAGAGGGAAGGAGCGGAAAAGGGGATTTTAGGGTTAGGGAGCATGAGGAAAGTTTTAGGCTTGGGAAATGATTGGAGAATTTAGGTTTAGGGAGCAATAAGAAATTTTAGGCTTAAAAATAGCAAGTGGAAGTTTAGGGTAATGAAGTCAGGACTCAGTTTGCAAACTGGGTGGGAGTTTAGGGGTTAGAGATAGGGTTCTAGTAGGACTATACAGTTATAGAGGGACAGGTGTTGAGAATGAGACTTTGGGCTTGCAGGAGTTTGGTCACTGTGATGTAAACACCTGTAGAAGACCCAATATAAACTATATATACATATATATGTATCTATATAGATATCTATCAATGTATCTTTCCATCTATCTATCTATCTATCTATCTATCTATCTATCTATCTATCTATCTATCTATCTACCCATCTATCTATATATAAAGATAGATATCTACACACACACACACACACACACACACACACACACACACACACACACACACACACAAAGACACACACAGAGATAGACACACACACACACACAGACACACACGCATGCACACAGACACACACAGAGAGACACACGCACACACACACAGAGACATACACACACACACACACACACACACACACACACACAGATACACACAGACAGAGAGACACAGACAGAGAGACACAGACAGACAGAGAGACACACACAGACAGACAGACACAGACAGACAGACACAGACAGACACAATTGTGTAGCTAAACATACTCTTTCTACTCTACTGACTACAGATGTTGTACATTATACAGGGAAACTATGGCTTATTTAGGCCATGTTATGTGCACAGCTGTCTAAATGAATATCTCCAATAACAGTTTCATAGATTGAAGAAGTATCTTTTTAACATGCTTTGTAAGTGAAAGATCAATTAGCACAATGGTAAAGGTATTTGCCTTTCTTCCACAGGGTACAAGGTATGATTTTCACTTCTAGTAAGAGCTTCGTTATTGAAGAAATATGAGGGAGAAAGACTGGTAAGCACAATGGTTAAGGTATTCACCTCCCACGCACAAGGTACAAGTTTTGATCCTGACCTCTGTCCAAAGCCTGTTTGGACTTTGCATATTCTCCCTGTGCTTCTGTGGGGGGGTCTTCCCAAAACATGATGAGTGTTTTTATCATTAATTTTGTTGTCTTTGTCATCATCTTTTTGTTATTATCTATTGTCATCATCTTTGTTATCATCTTTGTTGTCATCATCTTTGTCATTGTCTTTGCTGTTGCCAACTTTGTCATCTTTCTTGCTTTTATCATCATCTCTGTCATTGTCTTTGTCATCTTTGTCATTGTCTTTGTTATCTTTGTTGTCATCATCTTGGTCTTCATCTTTGCCATCATTTTTGTCATCTTTGTAGTCCTCTTTGTTGTCATCATATTTGCCATTATCTTTGTCGTCATCTTTGTTGTCATCATCTTTGTTATCTTAGTCATGTGTTATCATCTTTGTTGTCATCATATTTGTTTTCATGTTTATCATCAACTCTATTGTCTTTGTCATAATTTTTACTGTCATCATCTTTGCCGTCTTTGTCATCTTTGTTGTCATCTATGTCATCGTCTGTTGTTTATATCTTTGGTGTCTTTGTCATTGTCTTTGTCATCTTTGTCTTCATATTTGTCATCATTTTTCATCTTTCATTATCTTTGTTGTCATCTGTTCTCATCTTTGTTATCTTTGTCATCATCTTTGTTGTCTTCGTTGTCATCATGTTTGTTGTCATCTTTGTCGTTGTCTTTGTCATCATCAGTCCTAATCTTCAGCCAATGCCTGTTTGGCCTTTGCATATTCTCCCTGTGCTTCTGTGGGGTCTTCCCCTAGAACATGCTGAGTGTTTACATCTCAAACTCACCCACGAACAGATGACATGGTGAGAAAGTACAAAAAATTACTCAGGGCTCGAATACCCCAAAAGAAGTAGAGGAGGAAATAGGCCTAGTTGAAGAAGACTGGCTGCACCTCAAAACAGCATGTGTGAGGACTACAGAACAGATACATGGCCAAGCCAGGTATAGAAATAAGGTACATAAGGAAAGCTGACTGAGGTAGTCCAGGATGTCATCAAAAGAAAGGAGGAGTGCAGGACAAAGTGGGAGAGAGAAAAGACAGACTAGGCTAGGAAGGAATACTGGATGGCTAACAAAGAGACAAAGAAGGGAGTTCTACCAGATTCTAGAAAGTGACTGAATAGGTGACATAAAGAAACTATCAGGTTACAAGACAAAGACAGAAAGATAAAGTCAGACACCCCTTCTGCTCACTAGGCCCACAGGACATCAAAGTTACATAGAAGAAGTACTAAGAAGAAAAAAAAATGGAAGCTGTACTACCCTACCATGAGAGAAGATGAGAAGCCCACCAGGGAAAGTAGCAGGCTCAGATGAGTTTCTGTTTACACTAAACAATCACACCACTATATTGGTCAATCAAGACTCACTTGAGCTACTCCATGTCCAACTGACCAGAGCCAAAATCCCTCACCATATTATCACTAGACAGTGGTCCCCAACTGAGAACCATGAAAAACACTCTGCATACCTGAAGGTACTAGAATCACTTACCTTATACCGGATATACTTCTCAGATGTCAAGGCAAATGTAGAGAGCCTTTGGCTGACAAAGTCTACTGATGACTCCCCAAACAATGCTGATATCCTACACAAAGGTCTGATGCTGTGGGGAGGGAGTGAGAAGAAGATTTTAGGGTTAGGGAACAAGGAAGTTTTAGGGTAGGAAATAATTGGAAAATTTAGGTTTATGGAGTGATAAGGGATTTTAAGCTTAAAAATAGCAAGTGGAATGTTATGGTAATGGAGTGAGGACTCAGTTTGCAAACTTGGTGGGAGTTTAAGATTTAGCATTAGAGTTCCAATAGGGCTATAAATATTTATAGGGTCAAGTCCTGAGAATGAGACTTTGGACTTGCAAGAGTTTGTTCACTTCCTTTTTCAAGGAAGTGATAGTGGCCAAGTGTGTCATGAGTTAGTAGCATGCAAACAGCTGTAGGAGACCCAATATATAAATATATATCTATATATATGTATCCATATAAATTATCTATCTATCTGTCTATAAAGATAGATATCTACACATGCATGCACACATGCACGCACACACGCACGGACACACACATGCACACACACATACACACACAGATACATCAACAGGGCAGCTAGGCATAGTCTTTCTAGAGTACTGACTACAAATTTTGTGCATTACACAGAGAAACCATGGCTTATTTAGGCCATATTATGTGCACAACTGTCTAAATGAATACCTCCAATAAGAGTTTCATAGATTGAAGAAGCATCTTTTTAACATGGTTTGCAGGTGAAAGACCAATTGGCACAATGGTAAAGATAATTGCCTGCCTTCCACAGAGTACAAGACATGATTCTCACTTCTGGTAAGAGGTTCATTGATTGATGAGATATGTATTTTAATGCTCTAAGAGGGAGAAAGACTGGTAAGCACAATGGTTAGGGTATTTGCCTCCCTTGCACAATGTACAAGGTTCGATCCTGACCTCTGGCCAGTGCCTGTTTGGTCTTTGTGTATTCTCCCTGTGCATCTGTGGGAGTCTTCCCCAAAACATGCTGAGTGTTTTCATCTTTGTCATCTTTTTGTCTTCATGTTTTCATCATCTTTGTTCTCATCATCATTGTAATTTTCATTGTCATTGTCATCATTGTTGTCGTTTTTGTCATATTTGCTGTTGTCAACTTTGTCATCACCTTTGTCTTCATCATCTTTGTCATTGTCTTTGTAATCATTTTCATTTTAACCATCATCATTGTCATTCTCATTGTCTTTGTCAACATTTTGTCATCTTTGTTGCCATCTTTATCACCACCATATTTGTCTTCACTATTGCTGTCTTTGTCATTGTCTTTGCCATCCTTGTCATAATTTTTATCATCATCTTTATTGCCTTCTTTGTTGTTGTCATCTTTGTCTTTGTCATCGTCTTTGTTGTCATCTTTGTTGTCATCATTTCTCATCTTTGCCATTCTTTTGTCATTGTGTTTGTAGTCATTATTGTCTTTCTTGTCATCTTAGTCAGTCTGTCATCTTTGTCATTGTGTATGTAATCTTTGTTGTCATCATCTTTCCCATCCTGTTTGTCATTTTCTCGTCATCTTTGCTGTCATCATTTTTGTCACTATCTTTATTTTCATCTTTTTCATCATCTTTGTTGTCATTTTTGTCATCATCTTTGGTGTCTGTTATCTCTGTCATCATCTTTGTCTTTGCTATTGTCTTTTTTATCTGTCATTATCTTTGTTGTCATCATCTTTGTCATTTTTGTCATCTTTCTTATCATTTGTGTAATCATCTTTGTCGTCTTTCTTGTCAGCTTTGTTGTTGTCATCTTTATTGTCTTTGTCATCATCTTTCTTGTCATCTTTGTATTCATCATTTTTGTCATCACTGTCATCTTTGTTATCTATGCCATTTTTGTCATAGTCATATTTATCATTTGTCATTGTCTTTGTCATCATCTTTGTCATCGTCATTGTCATTATTTTTGTCATTTGTCATTTTTGTTGTCATCTTTGTCATCATCTTTGTTGTCATCTTTTTCATTTATGTCATCGTTTGTTGTCATCAACTTTGCTGTCATCAACTTTACTGTCTTTGTTGTCATCTCTGTCATCATCTTTGTTATCTTTCTCATTGTCTTTGTCATCTTTGTTATCTTTGTTGTCGTTATCTTGGTCTTCATCTTTGCCATCACTTTGACATCTTTGTTGTCATCATCTCTCATCTTTGTTGTCTTTGTCTTCATCTTTGTTGTCATAATCTCTGTCATCATCTTTGTCATCGTCTTTGTCATTGTCACCTTTGTCGTCATGTCTATCATCATCTTTGTCATATTTGTTGCCATCTTTGTCATCATCTTTGCTATCTTTGTCATCTTTGTTGTCCTCTATCTCATCACCTTTGTCATCTTTATCATTGTCTTTGCTGTATTTGTCATCCTTGTCTTGAATTTGTCATTTTTGCCATCTTTGTCATTGTTTTTGTTGTCATGTATGTCACCATCATTGTTTTTGCCATCATCTTTGTTGTCATCATCTTTGTCATCTTTGTTCTCATATGTGTCGTCTTTGCCATGTTTGTCATTGTCTTTATCATACTTTTTGCCATGTGTCATCTTTTTGTCATGTTTGTCATCGTCTTTGTTATCATTGTCATGTTTGTCATTGTCTTTGTCATCTTTGTTGTCATCTTTGTCATTGCCTTTGTCGTCTTTGTCTTGTCATCATTTGTCACCTTTGTCATCATCTTTGTTCTTTTTGTCACCTTTGTCATGATCTTTGTCATTGTCTTTGTCATATTTGTTGTCATCATTGTCATCTTTTTCATCTACAAATTCTTGTCCTTGTTTTTGTCATCTTTGTTGTCATTTTTGTTGTCATCTTTGTCACTATTGCTGTTGTCATTGTCTCTGTCTTCGTTGTCATCATCTTTATCTTCATATGTATTCATAGATTCATAGGTCTGTACTAGGCTAATGGCCCTGGAGCCTTTACAAGCCTAGCCCATAGAAGTGCCCTTGCATCATGCCACCCAATATTAGTTCCCAGTGCTTCTATCAAGTAGAGCCACTGGAGTGATCCCCGGGATGCACTTTCTATTTTCCATACACTCAAGTTTTCTCTTGAAGAGGTCCAGTGAGGTGCTCTGCTTGACATGTCTATTCCAGAGCATGGGCATTCTCTGGGATCATTTTCATCATCTTTGTTGTCTCTTTAACTGTTGGCCCTGTTGTCATCATCTTTATCATTGTCTTTGTCATTGCCTTTGTTTTCATCTTTGTCATCATCTTTGCTGTCATCAACTTTGTTGTAATTGTCTTTGTTGTCAGCAAATTTGTCGTCATTTTTGTCATCTCTGCTGTCATCTTTGTTATTGTCTTTATCATCTTTGTCATTGTCTTTTTTATTTTTGATATCTTTGTCATCATCCATATAGTCATCTTTGTCATCTTTTTTATTTTTGTCATCATCCTTGCAGTCATTGTGTCATTGTCTTTGCCATCTTTGTCATTTTTGTCTTTGACATTGTCTTTATTGTTGTCATCTGTGTTGCTCTTTTTCTTGTCATCTCTGTCACTGTCTTTGTCATCAGCTTTGTTGGCTTTGTCATCTTTGCTGTCATCTTTGTCAACTTTGTTGCCATCTTTGTTGTCATGCTTTCCATTGTCATTTTGTCATCCTCTTTGTTGTCATCTTTGTCATCAACATTGTTGTCATCTTTGCTGTCATCATTTTTCATCCTTTTTGTTGTCTTTGTTGTAATCTTTGTCATCATCCTTACTGTCTTTGCCATCTTTTGTCATCTTTGAGGTCATCTTTGTTGCCATCTTTGTCATCTTTGCCATCATCTTTATCATCTTTGTTTTCGTCTTTGTCATTTTTGAAATCGTCTTTGTTTATCTCAACTTTGTCATCATTTTTGTCATCGTCTTTGCCATTGTTGTCATCTTTGTCATCTGTTCTCTTAGTTATCATCTTTTTCATCATTTTCATCTTTGTCATCATCTTTATTGTCATCACCTTTGCCATCATCTTTGTCATCTTTGCCATCATCTTTGTCTTTGTCATCATCTTTGACTTTATCGTCATATTTGTTATCTTTGGTGTCTTTGTCATTTCTGTCCTCTTTATCATCTTTGCAATTTTTGCCTTCGTCTTTGTAATAATTGTTGTTGTCTTTGTTATATTTGTCATAGTCTGTCATCTTTGTCATCATCTTTGCTGTCATCTTTGTCATCTTTATTGTTATCATTCTTGTCTTTGTCATCTTTGTTGTCATCCTCGTCATCATCTTTGTCTTTGTCACCATCTTGTCATCTTTGTCATCATTCTTATCATTGTCATCTTTGTTGTCATTGTCTTTGTCATTTTTGTCATTTGACAACTTTGTTGTCATCCTTATCATTGTCTTTGTCATTGTCTTTGTTGTCATCTTTGTCTTTGCTTTTGTCATCTTTGTTGCTCTTGTCGTCTTTGTCATCTTTGTCATCATCCTTGTCATCTGTGTCATCTTTGACATTGTCCTTGTTGTCTTTGTTATCTTTGTAGTCATCTTTTCTAATCTTTTTTGTCATCGTACGTCTTTGTTGTCTTTGTCATTTATTTTGTCATCTTTGTCATCCTTCTTTTTGTTATCTTTGTTGTCATCTTTGTAATCATCTTAGCCGTATTTGTTGTCAACATCTAAAATCTTTGTCATCATGTTTATCTTTGTCGTAATCTTTGTGGTCATCTTTGTCATTGTCTTTGTTGTCTTCATTGTTGCCATCTTTGTCATCCCCTTTATCATCTTTGTCATCATCTTTGTTATCTTTATTGTCATTGTTTTTGTTGTCATCTTTGTCATCATTTTTGTCATCTTTACCACTATCTTTGCTGTCATATTTGTCATCCTTGTCATTGTCTGTTATTTTTGTCATCATCTTTTTAATATTTGATATCTTTGTTGTCATCATCCTTGTAGTTGTCTTTGTCATTTTTGTTGCTTTTGTCATTGTCTGTTAAGGTGACAACAAACACAATGACAAAAGCAACAAAAAATGCTGCTGTCTTTCTTGTCATCTTTCTTGTCATCTCTGCCACTGTCAGCTTTGCTTTGTCATCTTTGCTGTCATCTTTGTCATCTTTGCCATCTTTGTCATTTTGTCATCATCTTTGTTTTCAACATTGTCATCATCTTTGTCTTTACCTTTGGTGTCTTTTCGTTGTAATCATTGTCATCATCTTTGTTGTCTTTGTCATTTTCTTTGTCGTCTTTGAGGTCATCCTTGTCTTCATCTTTGTCATTTTTCTCATAATCTTTGTTGTCATCTTTGTCATTGTCTTTGTCATCTTTATCATGTTTGTCTCCTTTGTCATTTTTGTCATTGTCTGTTTACGTCAACTTTGACATCATTTTTGTCATCACCTTTGCCATCTTTGTCATCTTTTTCACCCATTGTCTTAGTTGTCATCTTTTTCATCTTTTCATCAACTTTATCATCACTTTTATCATCTTTGTTGTTATCTTTGTCATTATCCTTGTCGTCTTTGTCATGGTCTTTGTTGTCATTTTTGGTATCTTCATCATTTCTGTCATCATCCTTATCACCTTTGTCATCTTTGTTGTCATCTTTGCCTTCATCTTTGTAATCATTTTTGTCTGTTGTCATCTTTGTCATAGTCTTTGTCATCTTTGTCATAATTTTTGCTGTCATCATCTTTGTCATCTTTATTGTCATCATCCTTTTCTGTCATCTTTGTTGTCATCCTCATCATCATCTTTGTCTTTGTCATCATCTTAGTCATTGTCTTTGTCATCTCTTTTGTCATCTCTTGTCGTCCTTATCATTATCTTTGTCATTGTCTTTGTCATCATCTTTGTCTTTGCCTTTGTCATCTTTGTTCTCATTGTTCTTGTATTTGTCATCATCCTAGTCATTGTTGTCATCTTTGTCATTGTCCTTGTTGTCTTTGTTATCTTTGTTGTAGTCATCTTCTGTCATGTTTTTTGTCATATTTGTCTGCTGTCTTTGTCATTTATTTTGTCATCATTGGTATTGTCATCTTTGTCATTTTCTTTTTGATATATTTGTCATTTGACATCTTTATCATCTTAGCCGTATTTGTTGTCAACATCTTTGTTATGTTTGTCTTTGTCGTCATCTTCGTCATCTTTGTTGTGGTCATCTTTGTGATTGTCTTTGTCAACTTTGTCATCATCTCTTTCATCATCTTTGTCATATTTGTCATCATCGTTGTCATAATCTTTAACATCTTTGTCATCATCTTTGTAGTTTTTGTCATTGTCTCTCTTGTCATCTTTATCATCAATTGTTTCATTATCTTTGTCATCTTTGTCGTCATCTTTGTCATCATCTTTGGCATCATCCCCATTGTCTTTATCATTTTTATCATCTTTGTCATCATCTATGTTTTCTTTGTCATCTTTGTTTTCATATTTGGCATAATTTTTGTCATCTTTCTCGTCATTTTTGTTGTCATCATCTTAGTCACCTTTGTCGTCTTTTTCATCGTATTTGTTATCTTTGGCAGCTTTGTCATTTTCTTTGTCATTTTTGTCATCTTTAGCAGTCTTTGTTATTGTCATCTTTGTTATCATCTCTGTTATTTTTATCATCTTTGTCATATTTATCATTGTATTTGTCATAATTTTTGGCAAATTTCTCATCAAATTTGTCATCTTTGTCAGATGTCCCCATTTTTTCTGTCATCTTTGTCTCCATCTTTGTCATCTTCATTGTCATCATCTTTCATTTTTGCTGTATTTTTTGTCATCTTTGGCTTCTTTGTTGTCATCTTTGTCATTGTCTTTATTGTCTGTCATCATTCTCATCTTTGTTGTGTTTCTTGTCATTATTGTAATCATCTTTGTCATCTCTCATCTTTGTTGTCATCTTTCTCATGGTGTCATCTTTGTCAGCTTTGTTGTCATCTTTCTCTTTATCCTTATGTTGTCTTTGCAGTTATCTTTTTCATATTTGTTATGTTTGTCATTGACTTTCTTATTGTCTTGTCATAATTTTTGTTGTCATCTGTCATCTATATAATTGTTTCTCTTGTCATCTTTATTGTCATATTTGTCATCATTGTCATCATTTTTCTCATTGTCTTTGTTGCCCTTGTCATCATTGTCTTCTTTGTCATCATCTTTCTTGTTTTTGTTTGTTTCTTGTCATCTTTGGCTTTGTTATCTTTGTCTTTGTTGTCTTTGTTGCTGTCTTGCTGTCATCATCTTTGTCATTGGCTTTGTCAACTTTGTCATCTGTTGTCATCATTGTATCTTTGTCATCTTTATCACCTTTGTCATCATCATTTTTTGTCTTTGTCATGTGATTGCCTTTGTCTTTATCATTTTGTCATTGCCTTTGTTGTCATCATCTTTACCATCTTTGTCATCTTTGTCTTCATCTTTTCATCGTCTGCCATTTTTCATTTTTGTTTCCATCAACTTTGTTGTCATCTTTTTTTGTCATAATCTTTGTCATCTTTGTCAACTTTGTTATCATCTTTGTCATCTTTGTCTTTATTGTCATCTTAATTGTCTTAGTTGTCTTTATTGCCTTTGTCATCTTTGTCATCATTGTCAACTTTGTCTTCATTTCTGTTATTTTCTTTGTTGTCATAATCTTTGTTGTCATCTTTGTCCTTGTCTTTGTTGTCATCTTTGTCTTTATCTTTGTCATCATCTTTCTTGTTTTTGTCATCTTTGTTGTCATCTTTGTCGTATTTATCAACTTTTTTGTTCTTTGTCATCATTTTTCTCATCTTTTTGCCATTTTTGTCATCTTTGTCATCATCTTTGTTGTCATATTTGTCGTCTTTGCTTTTGTTTTCATCTTTGGCTTCGTTGTCATCATCTTTGCCATCTCTCTCATCTTTGTTGTCTTTCTTGTCATCATCTTTTTCATTGTCTTTGTCATTGGCTTTGTCATCTTTTTTGCATCTTTGTCATTTTATCTTACCTTTTTCATGTTTGCCATCAGCTGTGTTGTTGTCATCTTTGTTTTCATCTTTGTAATTGCCTTTATCATTGCCTTTGTTGTCTTTGTATTTGTCTTTGTCATCATCTTTGTCATTGTCTTTGTAGTCATCTTTGTTGGCAGGTTTGTAGTTGTCTTTGTCATCTCATCTTTGTCATCTTTGTCATCATTTTTGTCATTGTTTTATCTTTCTCATTGTCTTTGTCTTCATCACTGTTTTTCTTGTCATCTTTGTCATTGTCTTTCTTGTCTTTGTCATCTTAGTCACCTTTATTGTCATCAGCTTTGTCGCTATCTGTCTTTGTTGTCATCTTTGTTGTCATCTTTGGTAACTTTATCATTTTTGTCATCTTTGGCATTGTCTTTGTCATGTTGCTTGTCATCTTTGTCATTGCTTTTGTCATCTTTGCATCAAATTTGTCAATGACAAAGATGCAATGATGACAAGTACAATAAAGATGACAAACCCAATGACAAAGATAAAAATGATGACCACAAAGTCACAAGCGATGACAAAGATGATGGCAAATATGACACTCTTGTCTTTGTCATCTTAGTCATTATCTTTGTCATCTCTGTAATCTTTGCCATCTTTGTCATCTGTCGTTGACTTTGTCTTTGTTGTCATCTTTGTCATCTTTGTCATCTTTTTCATTGTCATTGTTGTCATCTTTGTCATCTTTGTCATTGTTTCTGTCATCTTTTTGTCTTTTTTCTTGTCATCTTTGTCATTTTTGAATTGCCTTTGTCATCTTTGTCATCATTGTCTACTTTCTTGTCATGTTTGCTGTCATCATTTGTCATTTGTCATCATCTTTGTGATCAGCTTTGACATCTTTGTTGTCATCTTTATCTTTGTCATTGTATTTGTCATTTTTGTCATCGTCATCTTTGTCATCGTTTTTGTTGTCATCGTCTTTGTTGCCATCATCTTTGTTGTTGTCTTTGTCATCATTTTTGTCTTTTTGTCTTGTTTTGTGTCATCTTTGCTATCTTTGTCAAGGTATTTGTTGCCTTTTTTGTCATCTTCATCATCTTTGCCATCTTTCTTGTTGTCTTTGTTTTGTCATCAGCTTTGTCATCTTTGTAATCATCTTTATCTTTGTCATCATCTTTATTTTTTGTCATTTTTGTTGTCATTTTTGTCATTGTTTTTGTTGTCATCATCTTTACCGTCTTTGTCATCTTTGTCTTTGCCTTTGTTGTTGTCATAATTGTCATCTTTGTCATCTTTTTGTCTTGTTTTTATCTTTGTCATTATTTTTGTTGCCTTCTTTGTCATTGTCTTTATCATCTTTGTTGTTTTTCCTGTTTCTTTGTTGTCATCATCTTTGTCATTAGCGTTGTCATCTTTTGTCATCATCTTTGTTATCTTTGTCATTGTTTTTGTTTTTGTCGTCATCTTTGTCGTGTTTGTCATCTTTGTCATCTTTATCATATTTTTCTTTGTCATCATTTTTGTCAATGTTTCATCTTTGTCATCATCTTTCTTGTCTTTATCACCATTTTTGTCATCTTTGTCATTCTCTGTTACCATCTTTGTCTTCGTCTGTCATCTTTGTCTTTATCTTTGGCTTCTTTGTCATCATCTTTGTCAACTTTGTCATCATTTTTGTCATCTTTCTTATGTTTGTTGTCTTTCTTGTCATCTTTTTCATTGTCTGTCATCTTTGCTATCATCTTTGTTGTCATCTTTATTGTCATCATCTTTCTCATAGTCTTTTTCATCTTTGTCATCAACTTTGCTCTTGTCATCTTTCTTTTCATCACTGTCATTGTCTTTGCCATTGCCTTTGTCATCTTTGTAGTCATCTTTGATTTCAACTTTGTCATCATCATTGTCATCATCTTTTTTGTTGTCATGTTTGTCATTGTCTTTGTCTTTGTCATTTTGTGTCTTTTTATCATCTTTTCATCTTTGTTGTCTACATCATTGTATCATCTTTGCCGTCATCATACCTCTCAACCTGGAAATATCAAAAGTCTGGACAAGGCCCATAAAAATAGATACAGATCTGTACATTGATTAACATACAATTTGCATACATAATTATGTAACCCCACCCACTCCAATGGAATTGTGGGATAACAACTTTCAAATACAAATGGAAGACCAGACAACCAAAATATGGTACCAGAGTCACCCTGCAGCCATTCCAATGTCCCATTACCTGGCTATTTCACCCCATTTACCATAAACACTGTGTGCATACTGCTTTACTACTACAATGATTATTTGGATTTTATTTTTTACATTTTATAGCACAATGCACAAACACTAACAGACATCTGCTAAACAAAGCAATACTGTCTCACAATGAAACTAAATTTAGCATTAAAATTTCTCTGCTCTTGAAACTCATATTCATTGAAACAGCATTGAAACCCACACCACATCCAAAGAAATTGCATCTGGCCAGTGGTGCATAAAGATTACCTTTGGACTGTTTTCAAATCATAAGCCCCTTGTGACATTAAACAAGAAACATACATGTGTTCTTTGATACACCTTCCTTACTTTATTAAATTATGTTCCTTGTATAATACAGCACACTTCAAGTGCATTTTACATTTGTTTGAACATTTTTCCAGTAGGCAATGAATCAAAATGCATGAACCAATAATGACAAAACTGCCCAGTTCAGAACATTTCCATCATAAAAGTCTACTTACACACACACACACACACACACACACACACACACACACACACACACGCGTGCGCGTGTGCACACACACACACACACACACACACACACACACACACACACACACACACACACACACACACACACACACACACACACACACACACACACACACAAAATGATATGAACACAGCCACTGCTGATGCACAAGGCAATGCATTTCTTTGTGCCAGTCCCAAGCCCGGATAAATGGGGAGGGTTGCATCAGGAAGGGCATTCGGCATAAAAATTTTCCAAATCATACATGCACACAACAGTACAGATATACATACCGGATTGGTCGTGGCCCGGGTTAACAGCCACCAGTACTGTTGGCCAACAGGGTGCTGGTGGAAATTGGGCTACTGTTGGCCAAAGGAGGAGAAGAGGGGAAGGCATACCCGAAGGCAGGTTAAGGCTTGGACTGTGATAGTGAGGGTTGGAACTTTGAATGTTGGCAGTATGACTGATATAGGGAGAGAGCTAGCTGATATGATGGACCGAAGGAAGGTTGGTATATTGTGTGTGCAAGAGACCAGATGGAAGGGGAGCAAGGCTAGGTGTATTGGTGGTGGGTACAAATTGTTTTATCATGGTGTGGATGGGAGGAGAAATGGCGTAGGCATTATCCTGAAGGAACAGTATGCTAAGAGTGTTTTGGAGGTGAAAAGAGTGTTGGATAGAGTGATGTTTATGAAGCTGGAAACTGATGGTGTAATAATGAATGTTGTTAGTGCATATGCTCCACAAGTTGGGTGTGCGATGGATGAGAAAGAAAAATTTTGGAGTGAGTTGGATGAAGTGGCGATGACTGCACCCAAGGGTAAGAGACTGGTGATTGGAGCAGATTTCAATGGGCATGTTGGTGAAGAGAACAGAGGAGATGAGGAAGTGATGGGTAGGTATGGTGTTAAGCAAAGGAATGCAGAAGGTCAGATGGTAGTGGATTTTGCGAAAAAGATGGACATGGGGGTGATGAATATGCATTTTAACAAGAGGGAGGAGCATAGGGTGACATACAAGAGTGGAGGAAGATGCACACAGGTGGATTATATCTTATGTAGAAGGGCCAGTCTGAAGGAGATTGGAGACTGTAAAGTAGTGGCAGGGGAAAGTGTAGTGAGGCAGCATTGGATGGTGGTTTGTAGAATGACATTGGTGATCAAGAAGAGGAGGATGAGTGTTAGGGCATCACTAAGGATTAAATGGTGTAAATTAAAAAGGGGTAATTGTGAAGTGATGTTCAGGGAAGAGTTAAGACAGGCACTGGGTGGCAGTGAAGAGTTACTGAATAGCTGGGTAACTACAGCAGAGCTAGTAAGAAAGATGGCTAGAAAGGTGCTTGGTGTGACATCTGGAAAGAGGAAGGAAGACAAGGAGACCTGGTGGTGGAATGAAGAAGTACAGGAGAGTATCAGAGAAAGAGGCTGGCGAAGAAGAAGTGGGATTGTCAGAGAGATGAAGAAAGTAAACAAGAGTATAAGAAGATGAGGTGCATGGCAAAGAGAGAGGTGGTGAAGGCTAAGGATAAGGTGTATGAAGAGTTGTATAAAAGATTGGACACTAAGGAGGGAGAAAAGGACCTGTACTGATTGGCTAGACAGAGGGACTGAGCTAGTAAAGATGTGCAGCAGGTAAGGATGATAAAGGATAATGAGGGAAATGTACTCACAAGTGAGGAGAGTGTGTTGAGCAAATGAAAAGAGTACTTTGATGGGCTGATGAATGAAGAGAATAAGAGGGAGAGAAGGGTGGATGATGTGTGGATAGTGAATCATGAAGTGCAGTGGATTAGCAAGGAGGAAGTAAGGATAGCTATGAAGAGGATGAAGAACGGAAAGGCTGTTGGTCCAGATGACATACCTGTGGAAGCATGGAGGTGTTTAGGTGAAATGGCAGTGGAGTTTTTAACTAGATTGTTTAATGAAATCTTGGAAAGTGAGAGGATGGCTGAGAAATGGAGAAAAGGTGTTTTAGTATCGATTTTTAAGAATAAGGGTGATGTGCAGAGCTGTAGTAACTACAGAGGGATTAAATTGATCAGTCACAGCATGAAGTTATGGGAAAGAGTAGTGGAAGCTAGGCTAAGAAGGGAGGTGATGATTAATGATCAGCAGTATGGTTTCATGCCAGGAAAGAGCACTACAGATGCAATGTTTGCTCTGAGAGTGTTGATAGAGAAGTACAGAGAAGGTCATAAGGAGTTGCATTGTGTCTTTGTGGATTTAGAGAAAGCATATGACAGGGTGCCTAGAGAGGAGTTGTGGTATTGTATGAGGAAGTCAGGAGTGTCAGAGAAGTATGTAAGAGTGGTACAGGATATGTACAAGGGTAGTGTGACAGTGATGAGGTCTGCGGTGGGAGTGATGGATGCGTTTAAGGTGGAGGTGGGATTACATCAAGGATCAGCTCTGAGCCCTTTCTTATTTGCAATGGGGATGGACAGGTTGACAGACGAGATCAGACAGAAGTCCCCGTGGACTATGATGTTTGCAGATGACATTGTGATCTGTAATGAGAGTAGGGAACAGGTGGAGGAGACCCTGGAGAGGTGGAGATATGCTCTAGAGAAAAGAGGAATGAAGGTCAGCAGGACTAAGACAGAATATATGTGTGTGAATGAGAGGGAGGATAGAGGAATGGTGAGGATGCAGGGAGTAGAGGTGGCAAATGTGGATGAGTTTAAATACTTGGGATCAACAGTTCAGAGTAATGGTGAGTGTGGAAGAGAGGTGAAGAAGAGAGTACAGGGAGGATGGAGTGGGTAGAGAAGAGTGTCAGGAGTGATTTGTGACAGATGAGTACCAATAAGAGTGCAAGGGAAGGTCTACAAGAGGGTAGTGAGACCAGCTATGTTATATGGGTTGGAGACAGTGGCAATGACAAAAAGGCAGGAGTCAGAGCTTGATGTGGCAGAGTTGAAGATGCTAAGATTTGCACTGGGTGTGATGAGGATGAACAGGATCAGAAATAAGTATATTAGAGGGTCAGCCCAGGTTGGAAGGTTTGGAGACAAAGCTAGAGAGGCAAGATGCGTTGGTTTGGACATGTGCTGAGGAGGGATGCTGAGTATATTGGAAAAAAGATGCTAAGGATGAAGCTGCCAGGTAACAGGAAAAGAGGAAGGCCTAAGATAAGGTTTATGGATGTGGTGAGAGAGGGCATGCAGGTGGCTGGTGTGACAGAGCAAGATGCAGAGGACAGGAAAAAATGGAAACAGTTGATTTGCTGTGGTGACCCCTAACGGGAGCAGCTGAAAAAAGAAGAATATATATATATATGTATATATATATATATATATATATATATATATATATATATATATATATATATATATATATATATATATATATATATATATATATATATATATACATATATATATATATATAGATCTATGATGTTTGATTGAAAGATCAAACATCCAAATCCATTAAGCGCGAGCATACTTACATGAAAGTGCTTTTCACCGAAGAAGCAATTTCACGTAAGTATGCCTGTTGCCAAGGCCATACTATGGTGCGGGTAAGAAAAATTTCCCTTTTCCCCACTGTAGTGCAGATTCAGGGGAGAATATTAGATTTGGATTAGATTCAGCAGGATTTCATGACAGGCTGTATTTTTACATGGCCTTGTGAGCAGACTAGAACTAAATCTAATCCAACAGTAGCAAGTAATATACATACCAACAATGTGTCTACTGAGCCCAATGATGTTTTTCAGAATGTTAATGCTCAACAAAATGTGAACAATGCTTCTATGGCTACAACCACAATAGCAGAAGGTTCCATGGTTGCCATGGATCTTAATAGCAACACTTCCACTATGGCTCGGGGTGATGACGTCACACAGGGAATCAAACAGCCCAGTATCAGCATGTGAGCAAGACTGAAACCCTCACTTCCTTCTTCTTCATCTTCTTTCTTTGGCAGCAAGGAGCAGTCCTATGACTTTTCCAACTTTTCCAGTACCAGTAAGAAAGAAAACAGAAAACAGGCAAGGTCACTCTGTACAAAGGGATGTGAAATGGAGGAGAGTCATGAACTGACTGATTTTAATGACTGCAATGTATTTAATATATCTAGTGTTCAGCTGACTAAAGAACAAATTAATGTTTTAGGTAAAGGATTATCATTTGTACCCAGTAGGGCATCAGTATTAAGTGAAGTTATACTGGATTTGCACATGTTTGGGTGGAATGTAATTCCGAATAACATGTTTAGGGGAAACAGCTATTATATATTCACAGTCATCACAAATGAATTTGGGTTAAAGGCAGCGAAAGAGGTATTGCATACAGTTAATATATATGATGAGAATACCAACACTTTAATCCTGGAAGCACTAGTATTGGTGTTAGAAAATAACATCTTTCTTTCTAATGGAACACATTATAGGCAGGTACAGGGTGTTGCCATGGGCACACCCTGTGCCAACTCATATGCTAATTTAGTGTTAGCCTTCTGGGAAGATAAAAATATTTTTAAATGTGAACATCTATGGAAGATTTCAACAATGTTTTATGCCAGATTTGTTGATGATATTTGTTGTTGTGGGCACAGGACAGTGATGAATTGTTAAACTTTGTTGATTACCTGGAGAAAACTACAGATTTTCTCAGGTTTTCAGTAGATTACAGCAATGAGACCATCACCTTTTTAGATGTCACATTAAATAAAAGTGTAACTGGTAAGATAAACACCACCTTGCATAGGAAACAATGTTGGAGAAATCATTATTTGAATGCACGTAGTATGCATCCTAGGCATACTTTTCATAACATTATGCAAGGGCAAGGCTATGGAGTTTCTCGGCTTTCGCAGATAATAATGAGTTTCACAAAGAAATTGATGTGTTAAATGAACATCTTAAGGAAAAGGGGTATTCAAAGGAAAATTTAGAAAAAACTAAGAACAGTATAATATCCAACAGGGAAGCTAGGGTTAGACCATGGTTTTCAGATAATAAAAAACAGCAGGGATACAAGTTGAAGCCATCTAATAAGTATGATAAAAAACCTAACGTAATGCTACATTATAGTAACAATGTGTATGGAATATGTGTTATTATTAAGCAAAACTGGAAGACAGTAAGAAGTGACAATCACTTGAAGGATATTTTAGATGAGAAACCCAGATTTACCTTCAAGTGAAATAGTAATATAAAAGACATGTTATGCATAGAACCTGGTTTAAAAATAATAAGAAGGCTAACAGTATTTCCTCTACACAATTGAGAACAGGGACTTTTCCCTGCAGGCATTGCAAAGCATGCTCAAATGTAAATGGTTTAAATTATGTTATACATCCTATTACAAACAAAAAATACACATTTGAGTTTTATGCAGATTGCCATACAGAGAATGCGGTTTTCTTGGCATGCTGCAAGTCATGTCTGTGTTTTTATGTTAGAAAAACTAATTGTAAGTTAAAAACAAGAATATTGCACCATTTGTCATCTATTAAACAGAAGGATAAACAAAATGCATTGTACCAGCATGTTTCCAGTTTTCCAGATCATACATGTGTTTTTATGGTTCTGCATGTTGCACAGATGAAAAAAAGGGGGGACATTGTCAATGATACAGATTATGCAGAGTTAAGATGGATCATACAGTTGGCTGCTGACAACCCATCTGGGTTAAATAGTTCTGTATATTTAAAACCAGCCTTAAAGAATAGGTGAGTCAAGTATAGAAAGTAATTGGTTGCTTTTAGAAATGTTTTAATATTTAAAGACTGTCATGATTATGTGAAGTTTGTCTGATGAAGGTTTTTTAACCTGAAAGCGCTTATGTTTTATAATAAAATATTACAGCCAGTTTGGACTCTGTTTTGCTTGTTTTTGGATTTGTTCTTACAAGAGGTTCAAGAGGAGTCCTTAAGGGAAGTTGAGGCTTTTATTTTGTTACATCTTTGTTGTCTTTGTGATCATCTTTGGAGACTAACATCATCTTTGTCATTTTTGTCATTGTCTTTGCCATCATCTTTGTCATCTTTGTTGCCTTTGTTGTCATCATCCTTGTTATCTTTGTCATTGTCATTTTTGTCATCATCTTTACTGTCTTTGTCATTGCCTTTATCATTTTTGTCATCTTTGTCATAATTATTGTCATCTTTTTGTCTTGTTTCTTGTCATCATTGTCATCTTTTTCATTGTTTTTGTTGCCTTCTTTTTTGTCTTTATCATCATCTTTGTTGCTTTTCTTGTCATCTTTGCTCTCTTCATCTTTGTCATCACTATCTTTGTCATCGTCTTTGTCGCTGACTCTGTCATCATCTTTATTGTCTTTGTCATCATCTTTGTCATCTTTTTGTCTTGTTTCTTGTCATCTTTGTCATCGTCATCACTATTTTTGATGCCTACTTTTTGTCCTTATCAAGATGATGACAAAGATGATGACAAATGAGAAAGATGATGATGACAAGCATAAAGATGAAGACAAAGACAAAGATGACAAAGAACACAAAGACAAGAATTATCTTGTCTTTGTTGTCATCATCTTTGTCATCATCTGTGTCATCAGCTTTGTCTTTGTCTTCATCTTTATCATTGTCATCATCTTTCTCGTTTTTGTCATCATCTATGTCATATGTATCTTTATCTTTGTCATCATTTTGTCACCTTTCTCATCTTTGTCATCATCTTTCTTAGCTTTATTGCTGTTTTTGTCATCTTTGTCGTCTTTGTCTTCATCTTAGTCATCTATGTTGTCATCATCTTTGTTGTCATATTTGTCTTTTTTTTGTCTTTGACTTCATCTTTGGCTTCTTTATTATCTTTGTAATCTGTCATCATCTTTGTCATCTTTCTCATTGTCTTCTTTCTTGACGTCATGTTTTTCATCATCTTCATCATTGGCTTTGTCATCTTTGTTGTCTTTGTCATCTTCTCTTAGTCTTTTTTGTGTTTGTCATCAACATTGTTGTAGTCGCTTTCTTTTCATCTTTGTCATTGTCTTTGTCATCTTTGTATTCGTCTTTGTCAACATCTTTGTCATTGTCTTTGTAGTCATATTTATGTTTGTCATTGTCTGTCATCTCATCTTTGTCATCGTCTTCATTTTTGGTTTCTTTGTCGTCATTATCTTTGTAATCTTTGTCATCATCTTAGTCATCTTTCTCATCTTTGTTGCTGTCTTTCTTGTCATCATCTTTTTCATTGTCTTTGTCATCAACTTTGTCATCTTTATTGCATCTTTGTTGTCATCTTTCTCAGACTTTTAACCTTTGTCATCAGCTGTGTTGTCATCTTTCTTTTCATCTTTGTCAATGTCTTTGTCATTGCCTTTATCTTTGTATTTGTCTTTGTCATCATCTTTGTTATTGTCTCTGTAGTTATCTATGTTAGGTTTGTCGTCATCTTTGTCATTGTCTTTGTCATCATATCTTTGTCATTTTTGTCATCATTTTTGTCATCTGTTTATCATCTTTATCATCATCTTTGTCTTCACTGTTTTTCTTGTCATCTTTGTCATTGTCTTTGTTGTCTTTGTCATCTTAGCCTTTATTGTCATCAGCTATGTCGCTGTCTTTGTCATCTTTGTTATCTTTGGTAACTATCATTTCTGTCATCTTTGTCATTGTCTTTGTCATCATGATTGTCATCTTTGTCATTGTACTTGTCATCTTTGCATTTTTGTCATCAAATTTGTCATCAACAAACACACAAAGATGACAAGTCCAATAAAGATGACATACTCAATGACAAATATAATGACAAAGATGACAAAAATGATGACAAAGTCACAATAGATGACAAAGATGATGACAAAGATGACACTTTGTTGTCTTTGTCATTTTTGCCATTATCTTTGTCATTGTCTTTGTGATCTTTGTTGTCTTTGTCTTTATCGCTTTTGTCATCTTTTTGTCTTTTTTATTGTCATCTTTATCTTCGTCTTTGTTTTTGAATTGCCTTCTTTGTCATCTTTCCCATCATTATCTTCTTTCTTGTCATGTTTGTTGTCATCATTTGTAATTATCTTTGCCATCAGCTTTGTCATCTTTGTTATCTTTGTCATTTTTGTCATTTTTGTCATCTTTGTCTTTGTTGTCATTATCTTTAATGTCTTTGTCATAATTTTTGTCATCTTTTTGTCTTGTTTTGTGTTATCTTTGTCATCTTTTTCATGTTTTTTGTTGCCTTCTTTTTCATCTTTATCATCTTTGTCGTCTTTCTTGTCATCTGTCATCATCTTTGTCATCGATTTTGTCATCTTTGTAATCATCTTTGTTCTTTGTCATTGTCTTTGTCATTTTTGTCATTATCTTTGTTGTCATCTTTGTCTTTGTCATTGTTATCTTTATCGTCTTTGTTGTCTTTGTCATTACCTTTGTTGCCATCATCATTGTTAATTTTGACGTCATCTTTGTCATCATTTTTTCATCTTTTTGTCTTGTTTCTTGTTAACTTTGTCATCATTTTTGTTGCCTTCTTTATCGTTGTCTTTATCATCATCTTTGTCATCTTTCCTGTTTTTTGTTGCCATCATCTTTGTCATCAGCTTTGTCATCTTTGTCATCTTTATCTTTGTCATTGTTTTTGATTTTGCAATCACCATGTTTGTCATCATCTTTGTCATCTTTGTCATCATCTTTAACATATTTGTTTTTGTCATTATTTTTGTCACCTTTTTCATCTTTGTTATCATCTTTCTTGTTTTTGTTGCCATTTTTGTCATCTTTGTCATTCTCTGCCATCATCTTTATCTTCATCATCTGTCATCTTTGTTGTTTTCATCTTTGGCTTCTTTGTTGCCATTATCTTTGTCAACTTTTGTCATAATTCTTGTCATCTTTTTATGTTTGTTGTCATTTTTTTCATTGTCTGTCATCTTTGCTGTCATCTTTATTGTCATCATCTTTCTCATAGTCTTTTTCATCTTTGTCATCAGCTTTGTTCCATCATCTTTCTTTTCATCCTTGTCATTGTATTTTTCATTGCCTTTGTCATCTTTGTAGTCATCTTTATCAATTGTCATTGTCATCTTTTTTGTTTTTGTATTTATCCATCTTTTTATCATCTTTATTTTTATCTTTGCATCATTGTATCATGTTTCCCATCATCTTTCTCATCTTTCTCATCATCTGTTGTGATAATCTTAGTCATCTTTCTCATCATCTTTGTCATCTTTGTTATTGTCTTTGTTGTCTTTGTGTCTTTGGCATTGTCTTTTGTTGTCATCATCTTTGTCATCTTTGTCATAATTTTGGTCATCCTTTTGTCTTGTTTCTTGTCATCTTTGTCATTTTTGTTGCCTTCTTTGTCATCTTTACCAACATCTTTGTCATCTTTCTTGTCTTCTTTATCAGATTTGTCTTTGTCTTTATCTTTGTCATCATCTTTGTTGTTTTTGTCATCCTCTTTTTATTGTCTTTATCATTTTTGTTGTATTTATAATTCTCTTTGTCATTTTTGTGAACCTTCTTGGTGTCTTTCTGATCACTTTTCTTGTCTTTATCATTGTTTTTGTCACCTTTGCTGCCATCATCTTTGTCTTTGTTGTCTTCATCTTTGGCTTCTTTGTTGCCTTCAGCTTTGTCACTTTCATTCAGTTTGTTTGGATATATGTCATTTTTTGTTGTCTTTCTTATCTTTGTCATTATCTTTGTCATTGCCTTTGTCATCTTTGTATTTGTCTTTGTCAACATCTTTGGCATTGTCTTTGTAGTCATCTTTGTTGTTGTCATGTTTGTCATCATATTTGTCTTCTCATCTTTGTCATCATCTTTATATTTGGCTTCTTTTTTCTCATTATCTTTGTAATCTTTGTCATCATCTTAGTCATTGTTCTCATCTTTGTCACTGTCTTTCTTGTTATCATCATTTTCATTGTCTTTGTCATCAGCTTTATCTTTGTTGCACCTTTGTTGACATCTTTCTCACAGTCTTTTTCACCGTTGTCATCAGCTGTGGTAAAGTCATCTTTTCATCTTTGTATTTGTCTTTGTCATCATATTTGTCATTGTCTCTCTAGTCATCTATGTTGTTGTCAGGTTTGTCATCTTTTGTCATCTCATCTTTGTCATCATATTTGTCTATTCATCTTTGTCATCTTTGCCATCATTTTTGTCATCTTTTTATCATCTATCACCATCTTTGTCTTCATCACTGTTTTTCTTGTCATCTTTGTCATTGTCATTGTTGTCTTTGTTATCTTAGTAAGCTTTATTGTCATCGGCTATATTGCTGTCTTTGTCATCTTTGTTGTCATTTTTGGTAACATACTTTTTGTCATCTATGTCATTGTCTTTGTTATGCTTGTCATCTCTGTTATTGTACTTGTCATCTTTGCATTTTTGTCATCAAACGTGTCATCAATAAACATGCAAAGATAAGTCCAATACAAATGACATACTCAGTGACAAAGATAATGACAAAGATGACAAAAATGATGACAACAAAGTCACAAAAGATGACAATGATGATGACCAAGATGATGTCTTTGTCATCATCTTTGTCATTGTCTCTGTCATCATTGTTGTCATCTTTGTTGTCTTTGTCTTTGAATGTCTTTGTCATCTTTGGAGACTTGGTCATCTTTGTTGTCTTTGTCATTGTCTTTGCAGTCATCTTTGTTGTCTTTGTCATTGTTGTCATTGTCTTTGCCATTGCTTTTGTCTTTTCTCTTGTCATCTTTATCTTTGTCTTCGTTTTTGAATTGCCTTCTTTGTCGTCTTTACCATCTTTGTTTTTCTTCTTGTTATGTTGTCATTTGTCATTATCTTTATCATCTGCTTTGTCACCTTTGTTGTCATCTTTGTTATCTTTGTTATCTTTGTCATTTTTGTCATTTTTGTCATAGTCATTTTTGTCATCATCTCTGTCGTCTTTGTCATAATTTTTGTCATCTTTTTCTTTTGTGTCATCTTTGTCACGTTTTTTGTTGCCTTCTTTTTCATCGCCTTTATCATCTTTGTCATCATTCTTGCCATCTTTGTTGCCATCATCTTTGTCATCTTTATCAGCTTTGTCATCTTTGCCGTTATCTTTATATTTGTCATCCTTGTCATTTTTCCTGGCATCTTTGTTGTGTTTGTGATCATCTTTGTCATCTTTGAAGACTGTCGTCATCTTTGGGATCTCTGTCATTGTCTTTATCAGCCTCTTCTTCATCTTTCTTCTTATCTTTGTCATTGTCATTGTCTTTGTCATTTTTGTCATCATTATCTTTGCCGTCTTTGTCATTGTCTGTTGTCATCATTATCATCTTTGCTGTCATTTTTATCTTTTAGTCTTTGTCATTGTTTTTGTTGCCTTTGTTTTCATCTTTATCATTATCTTTGGTGTCTTTCTCATTGTTTGTCATTATCTTTGTCTTTGTCATTGTTATCTTTATCGTCTTTGTTGTCTTTGTCATTACCTTTGTTGCCATCATCATTGTTAATTTTGTCGTCATCTTTGTAATCATTTTTGTCATCTTTTTGTCTTGTTTCTTGTTAACTTTGTCATCATTTTTGTTGCCTTCTTTATCGTTGTCTTCATCATCATCTTTGTCATCTTTCCTGTTTTTTTGTTGCCATCATTTTTGTCATCAGCTTTGTCATCTTTGTCATCATCTTTATCTTTGTCATTGTTTTTGATTTTGTAATCGCCATGTTTGTCATCATCTTTGTCATCATCTTTAACATATTTGTTTTTGTCATTATTTTTGTCACCTTTTTCATCTTTGTTATCATCTTTTTTGTTTTTGTTGCCATTTTTGTCATCTTTGTCACTCTCTGCCATCATCTTTATCTTCATCATCTGTCATCTTTGTTGTTTTCATCTTTGGCTTCTTTGTTGCCATTATCTTTGTCAACTTTTGTCATAATTTTTGTCATCTTTTTATGTTTGTTGTCATTTTTTTCATTGTCTTTGTCATCTTTGCTGTCATCTTTGTTGTCATCATCTTTCTCATAGTCTTTTTCATCTTTGTCATCAGCTTTGTTCCATCATCTTTCTTTTCATCCTTGTCATTGTATTTTTCATTGCCTTTGTCATCTTTGTAGTCATCTTTATCAACTTTGTCATCGTCATTGACATCTTTTTTGTTTTTGTATTTATCCATCTTTTTATCATCTTTCTTTTTATCTTTGCATCATTGTATCATGTTTCCCATCATCTTTCTCATCATCTGTTGTGATAATCTTTGTCATCTTTGTTATTGTCTTTGTTGTCTTTGTGTCTTTGGCATTGTCTTTTGTTGTCATCCTCTTTGTCATAATTTTGGTCAGATTTTTGTCTTGTTTCTTGTCATCTTTGTCATTTTTGTTGCCTTCTTTGTCATCTTTACCAACATCTTTGTCATCTTTCTTGTCTTCTTTATCAGATTTGTCTTTGTCTTTATCTTTGTCATCATCTTTGTTGTTTTTGTCATCCTCTTTTTATTGTCTTTATCATTTTTGTTGTATTTATAATTCTCTTTGTCATTTTTGTGAACCTTCTTGGTGTCTTTCTGATCACTTTTCTTGTCTTTATCATTGTTTTTGTCACCTTTGCTATCATCATATTTGTCTTTGTTGTCTTCATCTTTGGCTTCTTTGTTGCCTTCAGCTTTGTCATTCTTTCATGGTGTCATTTTTGGTAACATACTTTTTGTCATCTATGTCATTGTCTTTGTTATGCTTGTCATCTCTGTTATTGTACTTGTCATCTTTGCATTTTTGTCATCAAACGTGTCATCAATAAACATGCAAAGATAAGTCCAATAAAATGACATACTCAGTGACAAAGATAATGACAAAGATGACAAAAATGATGACAAAGTCACAAAAGATGACAATGATGATGACCAAGATGATGTCTTTGTCATCATCTTTGTCATTGTCTCTGTCATCATTGTTGTCATCTTTGTTGTCTTTGTCTTTGAATGTCTTTGTCATCTTTGGAGACTTGGTCATCTTTGTTGTCTTTGTCATTGTCTTTGCAGTCATCTTTGTTGTCTTTGTCATTGTTGTCATTGTCTTTGCCATTGCTTTTGTCTTTTCTCTTGTCATCTTTATCTTTGTCTTCGTTTTTGAATTGCCTTCTTTGTCATCTTTACCATCTTTGTTTTTCTTCTTGTGATGTTGTCATTTGTCATTATCTTTATCATCTGCTTTGTCACCTTGGTTGTCATTTTTGTCATTTTTGTCATAGTCATCTTTGTCATCATCTCTGTCGTCTTTGTCATAATTTTTAACGTCTTTGTCATAATTTTTGTCATCTTTTTCTTTTGTGTCATCTTTGTCATGTTTTTGTTGCCTTCTTTTTCATCGTCTTTATCATCTTTGCCATCATTCTTGCCATCTTTGTTGCCATCATCTTTGTCATCTTTATCTGCTTTGTCATCTTTGTCGTTATCTTTATATTTGTCATCCTTGTCATTGTCTTTATCAGCCTCTTCTTCATCTTTCTTCTTATCTTTGTCATTGTCATTGTCTTTGTCATTTTTGTCATCATTATCTTTGCTGTCTTTGTCATTGTCTGTTGTCATCATTGTCATCTTTGCTGTCATTTTTATCTTTTTGTCTTTGTCATTGTTTTTGTTGCCTTTGTTTTCATCTTTATCATTATCGTTGGTGTCTTTCTCATTGTCTGTCATTATCTTTGTCATTTATCTTGTTATCTTTGTTGTCTTTGTCTTTGTGATCATCTTTGTCATGTTTGGAGACTGCCATTATCTAATCATCCTTGTCACTGTTTTTGTCATCCTCTTTGTCATCTTCATTGTTGTCTTTGTTGTCATCTTTCTTATCTTTGTCATTGCACTGTCATTTTGTCATCATCTTTGTTGTCTTTGTCATTGTGTTTGTTGTCATCATCTTTGTCATCTTTGTTATCATTTTTGTCAGCATTCATGTCATCTTTTTGTCTTGTTTCTTGTCATCTTTGTCGTGTTGCAGTCTTTTTTTGTCTTTATAATAATCTTTGTCATTTTTCTTGTCTTTGTTCTCTTCATCTTTATCATCAACTTTGTCTTAATTTTTCTCATTGACTTTATTGTCATCATCTTTGTTATCTTTGTCATCATCTTTGTCATCATTTTGTCTTGTTTCTTGTCATCTTTGTCATCTTCTCCACTGTTTTTGATGCCTTCTTGTTTTGCCTTTATCAAGATGATGACAAATATGACAAAAATGAGAAAGATGATGGCAAAGATAAAGATGAAAACAAAGGCAAAGCTGATGACAAAGATGACACCAAAGATGAGAAAGATCTTTCTTGTCATCATCTTTGTCATCAGCTTTGTCTTTGTCTTCATCTTTATCTTTGTCACCATCTTTCTCGTTTTTGTCACCATCTGTCGTATTTAGTGTTATTTTTGTCATTTTCATCTTTGTCATCATCTTTCTTATCTTTGTTGCTGTTTTTGTCATCCTTGTCATTGTCTTTGTCTTCATTTTTGTCATCTTTTTCATCATCTTTGTTGCCATCATCTTTGTTGTTATATTTGTCATCTTTTTTGTCTTTGTTGACTTCATCTTTGGCTTCTTTGTTGCCATTATCTTTGTAATCTATGTTATTATCTTTGCCATCTTTCTCATCATTGTCTTCTTTCTTGTCATCATGTTTTTCATTCTTTGTCATTGGCTTTGTCATCGTTGTTGTCTTTGTCATCTTTCTCTTAGTCTTGTTTGTTTTTGTCATCAACATTGTGGTAATCTTTCTTTTCATCTTTGTCATTGTCTTTGTCATTGCCTTTGCCATCTTTGTATTTGTCTTTGTCAACATCTTTGTCATTGTCTTTATCTTTGGCTGCTTTGTTCTCATCTTTGTAATCTTTGTCATATTTGTTATCTTTGTCATTTTTGTCATTGTCATCTTTGTCATCATCTTTTTTATCTTTGTTGTCATCATCTTTAACGTCTTTGTCATAATTTTTGTCATCTTTTTGTTTTGTTTTGTGTCATCTTTGTCATCTTTTTGTTGCCTTCTTTTTCATCGTCTTTATCATCTTTGTCATCATTCTTGCCATCTTTGTTGCCATCATCTTTGTCATCATCTTTGTTATCAGCTTTGTCATCTTTGTTGTCATCTTTATCTTTGTCATTATCTTTGTCATTTTTCCTGTCATTTTTGTTGTCTTTGTCTTTGTGATCATCTTTGCTATCTTTGAAGACTGTCATCATCTTTGAGATCTCTGTCATTGTCTTTATCAGCTTCTTCATCTTTCTTGTTATCTTTGTCATTGTCTTTGTTATTTTTGTCATCATAATCTTTGTCGTCTTTGTCATTGTCTGTTGTCATCATCGTTGTCATCTTTGTTGTAATTTTTGTCAACTTTTTGTCTTGTTTTTTGCCATCTTTGTCATTGTTTGTGTTGCCTTCTTTTTGCCTTTATCAAGATGATGACAAAAATGAGAAAGATGATGACAAAGATAAAGATGAAGACAAAGACAAAGTTAATGACAAAGATGACACCAAAGACAAGAAAGATCATTCTTGTCTTTGTCATCAGCTCATTTTTGTTTTCTTTGTCATCTTTCTTGTTTTTGTCATCATCTTTCACATTTATCATTAATGTTGTCATAATTTTCATCTTTGTCATCATCTTTCTTATCTTTGTTGCTGTTTTTGTCATCTTTGTCATTGTATTTGTCTTCATCCTTGTCATTTTTGTCATCATCTTTGTTGCCATATTTGTCAACTTTTTTTGTCTTTGTTGACTTCATCTTTGGCTTCTTTGTTATCATTATCTTTGTAATCTAAGTCATTATCTTTGCCATCTTTCTCATCATTGTCTTCTTTCTTGTCACCATGTTTTTCATTGTCTTTATCAGCTATGTCATCTTTGTTGTGTCTTTGTCATCTTTATCTTAGTCTTTTTTGTCTTTGTCATCAACATTGTTGTAGTCATCTTTCTTTTCATCTTTGTCTTTGTCTTTGACATTGCCTTTCTCATCTTTGTATTCAACTTTGTCAACATCTTTGTCATTTGCTTTGTAGTCATCTTTGTATTTGTCATGTTTGTCATTGTCTTTGTCATCTCATCTTTGTCATCATCTTTAGCTTTGGCTTATTTGTTCTCATTATCTTTATAATCTTTGTCATCATCTTAGTCATTTTTCTCATCTTTGTCGCTGTCTTTCATGTCATCATTATTTTCATTGTATTTGTCATCAGCTATATCATCTTTGCATCTTTGTTGTCATCTTTCTCAGTCTTTCACCTTTGTCATCAGCTGTGTTGTCTTTGCCTTTCTTTTCATCTTTGTCATTGTTTTTGTCATTGCCTTTGTTGTCTTTGTATTTGTCTTTGTCATCATCTTTGTCATGGTCTCTGTAGTCATTTATGTTGTTGTCAGGTTTGTCATCATCTTTGTCATCTCATCTTTGTCATTGTCTATGTCATCTCATCTTTGTCGCCTTTGTCATTTTTATCATCTTTTTATCATCTTTATCATCATCTTTGTCTTAACCCAGCCACTGGGGATGCACAAACCAGTGTATTTCTTCCTGCCAGTCCCAAGCCCGCCGGATAAATGGGGAGGGTAGTGTCATGAAGGACATCTGGCATAAAACATTTGCCAAATGAGACATGTAGAAACCAATACAGATTTACATACCGGATCGGTCGAGGCCCGGATTAACAACGACCGCCACCAGTACTGTTAGCCGACAGAGTGCTAGTGGAAATTGGGCTACTGTTGGCCAAAGGAGGAGAAGGAGAAGAAGAGGGGGAAGGCATGCCTGAAGGCAGAAAGAGAGGAGAAAGGTTAGGAGTGTGGTAGTGAGGGTAGGAACTTTGAATGTTGGCAGCATGACTGGTATAGGGAGAAAGCTAGCTTATATGATGGACAGACGGAAGAATGATATAAATTGTGTACAAGAGACCAGGTTGAAGCGAAGTAAGGCCAGGTGTACTGAAGGTGGGTTCAAATTGTTCTAACATGGTGTGGATGGGAAGAGAAATGGGGTAGGGGTTATCCTGAAGGAACGGTATGCCAAGAGTGTTTTGGAGGTGAAAAGAGTGTTGGATAGAGTGATGTTTATGAAACTGGAAATTGATGGTGTAATGATGAATGTTGTTAGTGCATATGCTCCGCAAGTTGGATGTGTGATGGATGGGAAAGAAAAATTTTGGAGTGAGCTGGATGAAGTGGTGATGACTGTACCCAAGGGTGAGAGAGTGGTGATCGGAGTAGATTTCAATGGACACGGTGAAGGGAACAGAGGGGATGAGGAAGTGATGGGTAGGTAGGGTGTTAAGGAAAGGAATGCAGAAGGCCAGATAGTAGTGGATTTTGCAAAAAGGATGGGCATGGCTGTGGTGAATACATATTTTAACAAGAGGGAGGAGCATAGGGTGACATACAAGAGTGGAGGGAGATGCACACAGGTTCATAGGTTCATAGGTTCATAGGTTCATACTAGGCTATCTGCCCGAGGGCATTTACAAGCCTAGCCCATTGTTTTGTGGCTTACGCCACCCCTTTAGTATGGGGAACTATACCCATTATTTTGCTGTGCCTCTGTCGAGCAGTGACACTGAGGTAATCCCTGGGGTATATCTGCGATCTCCCATCCATTGGTCAAGATTTCTCTTGAACAAGGCCAGCGAGGTGCTCTGCCTCACATATACCGGGATTTTGTTCCACAGCATAGGGAGTCTTTGGGTGATGAATCTATCTCTCCAGCACGTCCTATTAATAGCCGTGTCGAGATTTAAGTCTCCCGCCCTTGTGGCTCTGATGGATCTAGATTTTTTGAGGTGAAGCATATTCATCAAATCTGGGTTTGACATGGCCTTGTATGTTAGGCAGAGGTCACCTCTGAGCAAGCGGTAAGCAACTGAATAGAGCTGGAGTTCTTTCAGTCGGGCAGCATAGGACAGATTTTTGAGACCCTTTATCCTTTTGGTGAGGAACTTTTGTGGCCTCTCCAGCTGCTGCAAGTGTCGGGTCAGATACATTCCGAATGGGGCATTGTACTCAATCATTGGTCTGATGAGTGATGAGTAAAGGAGACCATGACCTCCTTGATCTAGATGAGAATCCTTCATGATAAGGTGGGCAATGTAGAAGGTCTTCCTAACTACTTTAGCTACATGGGTGTCGAATGATAGACTACTATCAACCTGGGTCCCCAGGTCCCTGATAACTTCTTCTGTGCTCAGTGGATTGCCACCTATTTGGTAGCTAGGGGTAACCTTGTTTTTCGAAGGGTATGACTATGCATTTTTTGGCATTTAACTTTAGGCCATGGCTCTGGCACCAGTTATCCGTTTCTGTGAGACCCTTCTGGAGGATATCTGTGTCAGATGTGTTTTCTACTATGGTGCCCAGTTTGCAGTCATCTGCAAACTTTGTCAGCCATAACCCTCCTGTGTTTGCTTGTACTTCGGAAAAGTAGATGCCAAACAGGAGTGGGCCCAGGACTGAGCCCTGTGGGACACCACTTGTGACAGGCTTTGAGTCTGACATGGCGCCAGCAACTCTGACCCTGTGGGTTCTGTCACTCAGCCAGTTTGCAACCCATCTTGTGATGTATGGGTTAACATTTAAGCTGATGAGTTTTTCAATAATACCCGAGTGGGGTATTGTATCGAAGGCCTTCGCCAGATCGAGGTAGGCTGTATGGACTGCCTTTCCCTCATCAATGGCTTTGGTGACTCAACCAAGTTTAAAAGGCATGATCTGCCTTTGACAAAGCCAAACTGGGTTGGATCCAAAGTCTGCAAATTCCCTATGTCTTTATTTATGAGGTCCATTATGATCCTCTCCATGGCTTTGCAGATAAGGCTTGTCAAGCTAATGGGCCGGTAATTTCCAGGGTCGGTGGAGGCACCGCCTTTGTGAAGTGGGACCACAGTTGCAGTGCGCCACTCCTGGGCGTATCCAGAGGTAAGACTTTGATTAAACAGCTGTCCTAGCTGTGGGTTTAATTCCTCATTGAGTTCATGGAGCACACAGCCGGGGACACCATCTGGTCCCATGGATGCTGTGTTTTTTGCTTTGGAGAGAGCAGTTCTCACTTGGGCGTTGGAAATGTTTGGGGGGCTGCAATCGTTTGGTATAGATATCTCTCCTTTTGGGGGGGGGGAGAAGTTTGCACTGAACCTGTCGGCCAGTATGTTGGCAATGTCTGTAGGATCAGTAATCTTCACATCATTTTGAACTAGTTCTGAGCATATCTGGGAGTTTCCTCCCAGGTTTCTAACATAGCTAAAGAAGGCCTTATGATTGTCTTTTGAGTCTTTAGCTATTTTTCTCTCAAAATTTGCTTTGGATGATTTTATGAGAGCTCTTAGTTTTTACTTATAGTGATCAAGGGTGTCTTACCTTTTAAGGATTTTGCTCTATCTTGTAGTAGCTTCCTCCTTTTGTTGTAGAGTTTGTTTATGGCTGGGGTCCACCAGACTGGGACTTGCCTTTGGTACAAAGAGTCTTTGTTTTGCTTGGGATTGCCTTATCCATGCAGTCCTGCAGGTGCTGGTAGAAGGCATTTGCAAGTGATTCAGCGGCTTGAGTACTGTTTTCCGCCGCTCGGGGCCTTAAAGGAGACCACACTAGTCTTTAGAAGTGTGAAGTCGGCTTTCGAGAAGTTCTTTACTGTGGTCTTTTTTATTTCAGGTGGGAGTGGGATGAGGACCTCCAGCGAGATTAGTTTGTGATCTGATCTCACCAGTGAGGTGTATACTTCCGGTGTTGAACATTGTGCTCCCATGTTCGTGATGATGAGATCAAGTATGTTATCTCCTCTTGTGGGGATGGTGACTAGCTGTTCCATGGCATTTGAGTTTATGAATTCCAGGAACTTTTGGGCTAGGGTGTTTGGGCTTGAGTAGTGTTCCCAGTCTATATTAGGGTAATTGAAGTCACCTAGTATGATGGTGTTTGGTGATACATTTATCCCCTCTAGTGTTTTCAGGAAGGCCATGTGAGGTTCCTGAGTTTGTGAGGGTGGCCTGTAACATGCTACAATTTGCAGAGCAGTCTTGCCTATGGTTAATTGCAGGTGGATTATAACCTATGCAGGTGGGCCAGTTTGAAGGAGATTGGAGACTGTAAAGTGGTGACGGGGAAACTGTAGTTAGGCAGCATAGAATGGTGGTCTGTAGAATTACATTGGTGATCAAGAAGAGGAGGAGGAGTGTGAAGGCAGCACCAAGGATTAAATGGTGGAAATTGAAAAAGAGTGATTGTGACGTGGAGTTCAGTGAAGAGTTAAGACACACAGTGGGGTGGCAGTGAAGTGTTACTGAATAGCTGTGTAACTACAGCAGAGCTAGTAAGGAAGACTGCTAGAAAGGTGCTTGGTCTGACATCTGGACAGAGAAAGGAAGACAAGGAGACCTGGTGGTGGAATGAGGAAGTACAGGAGAGTATGCAGAGAAAGAGTTTGGCAGAGAAGTGGGATTGTCAGAGAGATGAAGAAAGTAGACAGGAGTATAAGGAGATGAGGTGCATGTTAAAGTCAGAGGTGGCAAAGGATAAGGCATATAGAGAGTTGTATGAAAGGTTGGACATTAAAGAAGGAGAAAAGGACCTGTGCCTATTGGCTAGACAGAGGGACAGAGCTAGGAAAGATATGCAGCAGGTAAGGGTGATAAAGGATAATGAGGGAAACGTACTCACTAGTGAGGAGAATGTGTTGAACAGATGGAAAAACTACTTTGAGGGGCTGATAAATGAAGAGAATGAGAGAGAGAGAAGGCTGGATGATGTGGGGATAGTGAATCATGAAGTGCAATGGATTAGCAAGGCGTAAGAAAGGATAGCTATGAAGAGGATAAATAATGGAAAGGCTGTTGGTCCAGATGACATACTGACATACCTGTGGAAGCTTGGAAGTGTTTAGGAGAAATGGCAGTGGAATCTGTAACCAGATTGTTTAATGAAATCTTGGAAAGTGAGAGGATGCCTGAGGAGTGGAGAAAAAGTGTTTTGGTACCGATTTGTAAGAATAAGGGTGATGTGCAGAGCTGTAGTAACTACAGAGGGATAAAACTGATCAGTCACAGCATGAAATTATGGGAAAGAATAGTGGAAGCTAGGTTAAGAAGGGAGGTGATGATTAGTGATCAGCAGTATGGTTTCATGCCATGAAAGAGCACTACAGATGTGATGTTTGCTCTGAGAGTGTTGAAGAAGTACAGAGAAAGTCAGAAGGAGTTGCATTGTGTCTTTGTGGACTTAGAGAAAGCATATGACAGGGTGCCTAGAGAGGAGTTGTAGTATTGTATGAGGAAGTTGGGAGTGGCAGAGAAGTATGTAAGAGTGGTACAAGATATGTACAAGGATAGTGTGACAGCAGTGATATCTGCAGTGAGAGTGACAGATGCATTTAAAATGGAGGTGGGATTACATCAAGGATCAGCTCTGAGCCCTTTCTTATTTGCACTGGTGATGGACAGGTTGACAGATGAGATCAGACAGGAGTCCCCACGGACTATGAAGTTTGCAGATGACATTGTGATATGTAGTGAGAGTAGGGAACAGGTTGAGGAGACCCTGGAGTGGTGGAGATATGCTCTAGAGAGGAGAGGAATGAAGGTCAGACAGAATATGTGTGTGAATGAAAAGGAGGATAGAAAAATGGTGAGGATGCAGGGAGTAGAGTTGATGAAGGTGGATGAGTTTAAATACTTGGGAGCAACAGTTCAGAGTAATGGCAAGTGTGGAAGAGAGGTGAAGAAGAGAGTACAGGCAGGATGGAGTGGGTGGAGAAGAGTGTCAGGAGTGATTTCTGACAGATGAGTGCCAGTAAGAGTGAAAGGGAAGGTCTACAAAAGGGTAGTGAAACCAGCAGTTATATGGGTTGGAGACAGTAGCATTGACAAAAAGGCAGGAGTCAGAGCTGGATGTGGCAGAGTTAAATGTTAAGATTTGCACTGGGTGTGATGAGGGTAGACAGGATTAGGAATAAGTATATTAGAGGGTCAACCCAGGTTGGACAGTTTGGAGACAAAGCCAGAGAGGCGAGATTGCGTTGGTTTGGACATGTGCTGAGGAGGGATGCTGGGTATATTGGGAAAAGGATGCTAAGGATGAAGCTGCCAGGTAAGAGGAAAAGAGGAAGGCCTAAGATAAGGTTTATGGACGTGGTTAGAGAGGACATGCAGATGGTTGATGTGACAGAGCAAGATGCAGAGGACAGGAAGAAATGGAAACAGGTGCTCCGCTGTGGGGACTCCTAACCAGGAAAAGCCGAAAGAAGAAGAAGATGATCATAATCTTTGTCTTCACTGTTTTTCTTGTCATCTTTGTCATTGTCTTTATTGTCTTTGTCATCTTAGTAGTCTTTATTGTCATCAGCTATGTCACTGTCTTTGTCATCTTTGTCATCATCTTTGTTGTCATCTTAGGTAACATCATTTTTGTCATATTTGTCATTGTCTTTATCATGCTTGTCATCTCTGTTATTGTACTTGTCATTTTTGCATTTTTGTCATCAAATGTGTCATCAACAAACATGCAAAGATGATAAAGATGACATACTCAGTGACAAAGATAATGACAAAGATGACAAAAATGATGACAAAATCAAAAAAGATGACAAAGATGATGACCAAGATGACACTGTTGTCTTTGTCATCTTTGTCATTATCTTTGTCATTGCTTCTGTCATTGTTGTCATCTTTGTTGTCTTTGTCTTTGAATGTCTTTGTTGTCATCTTTGTAGTCTGTCATTCTTTGCCATCGTCTTTGTCATCTTTGTTATTGTCATTGTTGTCATCTTTGTTGTTTTTGTCTTCATTTTTGAATTGCCTTCTTTGTCATCTTTACCATCTTTGTCTATCTAGTCATGTTTGTTGTCATCATTTGTCATTATCTTTGTCATCTGCTTTGTCACCTTTGTTGTCATCTTTGCTATCTTTATCTTTGTCATTTTTGTCATTTTTTGTCGTCATCTTTGTCATCATCTTTGTCTTTGTTGTAATCTTTAACATCTTTGTCATAATTTCTTTCATCTTTTTGTCTTTTCTGTCATCTTTGTCATGTTTTTTTGCCTTCTTTTTCATCGTCTTTATCATCTTTGTCATCATTCTTGCCATCTTTGTTGCCATCATCTTAGTCATCATCTTTGTCATCAACTTTGTCATCTTTGTTGTTATCTTTATCTTTGTCATCATCTTTGTCATTTTGTCATCGTCATCTTTGTTGATGTCATCTTTATCGTCTTTGTCATTGACTTTGCTGTCATTATCATTGTTAATTTTGTCTTTATCTTTATCATCATTTTTGTCATCTTTTTGCCTTGTTTCTTGTCATCTTTGTCATCATTTTTGTGGCCTTCTTTGTTGTCTTTATCATCATTTTTGTCATCTTTCCTGTTTCTTTGTTGCCATCATCTTTGTCATCAGCTTTGTCATCTTTGTTATTGTTTTTGTTGTTTTTGTCCTCACCATGTTGTCATTATCACTGTCACCATTGTCAGCTTTGTCATCTTTGTCATCACTTGTCATCTTTTTGTCTTGTTCCTTGTCATCTTTGTCATCACTTTTGTTGCCTTATTTATCATTGCCTGTATCTTCTTTGTTGTCTTTCATGTTTCTCTGTTGCCATCATCTTTGTCATCTTTATCTTTGTCATCATGTTTGTTGTTTTTGTCTTTGTCATCTCTGTCATCATCTTTATCATATTTGCTGTCTTTGTCATCATTTTGGTCAACTTTTTCATCTTAGTTATCTTTCTTGTCTTTGTCACCATTTTGTCATCTTTGTCATTTTCTGCCATCATCTTTGTCTTCATCTGTCGTCTTTGTTGTCTTCATCTTTGGCTTCTTTGTTGTCATTATCTTTGTCAAAATTTGTCATCATGTCTGTCATCTTTCATACATTTGTCATCATCTTTTTTATTGTCTTTGTCATCTTTGCTGTCATCATCTTTCTCATAGTCTTTTTCACCTTTGTCATCAGCTTTATTCTCATCTTTCTTTTAATCCTTGTCATTGTGTTTGTCATTGCCTTTGTCATCTTTGTAGTCATCTTTATCAACTTTGTCGTTGTCATCATCTTTTTTGTTGTCATGTTTTCTCATCTTTGCCTTATCATCTTTCTTTTTATCTTTTTCTACATCATTGTACCATCTTTGCCATCATCTTGTCTTTCCCATCATATGTTGTGATTATCTTAGTCATTTTTCTCATTATCTTTGTCATCTTTGTCATTGTCTTTGTTGTCTTTGTGTCTTTGGCATTGTCTTTATTGCCATCATCATTGTTAATTTTGTCATCATCATTGTCATCACTTTTGTCATCTTTCTCTCTTGTTTCTTCTCATCTTTGTCATTTATGTTGTCTTTGTCATCTTTATCATCTTTGTCATCTTGTCTTCTTTATCAGCTTTTCATCTTTGTCATCATCTTTGTTATCTTTGTCATTGTTTTTGTTGTTTTTGTCATCACCATGTTGTTGTCATCTTTTTCATCACTTTTGTAATCTTTTTGTCAGTTTTCTTGTCATCTTTGTCATCTTTGTTCACTTCTTTGTCATTGTCTTTATTATCATTGTCATCTTTCCAGTTTCTTTGTTGCCATCATCTTTCTCATCATCTTTATCTTTGTAATTGTTTTTGTTGGTTTTGTCATCTCCATCTTTGTTGTCATCTTTGTCATCTTGAATGTATTTGTTGTCTTTGTCATCATTTTTGTCAACTTTGTCACCTTTGTTATCATCTTTCTTGTTTTTGTTGCCATTTTTGTCATCTTTGTCATTCTCTGTCATCATATTTGTCTTCATCATCTGTCATCTTTGTTGTCTTTGGTGTATTCATCTTTAGCTTCTTTGTTGTCATTATCTTTGTCAACTTTGTCATCATTTTCATCATCTTTCTTATGTTTGTTGTCATCTTCTTCATTGCCTTTGTCATCTTTGCTGTCATCTTTGTTGTCATCTTTCTCAATCTTTTTGTCTTTGCCATCAGCTTTGTTCTCATCATTTCCTTTCATCCTTGTCATTGTATCTGTCGTTGCCTTTGTCATCTTTGTAGTCATCTTTATCAACTTTGTCATTGTCATTTACGTCAGCTTTTTTGTTGTCATGTTTGTTGTTGTCTTTGTCTTTTTATCATCTTTCTTTTTATCTTTGTCTATGTCATTGTATCATGTTTGCCTTTGGGTCTATATTAAAATGTCAAACTTGTATTATAAGTTTGAATGTTGTAATATCTAACCCAGAAGTCAGAAATCCAAAAATAACAAAGCTGCGGCACACAGTTTTTTTCCCAGGGAAAAACAATCAGTGGGCCATATTCAGGGCTTTGCTATTACCTCCACTGTGGTGTGATCTTAGAGTTGGTATATTTAAGTAGGGGGATGGGGGGCACAGCCCCCACTTTAGTTTAGGTTTAGGGTTAAATTTTTTTTGTCGCAGAACAGTGATTTTTTTCCCCTGGGAAAAAATCGCTGTTCTGTGTTTTGGTTATTATTGGGTTTTGGAGTTAATGGTTCGATATTACAGTGTCTGAACTTCTGCTAGTTCAACATTGTGATACAGACCCTTTGCCATCATCTTTCTTGTCTTTCTCATCATCTGTAGTGATTATCCTAGTCATCTTTCTCATCATCTTTGTCATCTTTGTCATTGTCTTTGTCATCTTTGTTGTCTCTGTGTCTTCAGCATTGTCTTTATTGTCATCTTTGTCATCATTTTTGTCATCTATTTGTCTTGTTTCTTGTCATCTTTGTCATTTTTGTTGCCTTCTTTGTTATCATCTTTACCATCATTTTTGTCATCTTTATTGTCTTCTTTATCAGATTTTTGTCTTTGTCATCATCTTTGTTAACTTTGTCATCATCTTTGTTGTTTTTGTCATCCCCTTGTTATTGTCTTTGTCATCATTTTTTGTATTTATAATTCTCTTTCCCATAATTTTTGTGAACCTTCTTGGTGTCTTTCTGTTCACTTATCTTGTATTTATCATTGTTTTTGTCATCTTTGCTGTCATCATATTTGTTTTTGTTGTGTTCATCTTTGGCTTCTTTGTTGCCTTCATATTTGTCATCTTTGTCATTCTTTGTTGTCTTTCTTGTCATCTTTGTCATTATCATTGTTGCATTTCCTGCCATCTTTATTGTCTTTGTCTCTGTGATCATCTTTGTCATCTTTGGAGACTGTCATCATCTTTGTGAACTCTGTCATCGTATTTGTCATCCTCTTCTTAGTCTTTGTTGTTATTTTTGTCATTGTCTTTGTCTTTATCTTTGCCATCTTTGTCATCATCTTTGTTGCCATCATCTTTGTTGTCATATTTGTCATCTTTTTTTCTTTGACTTCATCTTTGGCTTCTTTGGTGTCATTATCTTTGTAATCTATGTCATCATCTTTGCCATCTTTCTCATCATTGTCTTCTTTCTTGTCATCATGTTTTCCATTGTCTCTGTCATCAGCTTTGTCATCTTTGTTGTGTCTTTGTCATGTTTCTCTTAGTCCTTTTTGTCTTTGTCATCAACATTGTTGTAGTCATTTTCTTTTCATCTTTGTCATTGCTTTTGTCATCTTTGTATTCATCTTTGTCAATATCTTTGTCATTGTGTTTGTAGTCATCTTTGTTGTTGACATGTTTGTCATCATCTTTGTCATCTCTTCTTTGTCATTGTCTTCATCTTTGTCTTGTTTGTTGTCATTATGTTTGTAATCTTTGTCATCATCTTAGCCATCTTTCTTAACTTTGTCATCTTTCTTGCCGTCATCTTTTTCATTGTCTTTGTTATCAGCTTTGTCATCTTTGTTGTGTCTTTATCATCTTTCTCTTAGTCTTTTTCTTCTTTGTCATCAGCTGTGTTGTCATCATCTTTGTTTTCATCTTTGTAATTGTCTTTGTCATTGGCTTTGTTGTTTTTGTATTTGTCTTTGTCATCATCTTTGTCATCATCTTCATCATCAGCTTTGTCTTTGCCCTCATCTTTATCATTGTCATCTTTCTCATTTTTGTCATCGTCTTTATCTTAATCATCTTTTTTGTCATCTATGTTGTCATCATCATTGTTATATTTGTTATCTTTGTTGTCTTTGTTTTCATCTTTGTCTTGTTTGTTGTCATCTTTGTAATCTTTGTCATCATCTTTGGCATTTTTCTCAACTTTGTCTTTCTTGTCGTCATCTTTTTCATTGTCTTTGTTATCGGCTTTGTCATCTTTGTTGTGTCTTTGCCATCTTTCTCTTAGTCTTTTTCATGTTTCTCATCAGCTGTGTTATCGTCATCATCATTGTTTTCATCTTTGTAATTGTCTTTGTCATTTCCTTTGTTGTCTTTGTATTTGTCTTTGTCATCATCTTTGTCATTGTCTTTGTAGTCATCTTTACTCTTGTCAGGTTTGTCTTCATTTTTGTCATATCTTCTTTGTCATCTTTGTCAACATTTTGTCATTTTTTATCATCTTTATCATTGTCTTTGTCTTCATCTCTGTTTTTCTTGTCATCTTTGTCATTGTCTTTGTCATCTTTGTCATCATCTTTGTTGTCATCTTTGGTAACGTTATCAATATTGTCATCTTTGTCATTGTCTTTGTCATCATGCTTGTCATCTTTGTTATTGTTCTTGTCAAGTCCAATAAAGATGACATACTGAATGACAAAGATAATGACAAAGATGACAAAAATTATAAAATCACAAAAGATGACAAAGATGATGACCAAGATGACACTTATTTGTCTTTGTCATCTTGGTCATTATCTTTGTCATCGTCTCTGTCATCTTTGTTGTCATCTTTGTTGTGTTTGTCTTTGAATATCTTTGTCATCTTTGGAGACTTTGTCATCTTTGTTGTCTTTGTCATCGTCTTTGTCATATTTGTCATTGTCATTGTTGTCATCTTTGTTTTTTCATTGCTTTTGTCATCTTTTTATCTTTTTTCTTGTCATCTTTATCTTTGTCTTCATTTTTGAATTGCCTTCTTTGTCATCTTTACCATCTTTGTCTTCTTTCTTGTCATGTTCATTGCCATAATTTGTCATTATCTTTGTCGTCTTCTTTGTCACCTTTGTTGTCATCTTTGTCATTGTCATCTTTGTTGTCTGTTATCATCTTTAATGTCTTTGTCATAATTTTTGGCATATTTTTGTCATTTTGTGTTATCTTTGTCATCTTTGTCATGTTTTTTGCCTTCTTTTTCATCTTCTTTATCATCTTTATCATTCTTGCCATCATCTTTGTCATCAGTGTTATCTTTGTCGTCATCTTTATCTTTGTCATTTTTGTCATCATCTTTGTTATCATCTTTGTCATTGTCGTTGTTGTCATCTCTATTGTCTTTGTCATTGCCTTTGTCATCATTGTTCATTTTGTCATCATCTTTGTCATCATTTTGTCATCTTTTTGTCTTGTTTCTTGTTATCTTTGTCATTGTTTTTGCTGCCTTCTTTGTTGCTGTCTTTATCATCATCTTTATCGTCTTTCCTGTTTCTTTGCTGCTATCATCTTAGTCATCAGTTTTGTCATCTTTGTCATCATCTTTGATATCTTTGTCATCATTTTGTTGTTTTTATCATTGCCATGTTGTCATCTTCATTGTCAACTTTGTTGTCATCTTTGTCATCACTTTTGTCATCTCTTTGTCTTGTTTCTTGTCATGTTTATCATTTATGTTGCCTTCGTTGTCATTGTCTTTATCATCTTTGTTGTCTTTCCTGTTTTTTTGTTGCCATCATTTTTGTCATCAGCTTTGTCATCTTTGTCATCATCTTTGCTATCTTTGTCATCATTTTTGTTGTTTTTGTCATCACCATATTTTCTGTCATCTTAATCATCTCTATCATATTCTTTATCATATGTGTTGCCTTTGTCATCATTTTTGTCAACTTTTTCATCTTTATCTGTCTTGTCTTTTTCGCCATTTTTGTCATCTTTGTCATTTTCTGCCATCATCTTTGTCTTCATCATCTGTTGTCTTTGTTGTCTTTGTTATCTTCAACTTTGGCTTCTTTGTTGTCATTATCTTTGTCAACTTTGTCACCATTTTTGCCATCTTTCTTATGTTTGCCATCATCTTTTTCATTGCCTTTGTCATCTTTGTCATTTTTATCTTTCTCAGTCTTTTTTGTCTTTGTCATCAGCTTTGTTCTCATCTTTCTTTTCATCCTTGTCATTCTATTTGTCATTGCCATTGTCATCTTTGTAATCATCTTTGTTATCAACTTTGTCATTGTCATCATCTTTTTTGTTGGCATGTTTGTTGTCATCTTTGTCTTTTTATCATCCTTCTTTTTATTTTTGTCTACATCATTGTATCATATTTGCCATCATCTTTCTTGTTTTTCTTATCTGTTGTGATTATCTTAGTCATCTTTCTCACCATCTTTGTCATTGTCTTTGTTGTCTTTGTGTCTTTGGCATTGTTTTTATTGTCATCATCTTTGTCATCTTTGTCGTCTGTCATCTTTGTCATCGTTTTTGTCATCTTTTTGAATAGTTTCTTATATTTGTCATTTTGTTGCCTTTTTTGTTGTCATCTTTATCATTTTTGCCATCTTTCGTGTCTTCCATATCAGCTTTTCATCTTTGTCATCATCTTTGTTATCTTTGTCATTTTCTTTGTTGTTTTGTCATGCTCTTGTCATTGCCTTTGTCATAATTTTTATTGTATTTATAATTCTCTTTGTCATAATTTTTGTGAACGTTCTTGGCATCTTTCCATTCACATTGTCTTTATCATTGTTTTGGTCAACTATGCTATCATCATCTTTGTCTTTGTTGTCTTCATCTTTGGCTTCTTTGTTGCCTTCATCTTTGTCATCTTTGTCATTCTTTGTTGTCTTTCTTGTCATTTTTGTCATTATCTTTGTCGTTTTTCCTGTCATTTTTGTTGTCCTTGTCTCTGTGATTATCTTTGGAGACTGTCATCATCTTTGTGATCTCTGTCATTGTGTTTATCATCCTCTTCTTTGTCTTTGTTGTTATCTTTGTCATTGTCTTTGTCATGTTTACCATCATCTTTGTTGTCTTTGTCATTGTCTGTTGTCGTCATCTTTCTTGTCATTTTGTATCATTATTTTGTCTTGTTTCTTGTCATCTTTGTCATTTTTTGCCTTCTTTTTCATCTTTATAGGTTCATAAGTTCATAGATAGGTACTAGTTTATTGGCCCTAGGGCCTATATAAGCCTAGCCAAAAAGGTACCCTGGCTTACACCACCCAAGAAAATTATTTTCCTGTGCCCCTGTCGAGCAAAGCAACATAAGTGAGCCCTTGGATGAATTTCCTATCTCCCATCCAGTCATCAAGATTTTTCTTGAAGAGTGCTAATGAGGTGCTTTGTTTGATATAGATAGGTAGTTTGTTCCAGAGTATGGGAAGTCTCTGCGACATGAATCTATCCCTCCAGCATGTTCTGTTTATTGTGGTGACAAAGTTTAGGTCCCATGTTAGGCAGAGATCACCTCTGAGTAGGCAATATGCAACAGGGTAAAGCTGTCTGCATAGGGCATCTGTTTGAGGCCAGTAATCCTCTTTGTGAGGTATTTCTGCAGCCTTTCTAGTTGTTGTAGATGTCTTGTGAGGTACATACCAAAAGGGGTGTTGTACTCTATAATGAGTGATGAGTAGAGCAGAACAATGACCTCTTTTTTTCCTGAATGAGAAACCTTTTGTGATGAGATGTGCCACATAGAAGGATTTTCTGACTACTGTGGCAATGTGATTATCAAAGGAGAGACTATGATCCACCTGTATCCCAAGGTCTCTTATCACACTTTCGGTGTTAAGTAGACTACTACCTCTGTGGTAGTTCATGGGTACAGAGTTTTTACCAAAAGGCATGACAATGCACTTTTTGGCATTGAGCTTGAGGCCATGGCTTTGACACCAGGCATCTGTCTCAGTGAGGCCCTTTTGTAGGATGTCCACATCATTAGGAGTTTCAATTATGGCTCCTAGTTTGCAGTCATCTGCAAACTTCATTAGCCAAAGACCTTCAGTGTTAGCCTGTATTTCTGAGAAGCAGATACCAAGCAGGAGAGGACCCAGGACTGAACCCTGTGGTACTTCACTTGTCACTGGTATGAAGTCAGATTTGGAGTCTGCTACTTTCACAATGTGGGTTTTGTCAGTGAGCCAGTTGGCAACCCATCTTGTGACATAGGGATTTATACCTAGTTTAGTGTGTTTATCTATAATTACAGAATGGGGGATTGTGTCAGAAGCCTTGGTGAGATCTAGATAGTCTGTGTGAACCACCTTACCCTCATCTATGCTTTGGTGAGCACTTCAAAGAAGTCTATCTGGTTTAGGAGACATGATCTGCCTTTTACAAACCCAAACTGAGTGGGGTCCAGAGTTTGGAGATTACCAATGTCATTGTTGGAATAACCATTGCTGTGCACTATTCAGTGGGCACAAAGCCTGAGGTGAGGCTAAAATTGAACATGGTACTTAGATGGGTGCCAATTCATTCCATAGTTTGTGTAGAATGCAGCCTGGGATGTTGTCAGGTTCCATGGATGTTGTGTTCTTGGCTTTTGAGAGCGTGTTTTTTTACATGTGCAGCTGTGATTACAGGAATGTTGCATTCTTCCAGTATAGATATGGGCCCTTTAGGGGTGAGAGAAGGGTAAAGTTTGCCCTAAACCTATCTGCCAGGATGTTGGAAATAGTTGGTTCTGTATATTTAGTACCATTGTGCTGTAACTCAGAGCAGATCTGAGTGCTGCCATTGAGATTCTTGACATAGCTATAAAATGCTTTGTGGCTGTCTTTAGAATCAGTGCCAATTTTGTTTAAATAACTATCTTTGGAGGATTTTACGAGGGATCTCAGCTTTTTACTGAGTCTGACCAGGGAGTTCCTCCACTCATAGGATTTTACTCTTCTTTGCAACAGTTTCTTTCTTCTGTTGTAGAGTTTGTTTATAGCAGTGGGCCACCAGATTGGCTTCCTTTTTTGGAGGATAGCATCTTGGTTCTCTTAGGGATTGCACGGTCCATGCACTTGTGTAAGTGCTTGTAAAGTGCATTTGTGTAGGATTCAGCAGTCATACCTCTATTGTCCATTTGCATGGGTGTCGTGAAGTTTGCTACTTCTGCCTTATGAAGTGTGAAGTTGGGTTTGAAGAAATTTTTTACAGTGGTTTCCCTAACTGGGGTTGGAGGAGGGATGTGGATGTCTAGGGTGATTAGCTTGTGGTCGGATTTGACCAAAGAGGAATTGACCTCTGGTGTGGAACACCAGTTACCCATGTTGGTAATGACCAGGTCTAGGATATTGCTGCCCCTGGTGGGGGGTGTGGATAAGTTAATCTAAGGTGTTGGAATTTATGAATTCCAGAAAACATTGAGCAAAAGTGTTGGTACATGAGTCATTTTCCCAGTTAATGGTGGGGTAGGTGAAATCGCCCATTATAGGGTGTTAGGTTGTACCCTAATATTTTCCATTGTATCAAGAAATGAGGAGTGGGAATCCTGGGGCATGGTGGGAGATCTGTAGCAAGATACAATTTGGATTGTGGTCTTGCCCAGAGTTAATTGCACTTGGATAATCTTGGATGCAATATGCTGAGCAAATAGCCTAGAGGTGTGGATATCCTTAATGAATATGGACACACCTCCACCTTTAGTGTTTCAGTCCAGGTTAGGTGGCTGAAAGGTGTGGTATGAATTATAGCCTGGTAATGCAGGGGTGCTCTCTGGAGCCTTGAACCAGGTCTCTGTCACTGCACAGATGTCGATGTTCTCCATTTTAAGGAGTGCCTTGAGTGAGTGCATTTTGAGGTTTCGAGTTTTAGAATTGAGTAGCATTACCCTCAGATTTTCTTGCTTGTACCTGTTATGGTGGGGGAGTTTGTCATTTGAACCTTACCTAAAAATGGCACTATAAGGGTGGCAAGAATCTTAGCCAGTATCCAGAATTGCAAGGGTGACAGGTGAAGGCCATCTCTGGCAAAGCTTCATAGACTGTCAATCATATCATCCCACGTAGACGGATACTGGATCCCCTTACAATGACACCAGTAGCTTAGCCAATTGATGAAGTCAATCATTTTGTCTTGGTACTGTGGTATCATTCTGGGTGATGGCAGGATGCTACTGATGCTACTCAGGGATTCAGGGCTAGGGTCATACCTGACTGGGCTACAAGATTGGACAGCTCCTTCATGTCTCTTTTTATGTAGTCCAGGAAGGTATGTCTTAGGTCATTCACACCAACATGGACAATGACAGAGTCATATTTGTACTTGTTGTGGAGTGACCTGAGTGTGTGCATTATGTGACAGATCCTGGCACCCAACAGGCAGCTGACAGTAACTTTCTCCTTGTTTAGCCTGGTGAATGGAGCATCAGTGTGCCTGACTATAGAGTCACCTATGACTAGAGGGTTGGGTACATTGTTATGCCTTATGGGCTGTGGTTGAGTGGCACACTGAGTTTGTGGACTATGTGTCATTGGGGTTGTGTTGGGGGTGGAGGTTGCTTGTGTTTCTGCTTTAGAGGTCCCTGTTGGTTGGGCAGATTTTTACTGAGAGCCTCTGTGAATGTAGGTGTGTGTTTTGTTTCCATGTGCATGTTTTGCTGGTGTAGGATTTTAGAGACTATGTGATAACTGTGGTGTGGTGTATGTGTTTATCCTCTCCTCTTGACTGTCTAGTCCAGTCTTGGGTGAAAAGAGCTTTATTTCCAGTTTTGCTATATAAGTGAATCTCTCACAGGCTGTAGTGTTGGGTGGTAGGACGAGAGGGTTGTCTGTGTACATGAGGCAATTGCTGCATTGCCCCAAGATGCCCATATTCATCAAGAAGACAGGAAAAAATACCGGGAGCTGACCCTTAGACATGCCTGGATAGGTGCTTATTTATTAAGTACTAAACCTGTTTTCTTCTAGACAACTGAGGAAAGTTGAGTGCTGTAGTAATTTGTAGCTTATTTAGTGCTTACAATGAGTTCTGAACAAGTGCTGAGCTCAAAGAAACAGATCTGAGTGCTAAAACTAAAAAACTGGCTATGGGAAATTTGAAGAGCAGGCTTCATGATGCTGGGAATAGTGTAACCCTAGCTAAGTGGCGGGGGCTCAGAAGCTTACAAAAAGTCCTGGATACAGCTAATCTGTATCTGGACTAGACTACTTACAGGAAAGGCAGGAAACAAGCTTATATATTTTTCTTTGTAAAGTGGAAAGGGAGTAAGGAGGAGAAGAAAAAAACTCAAGGTTAAGTACTAAGTGGGTTGGCCTTCTCAAATGTTCTCCCTGTATTAGGTAGAATGAGGTAATGACACTAAACTGGGAGGAGTGTCCCAGATCAAATTTACAGTAGGGGCAGGCAACTTTACAGCCACCAAGTATAAGAACAGGATACCAATAGGGAGGGAGGGTGGGAGACAAAAATCAGAACAAACAAACCCAAACAGGTGCTTAACAAATGTAGAAATTTCCAGTTAATACCTCACATACAGTGAAACTAGCTAGAACAGGCAATAAAAGTGCTATAAATGACTCATAAAAATAAGCAAAAAACAGGATACTTAATATTATATATTGCGGATCAGGGTTTGCTCAGTGACCTTCCTCTGATTAGCTCAGTGTGAAATGATGGAAACACTCACAAGTTAACTTCTTAAGTAACAGAAAGTTGAAACCTGAAACAACTTTTAAAAAGCTCAAAAGAACCAATGAGGTGCTTACTCCAAGCCATAATCCAGGTAACCCCAATCAGCCAATAACCATAAACACTCCCCTCTCACTGAAATGCAAGAATGGCTTTGGATAAACTAAGATTGCCTGGAACATGTGCTCAGACACACCGCCTCTACAAACAAACAACTAGGCCAAAAACACAAGCCTGAATATGGACAATGCTACAACTACCCACACTTCTAAGGTAGAAAAAAATGCAGAAATGTTTATCACAGCAGAAAAGCAGCAGTGAGCCTTTAAATGAAAGTTTTAAGCAGATAAAGAAGCAAGAAGACTCTAGAGAATGCTTTTATCTGCAAACAAGTTATGTGATGCACTCCTTGGCAGGAAATTAGAACAAACAACCACAAACAGGTGCTTAAAAAATGTAGAAAATTCCCATGTAATACCTCACAGACAGTGAAACTAGTTAGAAAAGTATGCAGCATGTTGCTTATCTTGTCATCTTTGTTGTCTTTGTCTTTGTGGTTATCTTTGTCATCTTTGGAGATTGTCATCATCTTATCATCTTTGTCTCATTTTTGTCATCATCTTTGGCATCTTTATTGTTGTCTTTGTTGTCATCATCATCTTACCTTTGTCATTGTCTCTGTCATTTTTGTCATTGTCATCTTTGTTGTCTTTGTCATTGTCTTTGTTGTCATCATCATTGTCATTTTTGTCATTATTCTTGTCATCCTTTTGTCTTGTTTCTTGTCATCTTTGCCATTGTTTTTGTTGCCTTTTTTGTCTTTATAATCATCTTTGACATTTTTTGTCATCTTTGTTCTCTTCATCTTTATCATCAACTTTGTCATCATCTTTCTCATTGACTTTATTGTCATCATCTTTGTTATCTCTGTCATCATCTCTCTCATCATTTTTGTCATCTTTTTGTCTTATTTCTTGTCATCTTTGTCATCTTCATCACTGTTTTTGATGCCTTCTTTTTTTGCATTTATCAAGATGATGACAAAGATGATGACAAAAATGAGAAAGATGATGACAAAGGTAAAAAAGATGAAGGCAAAGACAAAGCTGATGACAATGATGACAGCAAAAATCTTGTCTTTCTTGGCATCATCTTTGTCATCATGTTTGTCATCAGTTTTGTCTTTGTATCTTTGTTATCTTTGTCATCATCTTTGTCATATTTATTGTTATCTTTGTCATCATTTTTGTCAACTTATCTTTGTCATCATCTTTCTTATCTTTGTTGCTGTTTTTGTCATCTTTATCATCATCTTTGTCATCCTTTTCATCACCTTTGTTGTCATCATCTTTGATGTCATATTTGTCATCTTTTTGTCTTTGTTGACTATATCTTTGGCTTCTTTGTTGTCTTTATAATTGTAATCTGTCATCATTTTGCCATCTTTCTCATTATTGTCTTCTTTGTTGTCATCATGTTTTTCATTGTCTTTGTCATCGGCTTTGTCATCTTTGTTGTGTCTTTGCCATCTTTCTCGTAGTCTTTTTTGTCTTTGTCATCAACATTGTTGTAGTCATCTTTCTTTTCATCTTTGTCATTGTTTTTGTCATTGCTTTTGTCATCTTTGTATTCGTCTTTGTCAACATCTTTGTCATTGTTAGTTAAAAAATGGCAAGACACCTTGGCAGAGCAACAGTCACTATTCCAGTTTCAGTTTTTTACTTACAGTTAGTGGAAAGCGAATTGGAATAAACGCCTCAGATAATTGATGGTAACCATCCAAATTGATAGCCAAAAGCAAGTTTGTGTTAGACAATAACTGTCTGTTAAGATAGCAGCTGTTAGACTTTCACGCCTTCTGCAAGCAGTTTACTGTAAAATAGTCAGTGAAACACACCGGTTATTTAGATCCCAGTAAATTTTTGAGTTAACAGGTCGGTTTTCACCTCACCAAACAGAAACTTGTTCCACAGTTAAACAACACAAGCTATTATGTGTTGAAGTTCGGACTTCACCTCATTACAAATGGAAACAGCTGTCCAAAATGCACGTTTGAAAGGACCACAGTGATATAATCTTGTAAATATGAACACTTTATTGACAAAAAACTGGCAAGCGCTTTCACCTTGTAGGCTTCCTCAGGCCAAACACATCACAGAGCTTTGACTTATATATATACTTTAGGTCTGTGTGACATCACTTCCCTTGGCTTGACTCACATTCAAATATTTAAAGCAACACTAACTATATAAAAAATGTGTATAAAATGCAGAGTATAATGTTGGTCGACTATAATCAGCTCAACATATACTACTTAAAATCAATTATATAATAATAATAAATAAAAATATAAATATGAATGTCATACTTTTACTCTAAATTTGAACACTCTCTGCTGTGCTAAGATGGATTATTTAAGATGACATCAAGTAAGCGTTTTTTAAAAATAAAACCTTATAAAACAAAATAAAAGCCTACTGTTAAACTTGTACCAAGTAGGAGTAGCTGTGCCAAGCAAACAATCTCAAGCTTATAAAACCAATCAATGTTAATGGATAGATGACTAAAATACTTCTCTAGGCATAACATGTCAGTACAAACCCTGTACTCAGTTACATTTTAGGAAATATAAAGCTTAAAAATTATCATGACTAACATTAAACACTTCAGTCGAACATGTGTTAAATACCCAAGTTCAAATAAAGACACTTCAGTTGAGCATATATTAGATACCCAGATTCAAGTGATTGCACTTAATTGTGCTTCTGATGATAAAAACAAATATAGTTAGCTGGAAATAGCTTATCAAATCAATGCCTAGATTCTAGGTTATATCTCAAAAATAAAGTGATACAGCTTTCTTTAAAACTAATATATCAGCATTAATCGCTTTTATGTTAGATGCACAAATTCAAGTAAGAGTATACACATATAATTCAAAATGTCATACAAATATCTAAAGACTAAATTGCAGACCTGACCAGCTAATCTCTGTTGAACATATATTACATGGTAAATAATGTAGGTCCGCTGGATCAACATAAAATGAACCTTGTAACCTCAGCGTCAATATGATTAGAGCAAGTGCAAAATATGAGGTGTTGTGTCTTTTGTTGTTAATAACAAGACACAACTTCAAGATTACATTTTCCATGCACAACAGCCCTACTGTTATCGAGGCTAGCTTTTTAACATCAACCAGCCTCTAATTAAATCCACAATTTCAAGTATAGACTTTTAAATATACTTTTAAGCATTATGAAAAGCTAAAAGACAAATGTAAATGGTTGTTCACATTCTAGTACATTTTATATTATAAAAGATATAAAGCCATATGATCTGTATAAGCTGCTTAACTCATCTAGTACCATTTACTACTTCCTAAGGTCTTTGCCTTTCAGTATTGGTTTAATAGGAATCCTGTCATTTAAGCCATCAATTATCTGAGGCGTTTATTCCAATTCGCTTTCCACTAACTGTAAGTAAAAAACTGAAACTGGAATAGTGACTGTTGCTCTGCCAAGGTGTCTTGCCATTTTTTAACTAACAAACCTTACTGTTATTATCGAGACACTAAATATAGCAGCTATTTTTTACCTGATCTTTGTCATTGTGTTTATAGTCATCTTTGTTGTTGTCATGTTTGTCATCTTTGTCATCTCATCTTTGTCGTCATCTTCATTTTTGCCCTGTTTGTTGTCATTATCTTTGTAATCTTTGTCATCATCTTTGCCATCTTTCTCAACTTTGTTGTCTTTCTTGCCATCATCTTTTTCATTGTCTTTGTTATTGACGTTGTCATCTTTGTTGTGTCTGTTATCTTTCTCTTAGTCTTTTTCATCTTTGTCATCAGCTGTGTTGTCATCTTTGTTTTCATCTTTGTAATTGTCTTTGTCATTGTCTTTGTTGTCTTTGTATTTGTCTTTGTCATCATCTTTGTCATTGTCTTTGTAGTCATCTTTGCTGTTGTCAGGTTTGTTGTCATCTTTGTCATCTCATCTTTATCCCTGTCTTTGTCATCTCATTTTTGCCATCTTTGTCATCATTTTTGTCATCTTTTTATCATCTTTCTCATCATCTTTGTTATCTCCATCACTGTTTTTCTTGTCATCTTTATCATTATCTTTGTTGTCTTTGTCATCTTAGTCACCTTTATTGTCATCAGCTTTGTCTCTGTCTTTGTCATATTTGTCATCATCTTTGCTATAATCTTTGGTAATTATTATGTTTGTCATCTTTTTCGTTGTCTGTCATCATGCTTGTCATCTTTGTCATTGTACTTATCATCTTTGTATCAAATTTGTCATCGACAAAGATCCAAAGATGACAAGTATAATAAAGATAAAAACCGAATGACAAAGATAATGACAAAGATGACAAAAATAATGACAACAGTCACAAAAGATGACAAAGATGACAGCAAAGATGACACTTTCTTGTCTTTGTCATCTTAGTCATTATCTTTGTCATCATCTCTATAATATTTGTTGCCATCTTTGTCGTCTTTGTCTTTGACATCTTTATTGTCATCTTTGGAGACTTTGTCATCTTTGTCCTTGTCTTTCTCATCTTTGTCTTCTTTGTAATTGTCATTGTTGTCCTCTTTATCATTGTCTTTGTCATCATTTCTGTCATCTTTTTGTCTTTTTTCTTGTCATCTTTGTCATCATTTTTGAATTTCTTCTTTGTCACCTTTATCATCTTTATCAGCTTTGTCATCCACTTTGTCATCTTTGTTGTCATCTTTGTTATCTTTGTCATCCTCTTTGTCATTTTTGTCATCATCATCTTTGTCATCATCTTTGTCATCAGCTTTGTCTTTGTTTTCATCTTTATCTTTGTCATCGTCTTTGTCATTTTTGTCATCATCTTTGTCATCATCTTTGTTGTCTTTGTTGTCATCATCTTTGTCATCTTTGTCGTCATCTTTCTCATTTTTGTCATCTTTTTGTCTTGTTTCTTGTCATCTTTGTCATGGTTTTTGATGCCTTCTTTTTCATCATCTTTATCATCTTTGCTGTCCTTGTTGTCTTTGTTGCCATCATCTTTGTCATCAGCTTTGCATCTTTGTCATCTTTGTTATCTATGTCATCATCTTTGTCATTTTTTGTCATCGTCTTTGTTGTCATCTTTGTCGTCTTGTCATCTTTATCATCTTTGTAGTCATCTCTGTCATCATTTTTGTCTTCTTTCTTATCATCTTTGTCATTGTTTTTGTTGCCTTCTTTGTCATTGTAATCTTTCCTATTTCTTTGTTGTCATCCTCTTTGTCATCATCATTGTCATCATTTTTTTTATTTTGCCATTGCCATCTTTGTCTTATTTGTCATCGTTATGTTTATCGTATTTGTCGTCTGTCATCATTTTTGTCAATTTTTCATCTTTGCCATCATCTTTCCTGTCTTTGTCACCATTTTTCTCATCTTTGTTATTCTCTGTCATCATCATTGTCTTCATCTGTCATCTTGGTTGTCTTTGTTGTCTTCATCTTTAGCTTCTTTGCTGTCATAATTTTTGCCAACTTTATCATTTTTGTCATCTTTTTATGTTGGCTTTCTTGTAATCTTTTTCATTGTTTGTCATCTTTGCTGTCATCTTTGTTCTCATCTTTGTTGTCATCATCTTTCTCATAGTCTTTTTCGTCTGTCATCAGCTTTGTTCTGGTCATCTTTCTTTTCATCTTTGTCATTGTCTTTGTCATTGCCTTTCTCATCTTTGTATTCATCTTTGTCATCATTTTTCTCATTGTCTTTGTAATCATCTTTGTCATGTTTGCCATCATCTTTATCGTCTCATCTTTGTCATCTCTATGGCTTCATTGTTGTCATTATCTTTTAATCTTTGTCATCATCATTGCCAACTTTCTCATCTTTGTCATCTTGTCATCCTTTTCATTGTCTTTATTGACTGTGTTATCTTTGTTGCGTCTTTGTCATCTTTCTCTTAGTCTTTTTTGCCTTTGTCATTAGCTGTGTTGTCAACATCTTTTTCATCTTTGTAATTGTCTATGTCATTGCCTTTGTTGTCTTTGTATTTGTCTTTGTCATCATCTTTGTCATTGTCTTTGTAATCATCTTTGTTAGGTTTGTTATCATCTTTGTCATCTCATCTTTGTCATCATCTTTGTCATCTCATCTTTGACATCAATTTTATCTTTTTACCATCTTTCTTATCATCTTTGTCATCTTTGTGACTGTTTATCTTATCTTTGTCTTTGTTGTCTTTGTCATCTTAGTTGCTTTTATTGTTATCAGTTTTGTCGCTGTCTTTGGCATTTTTGTCATCTTTGTTGTCGTCTTTGATAACTTTATTATTTTTATCATCTTTGTCATTATCTTTGTCATGATGCTAGTCATCTTTGTCATTGTACTTGTCATCTTTGCATCAAGTTTGTCATCGACAAAGATGCAAAGATGACAAGTACAATAAAGATGACAAACCCAATGACAAAGATAATGACAAAGATGAAACAAAGATGACACTTTGTCTGTGATCTTTGTTATTATTTAAGTCATCATCTTTATCATTTTTGTTGTCGTCTTTGTCGTCTTTGTCTTTGACTTTCTTTTTTGTCATCTTTGAAAACTTTGTCATCTTTGTCATTTTTATCATTGTCTGACATTGTCTTTGTTGTCTGTCATTGTCATTGTTGTCATCTTTGTCATTGTCTTCTTTGTTGTCTTTGTTATCATCGTTAATGTCTTTGTCATCATTTTTGTCATCTTTTTGTCGTTTTGTGTTATCTTTGTCATCTTTGTCATGTTTTTTGCCTTCTTTTTCGTCTTCTTTATCATCTTTATCATTCTTGCCATCTTTGTTGTCATCATCTTTGTCATCAGTGTTGTTATCTTTGTCGTCATCTTTATCTTTGTCATTTTTGTCATCGTCATCTTTGTTGTCATCTTTGTCATTGTCATTGTTGTCATCTTTATTGTCTTGGTCATTGCCTTTGTCATCATTGTTCATTTTGTCATCATCTTTGTCATCATTTTTGTCATCTTTTTGTCTTGTTTCTTATCTTTGTCATTATTTTTGTTGCCTTCTTTGTTGCTGTCTTTATCTTCATCTTTATTGTCTTTCCTGGTTTTTGCTGCTATCATCTTTGTCATCAGCTTTGTCATCTTTGTCATCATCTTTGATATCTTTGTCATCATTTTGTTGTTTTTGTCATTGCCATGTTGTCATCATCATTATCAACTTTGCCGTCATCTTTGTCATCACTTTTGTCATCTTTTTGTCTTGTTTCTTGTCATGTTTATCATTTTTGTTGCCTTCGTTGTCATTGTCTTCATCATCATCTTTGTTGTCTTTCCTGTTTCTTTGTTGCCATCATCTTTGTCATCAGCTTTGTCATCTTTGTCATCATCTTTGCTATCTTTGTCATCGTTTTTGTTGTTTTTGTCATCACCATATTTTCTGTCATCTTAGTCATCTTTATCATATTCTTTATCATATTTGTTGCCTTTGTCATCATTTTTGTCAACTTTTTCATCTTTATCTTTCTTGTCTTTGTCGCCATTTTTGTCATCTTTGTCATTTTCTGCCATCATCTTTGTCTTCATCATCTGATGTCTTTGTTGTCTTTGTTATCTTCATCTTTGGCTTCTTTGTTGTCATTATCTTTGTCAACTTTGTCACAATTTTTGTCATCTTTCTTATGTTTGCCATCATCTTTTTCATTGCCTTTGTCATCTTTGTCATTTTTATTATCTTTCTCAAAGTCTTTTTTGTCTTTGTCATCAGCTTTGTTCTCAACTTTCTTGTCATCCTTGTCATTCTATTTGTCATTGCCATTGTCATCTTTGTAGTCATCTTTATCAACTTTGTCATTGTCATCATCTTTTTTCTTATCATGTTTGTTGTCATCTTTGTCTTTTTATCATCCTTCTTTTTATCTTTGTCTACATCATTGTATCATCTTTGCCATCATCTTTCTTGTCATTCTCATCTGTTGTGATTATCTTTGTCATCTTTCTCATCATCTTTGTCATTGTCTTTGTTGTCTTTGTGTCTTTGGCATTGTCTTTATTGTCATCATCTTTGTCATCTTTGTCATCTGTCATGTTTGTCATAATTTTTGTCATCATTTGAATTGTTTCATATCTTTGTCATTTTTGTTGCCTTCTTTGTTGTCATCTTTATCATCTTTGCCATCTTTCTTGTCTTCCATATCAGCTTTTCATCTTTGTCATCTTCTTTGTTATCTTTGTCATTTTCTTTGTTGTTTTTGTCATGCTGTTGTCATTGTCTTTGTCATCATTTTTATTGTATTTATAATTCTCTTTGTCATCATTTTTGTGAATGTTCTTGGCATCTTTCTGTTCACATTTCTTGTCTTTATCATTTTTGTCATCTATGCTGTCATCATCTTTGTCTTTGTTGTCTTCATCTTTGGCTTCTTTGTTGCCTTCATCTTTGTCATCTTTGTCATTCTTTGTTGTCTTTCTTGTCATCTTTGTCATTATCTTTGTCGTTTTTCCTGTCATCTTTGTTGTCCTTGTCTCTGTGATTATCTTTGGAGACTGTCATCTTTTTTGTGATCTCTGTCATTGTCTTTATCATCCTCTTCTTTGTCTTTGTTGTTATCTTTGTCATTGCATTTGTCATTTTACCATCATCTTTGTTGTCTTTGTCATTGTCTGTTGTCATCATCTTTTTCATCTTTCTTGTCATTTTTGTCATTATTTGGTCTTGTTTCTTGTCAACTTTGTCATTTTTTTGCCTTCTTTTTCATCTTTATAGGTTCATAAGTTTATAGATAGGTACTAGTCTATTGGCCCTAGGGCCTATATAAGCCTAGCCAAAAAGGTACCCTGGCTTTCACCACCCAAGAAAATTATTTTACTGTGCCCCTGTCGAGCAAAGCAACAGAAGTGATCCCCTGGATGAATTTCCTATCTCCCATCCAGTCATCAAGATTTTTCTTGAAGAGTGCTAATGAGGTGCTTTGTTTGATATAGATAGGTAGTTTGTTCCAGAGTATGAGAAGTCTCTGGGACAGGAATCTATCCCCCCAGCATGTTCTGTTTATTGTGGTGACAAAGTTTAGGTCCCATGTTAGGCAGAGATCGCCTCTGAGTAGGCAATATGTGACAGAGTAAAGCTGGAGTTTTTTGAGACGGTCTGCATAGGGCATCTGTTTGAGGCCAGTAATCCTGTTTGTGAGGTATTTCTGCAACCTTTCTAGTTGTTGTAGATGTCTTGTGAGGTACATACCAAAAGGGGTGATGTACTCTATAATGAGTGACAAGTAGAGTGGAACAATGACCTCTTTTTTTCCTGAATGAGAAACCTTTTGTGATGAGGTGTGCCAGGTAGAAGGATTTCCTGACTACTGTGGCGATGTGATTATCAAAGGAGAGACTACTGTCCACCTGTGTCCCAAGGTCTCTTATCACACTTTCGGTGTTAAATAGACTACCGCCTCTGTGGTAGTTCATGGGTAGAGAGTTTTTTACCAAAAGGGATGACAATGCACTTTTTGGCATGGAGCTTGAGGCCATGGCTTTGACACCAGGCATCTGTCTCAGTGAAGCCCTTTTGTAGGATGTCCACATCATTAGGAGTTTCAATTATGGCTCCTAGTTTGCAGTCATCTGTGAACTTCATTAGCCAAAGACCTTCAGTGTTAGCCTGTACTTCTGAGAAGCAGATACCAAGCAGGAGAGGACCCAGGACTGAACCCTGCGGTACTTCACTTGTCACTGGTATGAAGTCAGATTTGGAGTCTGCTACTTTCACAATGTGGGTTCTGTCAGTGAGCCAGTTGGCAACCCATCTTGTGACATAGGGCCTTATACCTAGTTTAGTGAGTTTATCTATAATTCCATAATGGGGGATTGTGTCAGAAGCCTTGGTGAGATCTAGATAGGCTGTGTGAACCACCTTACCCTCATCTATGCTTTGGTGACCACTTCAAAGAAGTCTATCTGGTTTAGGAGACATGATCTGCCTTTTACAAACCCAAACTGAGTGGGGTCCAGAGTTTGGAGATTACCAATGTCGTTGTTGGGATAACCATTGCTGTGCACCATTCAGTAGGCACAAAGCCTGAGGTGAGGCTATGATTGAACATGGTACTTAGGTGGGGTGCCAGTTCATTCCATAGTTTGTGTTGAATGCAGCCTGGGATGTTGTCAGGTCCCATGGATGTTGTGTTCTTGGCTTTTGAGAGTGTGTTTTTTTACCTGTGCAGCTGTGATTACAGGAACATTGCATTCTTCCAGTATAGAGATGGGCCCTTTAGGGGTGAGAGGAGGGTAAAGTTAGCCCTGAACCTATCTGCCAGGATGTTGGCAATATCAGTTGGTTCTGTATATTTAGTACCATTGTGCTGTAACTTAGAGCAGATCTGAGTGCTGCCATTGAGATTCTTGACATAGCTATAAAATGCTTTGCGGCTGTCTTTAAAATCAGTGCCAATTTTGTTTAAATAACTAGCTTTGGAGGATTTTATGAGGGATCTCAGCTTTTTACTGAGGCTGACCAGGGAGTTCCTCCACTCATAGGATTTTACTCTTTTTTGCAACAGTTTCTAGCTGACAAAAATGAAGACAACAAAGTCATGAAAGATGACAAAGATGATGACAAAGATGACACTTTGTTGTCTTTGTCATCTTAGTCATTATCTTTGTCAATGTCTCCGTATTCTTTGTTTTTATCTTTGTAATTTTTGTCATTGTGTTTGTCTTTGTTGTTATCTTTGGAGACTTTGTCATCTTTCCTCTTTGTCGTCTTTGTTATTGTCATTGTCATTATTGTCATTCTTTCATCTTTTTTATCTTGTCATCATTTCTACCATCTTTTTGCCTTTCTTGTTTTCATCTTTGTCATCTTTGTCATTTTTGAATTCCCTTTATTTATTTATTTTTTATTTTACATTTGTTGACCGGGCTAGTCTAGCTGGATATATTTCCATTTTCAGTAGAGGCCCGGGGAGAAAAGCTCCAAACAGATATACAAAAGTATAAAATATTGTTACATGGTAAATAAAGGATTAATAAACAAATTAAAACAAGTAATTATTACATTCTAGAGATATAAACACTTGAGAAAAGCAACAGTAAACATAATATCACTTAAGAAAGCTAAAACAAATATAATACAGTAAGAATCATGTACAATTGTTCACATCAGGTAGAAAGATTTCAGCAGTAAGTTGATTAGAGTTTAAACAGTGTCAGTCTTACTTACAAGACTAAGCATTTAAATGTTTGGAAGTTTGGTTAGAAGAGGAAGAAACAGAGGTGAAGAGGGTGGTTAGTCAGGGTTACTACAATGGCATAACCAGTGCATTTGGAGGTGTGTTTTAAGTTTTTGTTTAAAGAGTGGCAAGGATGTAGTTAGAGTTAGTTCATTGGGTAACAGGTTCCATTTTGTTCCTGCTGTGTTGGTAAACAGAGAGTCACCAGCCGTATTATTAGACTTTGTTATGCTAGCAAGGAGTTTGCTAGAAGAACGTAGGGAATTCAGATTATTATAGGGGATTAAGAGCTTGGAGAGTATAGGGGTGTTATTGGGTTGGTAAAATATTTTGTGGGCAATTGTGAGTTGGGGGATTATCAGATGGTTATGGAATTCCAGCCAGTCTAGTTGCCTAAGATTAGAACAGTGGTGGGTTCTAAAGGGATTGCCAGTAGCGAATCTGGCAATGTTATTATAGGAATTTGCTAATTTGTTAAGGTTAGTTTTCTTTAGGTTGGTATAAATAGGTGAAGTGTACAGAAGGGTCGAGATTAGATGGGAGTGAGCAAGCTTGGTTCTAGCTGCTGGGGTTAAAAAAAGGTTTTATTCTATATAAGGAGCCTATTTTTCTGTTGACTATTTTAATGGTGTTGTTTATATGGTAATCAAATGTGAGGTTATTGTCAATGGATATTCCTAAAAGTTTAGTGGTAGAGTCTGTGAAAATAATAGTGCCATTATTTGAAGAGATTGAGAAATCTATGGGGGAGGACTTGGTAGTGCGTGTAAAGAGACGGAGTTTTGCTTTTTTGGCATTAAGAAGGAGGCAGCGTTTTGTAAACCATGTTTCTACAGTGTTGAAAACATTTTGAGCAAGAGAATATAGTTCTGATGGAGAGGTTGCTGAGCATATTAGTGTGGAGTCATCTGCATATTGAATACAGGTGGCTTGAGGAATTGCTACATGGAGATCATTGATAAATAATGAGAAAAGAAGTGGTCCAAGAATGGAGCCCTGAGGGACTCCAATGATGACTGGCAAAAAGGATGAAATTTGATTTTCCCAGAGAACTGCCTGTTGCCTGTTGCTGAGGTAGGATCTGAACCATTTAACAGCCAGAGAGTCAAAGGAAAGAGATTCAAGAATATTGATTAAGAGGGTATGGTTTACCATGTCAAAAGCTTTAGAGAGGTCAATAAAGAGTGCAGATGAGAGGATGTTTTTATTACGGTTTCTTTTGATGGTATCCATAAAGGATAGAAGGGCAGTAGTGGTACTATGTGATGGCCTAAAGCCATGTTGACAGTTTGCTATTATGTTATGTTGAGAGAGATGATGTAAAAGTTGTTGGTGAATGCATTTTTCCATAATTTTTGCTAAGGGTGATGAGAGCAATTGGCCGATAGTTAGAGTAATCATTAGAGTTCCCACCTTAATGTAAGGGGATAATGTGGGAGATTTTCCAAATATCTGGGATGGTTCCTTCTTGGAGTGTCCTATTTATAAGGATGGATATAGGATAGGCAATTACTTTGGCTGCTTTTTGGAGATATTGGGAAGGAAGTTGATCAGCAGAAGGAGTACATGGCTTGAGTTTTTGAATAAATTTATAGATGAGAGAAGTAGAGATGGGTTGTAGTTTGAATTTAGGTAGAGAGTGTGGTGAGTTGATGGGAAGGCTGGAGTTTTCTGAGATAAGTTGACTAGCTAGAGATTGTATAGTCTCAGTGAAGAAAGAGTTAAAGGTATTGGCAGTTTGAATGGGGAGTATTTGGATCTGCATCAAGTGGGGTGGGTGTTCGGGAGTTACCTGGGAAAAGGAGCTTATTAATGCTAGACCAGAACTTCTGAGGATTATTTTGATGAGTTTGTTGGAGTTTACAGTAGTAGTTTTTTATCTGTAAGTATAGCCTTTTTTGTACTATTTCTGAGCTGCCTAAAATGTAGATGATCAGAGATATTTCTGTTTGATCTCCACTTAGCCCAGACTTTGTTCCTAAGCATAATTTGATGTCTAGTTTCATTAAAAAGCCATGGGGCTGGGTTAGATGTCATTCTAATGGACCGTTTAGGAGCATGCTTACCCAGGATAGATAAGAAATTAGAGTTAAAATACTTTACAGCCTCTTCAGGTGGAAGGGTTTTTAAAGGGTTCCAGTTGCAGGCTTGCTCAGTTTGAAATAATTCTGAGCTAAAATGTTCGGTAGAGCGTGCTGTCCTAAAGGTGGGGAGGATTGGAAGATCCTTCTTTTCTCTTATGATGTAGGTCAAAAAATGATCACTTACATCATCTGGCAGAGTTCCTACCTTGTAAGTTTGTTTCTGTTTATTTATGAGTATCCAGTCTAAGGTGCTCTCTTTCTTATTAGGTTTGTTAATTCTGGTTGTAGAGGTTATGGTTTGGCTAAAGCCATGGAGGTTAATATGAGAGGTAGGATTTTCATCACTAACACTTTTCCAGTCAATGTTAAAGTCACCTAGTATTATTGTTTCTTGGGGGTAAGTGGAAGACACTCAGCTTAGAATAGCCTCTATTGTAGTGATATTATTTCCGGGTGGTATGTAAATGCAGATAATGTATAAAGATTTGTTTACGTTGATTTGAAGTTTAGTGATGAGGATGTCTGCGTTACTATCCTGGGTTGGATTAGATGGTAGGGTGGAGATATGAAGTCCATTTTTAAATAGAACTGCTACTCCACCACCTTTACATTTTGTTCGGTCTTGTCTCACTATATTGTAGCCTTGGGGAATAATTTCATTGTCTTTAGTTTCTGGTTTCAACCAAGTCTGAGAAAGGCTGAGAGGCAATCAGTTATGGAGAGAGACTGAGTTCTACAGGCATAGGAAAGGTAAGAGACATTTTCTGTTACTAATTAGCAGAAAAAAAGGGTGAACAAAGGTATAGCTGAGCAGGGGAGACAGTTATGAAAAACAGTTCTATAACAGATAGAGAGATATTTATAGAAAGTGCTAAGGCAGGAAAGGAGGTTTATACAGAGAGTTAATTGAGGGGGCCAGTAGCAAAAGTAGTGATTGTCAAAAGCTGTCTAGTTATTAAAACTCCCAGACTTAACCAGGATCATTCCCTTTTCAACCTGTCATAGGGTGGGGGGGTAAGTACTTGAATAGAGAGTACAAGCATAGATAGCAGAGTCTAGCTGGTCTGCAGAGCTAGTGGGTTTCTACAACCAGTGAGAGATGGTTTTCCAAAGCCTAAGGTCTGCTGTCCTCTAGTGGAAAAAGTGGGGAAAGCACTAACTCCACTAGGATAGTAAGAGGAGGGGGGATAAGATAGTAAAGAGATGGTTGGAGGGGTAGGTTCGCGGGTGTGCTGGCCCTTACAAATTAGTTTAAATTTAATGCACTCAACAGTAATTTTAAATTAACGCACTCACAAGTTTATAGTTAAATCCTAAATATACTGTAGGATAACACCTACACTGTAAGGCTGAATGTAGAGGGTCCGGATAGATCCTGTGGGGCTTCTAGGTTGTGTTTCCCTTCTGTTCAGTAGGATTTCATTAGCCTTACAGGGTTTCTAATAGAGGGACCAGCTGTGTCTCAACACAGGGCTTGGAAGACTGTGAGGCTGAATGCAGAAGGTCCAGATAGATCCTGTGGGGCTTCTAGGTTGTGTTTCCCTTCTGTTCAGTAGGATTTCATTAGCCTTACAGGGTTTCTAATAGAGGGACCGGCTGTGTCTCAACACAGGGCTTGGAAGACTGTGAGGCTGAATGCAGAGGGTCCGGATAGATCCTGTGGGGCTTCTAGGTTGTGTTTCCCTTCTGTTCAGTAGGAATTCATTAGCCTTACAGGGTTTCTAATAGAGGGACCGGCTGTGTCTCAACACAGGGCTTGGAAGACTGTGAGGCTGAATGTAGATGGTCCGGGTAGATCCTGTGGGGCTTCTAGGTTGTGTTTCCCTACTGTTCAGTAGGATTTCATTAGCCTTACAGGGTTTCTAATAGAGGGACCGGCTGTGTCTCAACACAGGGCTTGGAAGAAGTTTATAGTTAAATCCTAAATATACTGTAGGATAACACCTACACTGTGAGGCTGAATGTAGACGGTCCGGATAGATCCTGTAGGGCTTCTAGGTTGTGTTTCCCTTCTGTTCAGTAGGATTTCATTAGCCTTATATGGTTTCTAATAGAGGGACCAGCTGTGTCTCAACACAGGGCTTGGAAGGGACCACACACTGCCCAGAGAGCAAGGGGCTTTTGGCTGGAGCAGAGGGATTTATTTCTTTGTTGTCTTTATCTAATTTTTGTATTCTTTCTTGTCATGTTTGTTGTCATGTCATCTTTGTCATCAGCTTTCTCATCCTTGTCATCATCTTTATCTTTGTCATTGTCTTTGTCATTGTTGTCATCATATTTGTCATCTTTGTTGTCATCTTTCTCATCATTTCTGTCATCTTTTTGTCTTGTTTCTTGTCATCTTTGTCATAGATTTTTTGCTTTCTTTTTTGTCATCTTTATCATCTTCTTGTCATCTTTGTTGCCATCATCTGTCATCATCTTTGTCATCAGCTTTATCTTTATCATCATCTTTGTCATTTTTGTCATAGTCATCTTTGTTGTCATCTTTGTCATTGTCTTTGCTGTTATCATCTTTATCGTCATCTTTGACATCATGTTTGTCACCTTTTTGTCTTGTTTCTTGACATATTTGTCATAATTTTTGTTGCCGTCTTTGTCATTGTCTTTATCATCTTTGCATCTTTCCTGTTTCTTTGTTGTCATAATCATTGTCATCAGATTTGTCATCTTTGTCTTCTTTGTCATCTTTGTCATCATCTTTTTCGTATTTGTCTATCATTTTTATCAACTTTTTCATCTTTGCCATCATCTTTCTTGTCTTTGTCACAATTTTTGTCATCTTTATTGATCTCTGTCATCATCATCATCTGTCATCTTTGTTGTCCTTGTCTTCATCTTTGGCTTCTTTGTTGTCATCAACTTTGTCAACTTTTGTTATTTTTGTTATCTTTCTTATGTTTGTTGTATTTCTTGTCATCTTTTTCATTGTCTGTTGTCTTTGCTGTCATCTTTGTTGTCAGCATCTTTCTCATAGTCCTTTTCATCTCTCATCAGCTTTGTTCTCATCATCTTTCTTTTCATCTTTGTCATTATCTTTGTCATTGCGTTTGTCATCTTTGTAGTCATCTTTATCAAGTTTGTCATCATCATTGTCATAATCTTTTTGTTGTCATGTTTCTCATTGTCTTTGTCCTCTTAGTCATTTTGTCTTTTTATCATCTTTTTCATTGTTTGTTGTCATCTTTGGAGATTTTTGTCATCTTTGTATCATTGTCATTGTATTTTTGTCTTTGCCATTCACTTAATTGTCATCATCTTTGTCATCATTTTTGTTTTTTTGTCTTGTTTCTTGTCATCTTTGTCATTTTGTTGCATTCTTTGTCATTTTTATCATCATCTTTGTCATTTTATTGTCTTTGTTGTTTTCAAATTTGTCATCATCTTTGTCATCAGCTTTTCTTTGTCATCATCTTTATCTTTGTCATTATCTTTATTTTTGTCATCCTATTTACCATTGTATTTGTCATCATCTTGGTTGCATTTATTATTCTCTTTGTCATTTTTGTCAACTTTCTCGGCATCTTTCTCGTCACTTATCTTGTCTTTATCATTGTTTTTGTCATCTTTGTTGTCCTCATCTTTGTCTTTCTCTCTTTATCTTCATCTCTGGCTTCTTTGCTGCCTGCATCTTTGTCATCTTTGTCATTCTTTGTTGTCTTTCTTATCTTTGTCATTTTTCCTGTCATCTTTGTCATCTTTTGAAACTGTCATCATCTTTGTCAGCTTTGTCATAGTCTTTGTCATCATCTTTGTCATCTTTGTTGTTTTCTTTGTTGTCATCATTTTTATCTTTGTCATTGTCTTTGTCATTTTTGCCATCATCTTTGTCATCTTTGTCATTCTTTGTTGTCTTTCTTATCTTTGTCATTTTTCCTGTCATCTTTGTCATCTTTTGAAACTGTCATCATCTTTGTCAGCTTTGTCATAGTCTTTGTCATCATCTTTGTCATCTTTGTTGTTTTCTTTGTTGTCATCATTTTTATCTTTGTCATTGTCTTTGTCATTTTTGCCATCATCTTTATCATCTTTGTCATTGTCTTTGTTGTCAACATCTTTGTCATTTTTGTCATCTTTTTGTCTTGTTTCTTGGCATCTTTCTCATTATTTTTGTTGCCTTCTTTTTATCTATCAACTGTGCCATCTTTCTTGTCGTCTTTGTTCTCTTCATCTTTATCAGCATCATCATCATATTTGTCACCGTCTTTGTCACTGACTTTATTGTCATCATATTTGTCTTTGTCATCACCTTTGTCATCATTTTTGTCATCTTTTGTCTTGTTTCCTCTCTTTGTCATCTTTCTAATTGTTTTTGTTGCCTTCTTTTTCATCTTTATCAAGATGACAACAAGGATGATGACAAAAATGAAGAAGATGATAAAGATGAAGACATAGACAAAGCTGATGACAAAGATGACAACAAATGAAAGAAAGATCTTTGTCATCTTTGTCATCCACTTTGTCTTTGTCTTCATCTTTATCTTTGTCATCATCTTCCTCTTTTATGTTATCTTTGTCATCATCTTTGTCATATTTATTATCTTTATCATTTTTGTCAACTTTCTTGTCATCTTTGTCATCATCTTTCTTATCTTTCTTGTCCTTTTTGTCATCTTTATCATCTTTGTCATCGTCTTTGTCTTCATGTTTGTCATCTTTGTCATATTTGTCATCTTTGTTGCCTGTTGTCTTCATCTTTGGCTTCTTTGTTTTCATTATTTTTGCAATCTTTGTCATCATCTTTGCCATCTTTCTCGTCTTTGTCATCTTTCTTGTCGTCATCTTTTTCATTGTCTTTGTCATCAGCTTTGTTGTCATCTTTCTTTTCATCTTTGTCATTGGCTTTGTCATTGCCTTTGTCATCTTTGTATTCATCTTGTCATCACCATTGTCATTGTCTTTGTAATAATCTTTGTTGTCTTGTCATTGTCTTTTTTGTCTCATCTTTGTCATCATTCATCTTTGGCTTTTTTGTCATTATCTTTGTAATCTTTGTCATCATCTTAGTCATTTTTCTCATCTTTGTTGTCTTTCTTGTTATCTTTTTCATTGTCTTTGTTCATCTTTGTTGTCATCTTTCTCTTAGTCTTTTTTGTCTTTGTCATCAGCTGTGTTGTCGTCATCTTGGTTTTCATCTTTGTAATGGTCTTTGTCATTGCTTTTGTTGCCTTTGTATTTGTCTTTGTCATCATCATTGTCATTGTCTTTGTAGTCATCTTTGTTGCTGTCACGTTTGTCATTGTCTTTGTGGTCTCATCTTTGTCAGTCTTTGTGATCTCATCTTTGCCATCTTTGTCATCATTTTTGTCATCTTTTTATCATCTTTCTCTTCTCCTTTGTCATCTTTGTCACTGTTTTTCTTGTCTTTGTTGTCTGTGTCATCTTAGTCATCTTTATTGTCATCAGCTTTGTCGCTGTGTTTTTCATCTTTGTAGTCATCTTTGTTGTCATCCTTGGTAACGTTATCCTTTTTGTCATCTTTGTCATTGTCTTTGTCATCATGCTTGTCATTGTCATTGTACTTGTCATCTTTGCATCTTTGTAATGAAGTTTATCATCAACAAAGATGCAAAGATGACAAGTACAATAAAGATGACAAACCCAATGACAAAGATAATGACAAGATGACAAAAATGATGACACCAAAGTTAAAGATAACAACAAATTACACTTTTTTGTCTGTCATCTTTGTCATTATCTTTGTCATCTTTGTTTTCTTCTTTGTCATCTGTCTTTGTCTTTGTTGTCATCTTTGGAGACTTTATCATCTTTGTCATTGTCTTTGTCAATGTCTTTGTCATCATTTTTGTCATTTTTGTCATCTTTTTCTCTTTTCTTGTTACTGTTGTCATTGTTTTGGAATTGCCTTCTTTGTTTTCTTTATCTTTGTCTTTGTTGTCATGTTTGCTGTCAACATTTGTCATCTTTGTCATCAGTTTTGTCATCTTTGTCATCATCTTTGTCTTTCTCATCGTCTTTGTCATTTTTGTCATTGTCATCTTGTCATCATCTTTGTCGTCTTTGTTGTCATCTTTGTCATCTTTATCTTTCTCATTATTTTTATCCTTTTGTCTTATTTCTTGTCATCTTTGTCATCTTTGTCATGTTTTTTGTTGCCTTCTTTTTTGCCAGCTTTATCATCTTTGTCGTCATTGTCTTTGTTGCAACCAACTTTGTCATCATCTTTGTCATGTGCTTTGCATCTTTGTCATCATCTTTGTCATTTTTGTCATCGGCTTTGTTGTCATTTTTGTTGTCTTTGTTGTCATCTTTATCGTCTTTCTCGTCATCTTTGTCATCATTTTTGTCATCTTTTGGTGTTGTTTCTTGTCATCTTTGTCATTATTTTTGTTGCCTTCTTTCTCATTGTCTTTATCATCTTTGTCATCTTTCCTGTTCCTTTGTTGGCATCATCTTTGTCATCATCTTTGTCATCTGTGTCATAATTTTTATTGTATTTGTTGTCTTTGCCATCATTTTGTCAACGTTTTCATCTTTGCCATCATCTTTCTTGTCTTTGTCACCATTTGTCTCATCTTTGTTGTTCTCTGTCATCATCTTTGTCTTCATCTGTCATCTTGGTTGTCTTTGTTGTATTCATCTTTGGCTTCTTTGTTTTCATCATCTTTGTCATCTTTGTTATGTTTGTTGTCTTTCTTGGTGTAATATTTTTTATTGTTTGTCATCTTTGCTGTCATCATTGTTCTCATCTTTGTTGTCATCATCTTTCTCATAGTCTTTTTCGTCTGTCATCAGCTTTGTTCTGGTCTTTCTTTTCATCTTTATCATTGTCTTTGTCATTGCCTTTGTCATCTTTGTAGTCATCTCTGTTATCAAGTTTGTCATCATCATTGCCATAATTTTTTGTTGTCATGTTTCTCATTGTCTGTCTTCTTTGTCATTTTTTGTCTCATCTTTTTATTTGTCTTTTGTCATCTTTGGAGATTTTTGTTATCTTTGTAATCTTTGTCATTCTATTTGAGTCTTTGCCATTTGCTTAATTGTCATCATCTTTGTCATCTTTGTCGTCATCTTTGTCATCATTTTTTGTTGTCTTTTTGTCTTGTTTCTTGACATCTTTGTCATTTTTGTTGCCTTCTTTATCATCTATCATCTTTGTCAGCCTTCTTGTCTTCTTTGTTGTCATTAAGTTTGTCCTCATCTTTGCTGTCTTTGTCATCAACTTTGTTGTTTTTGTCATCCTCTTTGCCGTTGTCTTTGTCATCATCTTTGTTGTATTTATCATTCTCTTTGTCACCATTTTTGTCAACTTTCTTGGCATATTTCTCATCACCTTTATTATCTTAATCATTGCTTTTGTTATCCTTGTTGTCCTCATATTTGTCTTTGTGTCTTTGTTGTCTTCATCTTTGGCTTCTTTGTTGCCTTCATCTTTGTCGTATTTGTCATTATTTGTTGCCTTTCTTGTCTTTGTCATTATCTTTGTCATTTTTCCTGTCATCTTTGTTGTCTTTGTGTTTATGATCATCTTTGTCATGTTTGGAGACTGTCATAATCTTTGTCATCTTTGTCATTGTCATCATCTTTGTCACCTCTGTTGTCTTTTTTGTCATATATTTTATCTTTGTCATTTTTGTCATCTTTGTCATCATTTTTGTCATCTTTTTGTCTTGTTTCTTGTCATCATTGTCATCTTTGTCATTATTGTTGGTTTCTTTTTTGTTTTGATCATTAACTTTGTAGACTTTCTTGTCATTTTTTTCTCTTCATTGTCATCATCTTTGTCATCATCTTTGCCATTGACTTTATCATCATCTTTGTTGTCTTTGTAATTGTTTTTGTTGCCTTCTTTTTTGTCTTTTTCAAGATGATGACAAAGATGATGACAAAAACAAAGATTATGACAAAGATGACAACAAAGACAAGAAAGATCTTTGTCATCATCATTGTCATCAGCTTTGTCTTTGTTTTCATCTTTATCTTTGTCATCATCTTTCTCTTTATGTCATCTTTGCCATCATCTTTCTCATATTTATTGATAACTTTGTCATCAGTCTTGTCAACTTGTCATCTTTATCATCATCTTTCTTATCTTTGTTGCCATTTTTATCATTTTTGTCATCGCCTTTGTCTTCATGTTTGTCATCTTTGTCATCATCTTGTCATCATCTTTGTTGTCATATTTGTCATCATTGTTGTCTTTGCTGTCTTCATCTTTGGCTTCTTTGTTGTCACTATCTTTGCAATCTTTGCATCATCTTTGCCATCTTTCTCATCTTTGTCATCTTTCTTGTCATTGTCTTTTTCATTGTCTATGTCATCAGCTTTGTCATCTTTGTTGCATCTTTGTCATCTTTCTCTTTGTCTTTTTTGTCTGTCATCAGCTTTGTTGTCATCATCTTTCTTTTCATCTTTGTTGTATTTGTCATTGCCTTAGTCATCTTTGTATCCGTCTTTATCATCATCTTTGTCATTGTCTTCATAATCATTTTGTGTTGTCATGTTTGTCATCATCTTTGTCGTCTCATCTTTGTCATCATTTATGGCTTCATTGTTGTCATTATCTTTGTAATCTTTGTCATCACCTTTGCCATCTTTCTCATCTTTGTCATCTTTCTTGTCATCATCCTTTTCATTGTCTTTGTTTTTGGACGTGTCATCTTTGTTGCATCTTTGCATCTTTCTTTTAGTCTGTTTTGACTTTGTTATCAGCTGTTGTCAGCATCTTTGTTTTCATCTTTGTAATTGTCTTTGTCATTGCCTTTGTTGTCTTTGTATTTGTCTTTGTCATCTTTGTCATTGTCTTTGTAGTCATCTTTGTTGTTAGGTTTGTCATCATCTTTGTCATCTCATTTCTGTCATCTTTGTCATCAATTTTATCTTTATCATCTTTCTCATCATCTTTGTCATCTTCGTGACTGTTTTTCTTCTCATCTTTGCCATTGTCTTTGTAGTCATCTTCGTTGTTGTTAGGTTTGTCATCATCTTTGTCATAGTTTTTGTCATCTCATCTTTGTCATCACTTTTATCTTTCTTTCAGATCATCTTTGTCATCTTCATCTTTGGCATCTCATTTGTGTCATTTTTGTCATCAATTTTATCTCATCATCTTTGTCATCTCATTGTCATCTTATTTTGTCATTTTTTCTTCTCATCTTGCCATTCTCATTTAGTTTAGTCATCTTGGTTGTTGTTAGGTTTGTCATCATCTTTGTCATAGTCTTTGTCATCTCATCTTTGTCATCAATTTTATCTTTTTATTATCTTTCAGATCATCTTTGTCATCTTTGTGACTGCTTTTCTTGTCATCTTTGTCATTGTCTTTGTTGTCTTTGTCATCTTAGTCACCTTTATTGTCATCAGCTTTGTCACTGTCTTTGGCATCTTTGTCATCATCTTTGTTGTCATCTTTGGTAACTTTTATCATTTTTGTCATCTTTTTCATTATCTTTGTCATGATGCTTGACATCTTTGTCATTGTACTTGTCATCTTTGCATCACGTTTGTCATCGACAAAGATACAAAGATGACAAGTACAATAAAGATGGCAATGACAAAGATAATGTCTGAATAACAAAATGATGACAAAAGATGACAAAGATCACAACAAAGATGTCACTTTCTTGTCTGGGATCTTTAGTATCTTGGTTATCATCTCTGTCATTTTTGTAGTCATCTTTGCCGTCTTTGTCTTTGACTTTTTTGTCATCTTTGAAGACTGTCATCTTTGTCATTTTTGTCTGTCTGACGTCATTTTTGTTTGTCATTGTCATTGTTGTCATCTTTATCATCTTTGTCATCGTTTTTGAATTACCTTATTTGTTTTCATCTTTGTATTTGTCTTTGTCATCATTTTGGTCATTGTATTTGTAGTAATCTTTGTTGTTGTCAGATTTGTCGATATCTTTGTCATCTCATCTTTGTCATCTTGTCTTTGCCATCTTTGTCATCAGTTTTCTCATCTTATCTTTCTCATAGTCTTTGTCATCTTCATCGCTGTTTTTCTTGTCATCTTTGTCATTCTCTTTGTTTTTGTCATCTTAGTCACCTTTATTGTCATCAGCTTTATCACTGTCTTTGTCATCTTTGTCATCTTTGATGTCATCTTTGGTAACTTTATCATTTTTGTCATCTTTGTCATTGTCTATGTTGTGATGCTTGTCATCCTTGTCATTGTACTTGTCATCTTTGCATCAACTTTGTCATTGACAAGACACAAAGATGACAAATCCAATGACAAAGATAATGACATAGATTACAAAAATGATGACAACAAAGTCATGAAAGATGACAAAGAAGATGACACTTTGTTCTCTTTGTCATCTTAGTCATTATCTTTGTCATTGTCACTGCAATCTTTGTTTTTATCTTTGTCATCTTTGTCTTTGACTTTGTCTTTGTTGTCATCTTTGGAGACTTTGTCATCTTTGTCATTGTCTTTGTTGTCGTTTTTGTCATCTTTCTCATTGTCATTGTCATCTTTGTCATTTTTTGTCTTTTTTGTCTTTGTCATCATTTTTGTCATCTTTTTGTCTTTTTTTCTTGTCATCTTTTGTCATCATTTTTGAATTGCCTTCTTTGTCATCTTTATCATTTTTGTCTTCTTTCTTATGTTTGTTGTCATTAGCTTTGTCATCCTTGTCATCATCTTTATCTTTGTCATTGTCTTTGTCATTTTTGTCATTGTGGTATTTGTCATCACCTTTGTCATCTTTGTCATCTTTCTCATAATTTTTGTCATTTTTTAGCCTGTTTTTGTAATCTTTGTCATAGATTGTTTGCCTTCTTTTTCATCTTTGTCATTTTCTTGTCATCTTTGTTGCCATCATGTATCATCTTTGTCATCAGCTTTATCTTTGTCATCATCTTTGTCATTTTTGTCATAGTCATCTTTGTTGTCATCTTCGCCATTGTCTTTGTTATCATCTTATTTATTGTCTTTGTAATCATCTTTGTCATCATTTTTATCATTTTTTTGTCTTGTTTCTTGTCATTTTTGTCATTGCTTTTGTTGCCTTCTTTGTTACTGTCCATCATCATCTTTGTCATAGTTCCTGTTGCTATGTTGTCATCATCTTTGTCATCAACTTTGTCATCTTTGTCATCATTTTTGTTATCTTTGTCATAGTTTTTGTGGATTTTGTCATCACCATCTTTGCCTTCTTTGTCATCTTTGTCATCTTTTTCATATTTGTTGTCTTTGTCATCGTTTTTGTCAACTTTTTCATCTTTGCCATCATCTTGCTTGTCTTTGTCACCATTTTCTCATCTTTGTTGCTCTCTGTCATCATCTTTGCCTTCATCCATCATCTTTGTTGTCTTTGTCTTCATGTTTGGCTTTTTTGTTGTCATCATGGTCAACTTTTTGTTATTTTTGTCATATTTCTTATGTTTGTTGTCTTTCTTGTCATATTTTTCATCTGTCATCTTTGCTGTTATCTTTGTTGTCATCATCTTTCTCATAGTCCTTTTCATCTCTCATCAGCTTTGTTCTCGTCATCTTTCTTTTCATCTTTGTCATTGGCTTTGTCATCTTTGTAGTCATCTTTGTTATCAAATTTGTCATCATCATCATTGTCATAACCTTTTTTGTTGTCATGTTTCTCATTGTCTTTGTCCTCTTTGTCATTTTTTGTCTTTTTATCATCTTTTTCATTGTGTTTGTTGTCATCTTTGAAGATTTTGTCATCATCTTTGCATCTTAGTCATTGTCTTTGTGTCTTTGCCAGTCACTTAATTGTCATTATCTTTGTCATCTTTGTCATCATCTTTGTTATATTTGTCATCATCTTTGCTGTTTTTGTCATCCTCTTTGTCATATTTGTCATCATTTTGGTTGCATTTATCATTCTCTTTGTCATCATTTTTGTCAACTTTCTCGGCATCTTTCTCATCACCTGGCTTGTCTTTATCATTGTTTTTGTCATCTTTGTTGTCCTCACCTTTGCCTTTGTGTCTTTGTTGTCTTCATCTTTGGCTTCTTTGTTGCCTTCATCTTTGTCATTTTTGTCATTATCTGTTGTCTTTCTCGTCTTTGTCATTATCTTTGTCATTTTTCCTGTCATCTTTGTTTTTGTGTTTGTGATCATTTTTGTCATCTTTGGAGACTGTCATTATCTTTGTCATTGTCTTTGTCATCATCTTTGTCATCTTTGTCGTTGTCTTTGTTGTCCTTTTTATCTTTCTCATTGTCCTTGTCTTTTTTGGCATCATCTTTGTTGTCTTTGTCATTGGCTTTGTTGTCATCATCTGTCATTTTTGTCATCAACTTTGTCATCATTTTTCTTATCTTTTTGTCTTGTTTCTTGTCATCTTTGTTATTATTTTTATTGCCTTTTTTATCTATCATTAACTGTGTTGCCTTTCTTGTCATCTTTGTTCTCTTCATCTTTGTCATCATCATCTTTGTCATTGTCTTTGTCATTGACTTTATTGTCATCATCTTTGTTGTCTTAGTCATCACCTTTGTCATTATTTTTGTCATCTTTTTGTCTTATTTCTTCTCATCTTTGTCATCTTTGTAATTGTTGCCTTCTTTTTCATCTTTATGAAGATGACCACAAAGATGATGACAAAAACGAAGAAGATGAAGACAAAGATAAAGTTGATGACAAAGATGACAACAAATACAAGAAAGATCTTTGTCATCAGCTTTGTCATCCAATTTGTCTTTGTCTTCATCTTTATCTTTGTCATCATATATTTGTTGTTTATGTCATCATCTTTGTCATATTTATTATCTTTGTCATAATTTTTGTCAACATTCTTGTCACCTTTGCCACCTTTCTTATCTTTGTCACCATTTTTGTCATCTTTGTCATCATCTTTGTCTTCATGTTTGTCATCTTTGTCATTATCTTTGTTGTCATATTTCTCGTCTTTGTTGTCTTCATCTTTGACTTCTTTGTTGTCATTATCTTTGCAATCTTTGTAATCATCTTTGCCATCTTTCTCAACTTTGTCATCTTTCTTGTCATCATCTTTTTCATTGTCTTTGTCATCAGCTTTGTCATCTTTGTTGCATCTTTGTCATCTTTCTCTTAGTCTTTTTTGTCTTTGTCATCAGTTTGTTGTCATCATTCTTTTCATCTTTATCATTGTCTTTGTCATTGCCTTTGTCATCTTTGTATTCATCTTTGTCATCATCTTTGTCATTGTCTTTCTAATCATCTTTATTGTTGTCTTGTTTGTCATCATATTTTTCATCTCATCTTTGTCATCATTTTCATCTTTGGCTTCTTTGTTGTTATTATCTTTGTAATCTTTGTCATCTTCTTAGTCATTTTTCTCATCTTTGTTGCTGTCTTTCTTTTCATCATCTTTTTCAAGAAAGATCTTTGTCATCAGCTTTGTCATCCAATTTGTCTTTGTCTTCATCTTTATCTTTTTCATCTTTCTTGTTTATGTCATCATCTTTGTCATCATCTTTGTCATATTTATTATCTTTGTCATTTTTGTCAGTATTCTTGTCACCCTTATCATCTTTCTTATCTTTGTCACCGTTTTGTTATCTTTGTCATCGTCTTTGTCCATGTTTGTCACCTTTGTCATCATCTTTGTTGTCATATTTGTCATCTTTGTTGTCTTTATCTTTGACTTCTTTGTTGTCATTATCTTTGCAATCTTTGTAATCATCTTTGCCATCTTTCTCATCTTTGTCATCTTTCTTGTCATTATCTTTTTCATTGTCTTTGTCATCAGCTTTGTCATCTTTGTTGCATATTTGTCATTGTCTTTGTCATCAGTTTGTTGTCATCATTCTTTTCATCTTTATCATTGTCTTTGTCATCTTAGTATTTGTCTTTGTCATCATCTTTGTCATTGTCTTTCTAATCATCTTTATTGTTGTCTTGTTTGTCATCATCTTTGTCATCTCATCTTTGTCATAATTTTCATCTTTGACTTCTTTGTTGTTATTATCTTTGTAATCTTTGTCATCTTCTTAGTCATTTTTCTCATCTTTGTTGCTGTCTTTCTTTTCATCATCTTTTTTTCATTGTCTTTGTCATCTTTGTTCATCTTTATCTTTCAT
>NC_056735.1:886451455-886471998 GCF_019279795.1 Protopterus annectens
TTTTTTTTCTTTTTTATCTTTTTGTCATTTTACCATCATCTTTTGTCATCTTTAATTTCTTTGTTATCTTTCTTATATTTACATCATTTTTTCCTGCCATCTTTGTCATCTTTTCAGAAACTGCTCATCATCTTTGTCATCTTTGTCATAATCTTTATCATCCATCTTTATCATCTTTGTTTATTTCTTTGACTGTCATCCATTTACTCTTCCCTGTCTCATTGTCTTTTTTGTCATTTTTGCCATCATCTTTTATCATCTTTGTCGTTGTCTTTTCGTTATGTCAACATCTTTATTGTCATTTTGTCATCTTACATCTTGTTTCTTAGCATCTTTCTCATTATTCTTTTGTTGCCTTCTTTTAATCTATCAACTGTGCCATCTTTCTTGTCGTCTTTACATTCCTCTTACCTACATCTTCTATCAGCATCATCATCATATTTGTCACTTTCGTCTTTTAATGCTGACTTTATTGTCATCATATTTGTCTTTGTCATCACCTTTGTCATCATTTTTGTCATCTTTTGTCTTGTTTCCTCTCTTTGTCATCTTTCTAATTGTTTTATTTGCCTTCTTTTCTCATCTTTTCTCAAGATAGCTGACACGGATGATGACAAAAGTAAGAGAGATGATCAGGGTAAAGATGAATGGCGGCGACATAGACAAAAACTGATAAACAAGATGTTTCAACAAATGAAAGAAGATCTTTTGTCATCTTTGTCACCATCCACTTACATGTCTTTGTCTTCATCTTTGTCCTTTGTCGTCATCTTCCTCTTTTATGTTATCTTTGTCGTCCATCTTTGTCGCATGTTTATCTTTATCATTTTTGTCAACTCTTGTCTTTCTTTGTCATCAATCGATTTCTTATCTTTACATCGCATCATTGTCATCTTTATCATCTTTGCTCATAAATCTTTTGTCTTCCATATTTGTACATCCTTTTGTCCATATTTGTCATCTTTGTTGCCTGTTGTCTTCATCTTTGGCTTGCTTTGTTTTCAAATATTTTTACAATCTTTTACATCATCATCTTTTACCCATCTTTCTTGATCTTTGTCAATACTTTCTTGTCGTCATCTTTTTATTGTCTTTGTCATGTAGCTTTATTTGTCATCTTCTTTTCAGCATCTTTTGTCATTGGCTTCAGTCATTACCTTTGTCATCTTCATATTCCTCTTGTCATCATCCATTGTCATTGTCTTTTGTAATGACAATCTTTGTTGTCTTGTCATTTATGTCTTTTGTCTCATCTTTTGTATCCCATTCATCTTAATATGCTTTTTGTCATTATCTTTTGTAATCTTTGTCATCATCTTAGTCATTTTTCTTATCTTTGTTGTCTTTCTTGTTATCTTTTTCATTGTCTTTGTTCATCTTTGTTGTCATCTTTCTCTTAGTCTTTTTTGTCTTTGTCAGCTGTGTTGTCATCATCTTAGTTTTCATCTTTGTAATAGGTCTTGCTTTGTCATTGCTTTATTTTGCGCTGTATTATTTGTCTTTGTCATCATCATTGTCATTGTCTTTTGTAGTCCCATCTTTATTTGCTGTCCACGTTTGTCATTACATCTTTGTGGTCTCATCTTTGTCAGTCTTTGTGATCCTCATCTTTTACCATCTTTGTCATCATTTTGTCATCTTTTATCATCTTTCTCTTCTCCTTTGTCATCTTCTGTCACTATTTTTCTTACATCCTTTGTTGTCTGTGTCATCTTAGTCATCTTTATTGTCTATCTAAGCTTTTAGTCAGCTGTATTTTCATCTTTGTAGTCATCTTTGTTGTCGTCATCCTTGTTAACGTCTCTTTTTATCGTCGCATCACTGTCTTGTCATTGTCTTTGTCATCATGCTTGTCGTTGTACTTGTCATCGTCTTTTGCATCTTTGTAATGAAGTTTATCGTCAACAAAGTGCAAATGTTTTCATCTAACAAAAATGACAAACTAATGAATAAAGATAATGTAGATGACCGAAATGATGACCTGCAAAGTTAAAGATAACAACAAAAGGTTACACTTGCACCTGTCCTGTCACATCTTTGTCATTATGCTTTGTCATCTTTATTTTCTTCTTTTTGTCATCTGTCTTTGTCTTTGTTGTCATAACTTTGGAACTTTATCATCTTTGTCATTGTCTTTATCAATAGTCTTTATCTACATCATTTGTCATCATTTTGTCTATCTTTTTCTCTTTTGCTTATTGTTACTGACTTGTCAATTTGTTTTTGGAATTGCCTTCTGCTGTTTTCTTTATCTTTTGTCCTTTTGTTGTCATGTTTACTGTCAACATTTGTCATCTTTGTCATCCAGTTGTTTGTCATCTTTGTCATCATGCTTTTGTCTTTCTCATCTTCTTTGTCATTTTTTGTCATAGATCATCACCATCATCCATCTTCTGTTACGTGGCTTGTTGTCTTTACATCTTTGTCATCTTTATCTTTTCATTATTTTTTTTATCCTTTGTCTTAACATTTCTTCTCATCTTTTGTCATCTTTTGTGTTCATTTTATGTTGCCTTCTTTTTGTCAATCTTTATCATCTCTTATACGTCATTATCTTTTTTGCAACCAACTTTGTCATCATCCTTGTCATGTGCTTTGCATCTTTGTCATCATCTTTGTCAATTTTGTCATTGACGGCTTTGTTGTCATTTTGTTGTCTTTAACACAATTTGTCATCTTTATCATCTTTGTCATCTTTGTCATCATTTTTGCATCTTTTGGTCTTGTTTCTTGTCATCTTTGTCATCATTTTTGTTGCCTTCTTTGTCATTGTCTTTATAATCTTTGTTATCTTTCCTGTTCCTTTGTTGTCATCATCTTTGTCATCATCTTTGTCATCTTTGTCATATCGCCACTTTTATTGTAATTTGTTGTCTTTGCCATCATTTTGTCAGCGTTTTCATCTTTGCCATCATCTTTCTTGTCTTTGTCACCATTTGTCAGCCCTCATCTTTGTTGTTCTGTCATCATCTTTGTCTTCATCTAATCATCTTGGTTGTCTTTGTTTGTATTCATCTTTGGCTTCTTTGTTTTTCATCATCTTTGTCATCTTTGTTATGTTTGTTGTCTTTCTTGGTGTAATATTTTTTATTGTTTGTCATCTTTGCTGTCATCATTGTTCTCATCTTTGTTGTCATCATCTTTCTCATAGTCTTTTCGTCTGTCATCAGCTTTGTTCTGGTCTTTCTTTTCGTCTTTATCATTGTCTTTGTCATTGCCTTTGTCATCTTTGTAGTCATCTTTGTTATCAAGTGTGTCATCGTTATTGCCATAATCTTTTTTGTTGTCATGTTTCTCATTGTCTGTCTTCTTTGTCATTTTCTGTCTCATCTTTTTATTTGTCTTTTGTCATCTTTGGAGATTTTGTCATCTTTGTAATCTTTGTCATTCTCTTTGTGTCTTTTGCTTAATTGTTGTCATCTTTGTCATCTTTGTCGTCATCTTTGTCATTATTTTTTGTTGTCTTTTTGTCTTGTTTCTTGACATCCTTGCCATTTTTGTTGCCTTGTTTATCATCTATCATCTTTGTCAGCCTTCTTGTCTTCTTTGTTGTCATTAAGTTTGTCCTCATCTTTGTCACCAACTTTTCATCTTTGTCATCATATTTGCTATCTTTGTCATCATCTTTGTTGTATTTATCATTCTCTTTGTCACCATTTTGTCAACTTTTTTGGCATATTTCTCATCACCTTTATTATCTTAATCATTGCTTTTGTTATCTTTGTTGTCCTCATATTTGTCTTTGTGTCTTTGTTGTCTTCATCTTTGGCTACTTTGTTGCCTTCATCTTTGTCGTATTTGTCATTATTTGTTGCCTTTCTTGTCTTTGTCATTATCTTTGTCATTTTTCCTGTCATCTTTGTTGTCTTTGTGTTTATGATCATCTTTGTGATGTTTGGAGACTGTCATAATCTTTGTCATCTTTGTCATTGTCTTCATCTTTGTCACCTCTGTTGTCTTTTAAGCCATATATTTTATCTTTGTCATTTTTGTCATCTTTGTCATCATTTTTGTCATCTTTATGTCTTGTTTATTGTCATCATTGTCATCTTTGTCATTATTGTTGGTTTCTTTTTTGTTTTGATCATTAACTTTGTAGACTTTCTTGTCATTTATTTCTCTTCATTGTCATCATCTTTGTCATCATCTTTGCCATTGACTTTATCATCATCTTTGTTGTCTTTGTAATTGTTTTTGCTGCCTTCTTTTTGTCTTTTCAAGATGATAGCAAAGATGATGACAAATCGAATTATGACAAGACAACAAGATAAGAAAGATCTTATCATCATCATTGTCATCAGCTTTGTCTTTGTTTTCATCTTTATCTTTGTCATCATCTTTCTCTTTATGTCATCTTTGCCATCATCTTTCTCATATTTATTGATAACTTTGTCATCAGTTTTGTCAACTTGTCATCTTTATCATCATCTTTCTTATCTTTGTTGCCATTTTTATCATTTTTGTCATCGCCTTTGTCTTCATGTTTGTCATATTTGTCATCATCTTGTCATCATCTTTGTTGTCATATTTGTCATCATTGTTGTCTTTGCAGTCTTCATCTTTGGCTTCTTTGTTGTCACTATCTTTTCAATCTTTGCATCATCTTTGCCATCTTTCTCATCTTTGCCATCTTTCTTGTCATTGTCTTTTTCATTGTCTATGTCATCAGCTTTGTCATCTTTGTTGCATCTTTGTCATCTTTCTCTTTGTCTTTTTTGTCTGACATCAGCTTTGTTGTCATCATCTTTCTTTTCATCTTTGTTGTATTTGTCATTGCCTTAGTCATCTTTGTATTCGCCTTACATCATCATCTTTGTCATTGTCTTCATAATCATTTTGTGTTGTCATGTTTGTCATCATCTTTATCGTCTCATCTTTGACATCATTGCAGCTTCATTGTTGTCATTATCTTTTGTAATCTTTGTCATCACCTTTGCCATCTTTCTCATCTTTGTCATCTTTCTTGTCATCATCCTTTTCATTGTCTTTGTTTTTGGACGTGTCATCTTTGTTGCATCTTTGCATCTTTCTTTTAGTCTGTTTTGACGTTATCAGCTGTTGTCAGCATCTTTGTTTTCATCTTTGTAATTGTCTTTTTCATTGCCTTTGTTGTCTTTGCATTTGTCTTTGTCATCTTTGTCATTGTCTTTGCAGTCATCTTTGTTGTTAGGTTTGTCATCATCTTTGTCATCAATTTTATCTTTATCATCTTTCTCATCATCTTTGTCATCTTCGTGACTGTTTTTCTTCTCATCTTTGCCATTGTCTTTGTAGTCATCTTGGTTGTTGTTAGGTTTGTCATCATCTTTGTCATAGTCTTTGTCATCTCATCTTTGTCATCAATTTTATCTTTTTATTATCTTTCAGATCATCTTTGTCATCTTTGTGACTGCTTTTCTTGTCATCTTTGTCATTGTCTTTGTAGTCATCATTGTTGTTAGGTTTGTCATCATCTTTGGCATCTCATTTCTGTCATCTTTGTCATCAATTTTATCTTTATCATCTTTCTCATCATCTTTGTCTTAAAATTGTTTTTCTTCTCATCTTTGCCATTGTCTTTGTAGTCATCTTGGTTGTTGTTAGGTTTGTCATCATCTTTGTCATAGTCTTTGTCATCTCATCTTTGTCATCACTTTTATCATTTTATCATCTTTCTGATCATCTTTGTCATCTTTGTGACTGCTTTTCTTGTCATCTTTGTCATTGTCTTTGTTGTCTTTGTCATCTTAGTCACCTTTATTGTCATCAGCTTTGTCACTGTCTTTCTCATCTTTGTCATCATCTTTGTTGTCATCTTTGGTAACTTTATCATTGCTGTCATCTTTGTCATTGTCTTTGTCATGATGCTTGACATCTTTGTCATTGTACTTGTCATCTTTGCATCAAGTTTGTCATTGACAAAGACACAATGATGACAAGTGAGATGGCAAACCCAATGACGAGATAATGGCCTGAATAACAAATCAGTGACAACAAAGTCCTGAAGATGACAAAGATCTAACAAAGATATCACACAACAAAAGATGTCACTTTCTTGTCTGGGATCTTTAGTATCTTGGTTATCATCTCTGTCATTTTTGTAGTCATCTTTGCCGACTTTGTCTTTGGCTTTTTTGTCATCTTTGAAGACTGTCATCTTTGTCATTTTTGTCTGTCTGACGTCATTTTTGTTTGTCATTGTCATTGTTGTCATCTTTATCATCTTTGTCATCGTTTTTGAATTACCTTATTTGTTTTCATCTTTGCAATTGTCTTTGACATTGACTTTGTCATCTTTGTATTTGTCTTTGTCATCATTTTGGTCATTGTATTTGTAGTCATCTTTGTTGTTGTCAGATTTGTCGATATCTTTGTCATCTTGTCTTTGCCACCTTTGTCATCAGTTTTCTCATCTTATCTTTCTCATAGTCTTTGTCATCATCGCTGTTTTTCTTGTCATCTTTGTCATTCTCTTTGTTTTTGTCATCTTAGTCACCTTTATTGTCATCAGCTTTATCACTGTCTTTGTCATCTTTGTCATCTTTGATGTCATCTTTGGTAACTTTATCATTTTTGTCATCTTTGTCATTGTCTATGTTGTGATGCTTGTCATCCTTGTCATTGTACTTGTCATCTTTGCATCAACTTTGTCATTGACAAAGACACAATGATGACAAGTACAACAAAGATGACAAATCCAATGACAAAGTGGCGCATAGATTACAAAAGCCAGTAACCAAAGTCATGAAAGATGACAAAGATGACAACAAAGATGACACTTTCTTCTTTGTCATCTTAGTCATTATCTTTGTCATTGTCACTACAATCTTTGTTTTTAGCTTTGTCATCTTTGTCTTTGACTTTGTCTTTGTTGTCATCTTTGGAGACTTTGCCATCTTTGTCATTGTCTTTGTTGTCGTTTTTGTCATCTTTCTCATTGTCATTGTCATCTTTGTCATGTTTTGTCTTTTTTGTCTTTGTCATCATTTTGTCATATTTTTGTCTTTTTCTTGTCATCTTTTGTCATCATTTTTGAATTGCCTTCTTTGTCATCTTTATCATTTTTGTCTTCTTTCTTATGTTTGTTGTCATTTGCTTTGTCATCCTTGTCATCATCTTTATCTTTGTCATTGTCTTTGTCATTTTTGTCATTGTGGTATTTGTCATCACCTTTGTCATCTTTGTCATCTTTCTCATAATTTTTGTCATTTTTAGCCTGTTTTTGTCATCTTCGTCATCTTTGTCATAGATTGTTTGCCTTCTTTTTCATCTTTGTAATTTTCTTGTCATCTTTGTTGCCATCATGTATCATCTTTGTCATCAGCTTTATCTTTGTCATCATCTTTGTCATTTTTGTCATAGTCATCTTTGTTGTCATCTTCGTCATTGTCTTTATCATCTCATTTATTGTCTTTGTAATCATCTTTGTCATCATTTTTATCATCTTTTTGTCTTGTTTCTTGTCATTTTTGTCATTGCTTTTGTTGCCTTCTTTGTTACTGTCCATCATCATCTTTGTCATAGTTCCTGTTGCTATGTTGTCATCATCTTTGCCATCAACTTTGTCATCTTTGTCATCATCTTTGTTATCTTTGTCATAGTTTTTGTGGATTTTGTCATCACCATCTTTGCCTTCTTTGCCATCTTTGTCATCTTTTTCATATTTGTTGTCTTTGTCATCGTTTTTGTCAACTTTTTCATCTTTGCCATCATCTTGCTTGTCTTTGTCACCATTTTCTCATCTTTGTTGCTCTCTATCATCATCTTTGCCTTCATCCATCATCTTTGTTGTCTTTGTCTTCATGTTTGGCTTCTTTGTTGTCATCATTGTCAACTTTTTGTTATTTTTGTCATATTTCTTATGTTTGTTGTCTTTCTTGTCATATTTTTCATCTGTCATCTTTGCTGTTATCTTTGTTGTCATCATCTTTCTCATAGTCCTTTTCGTCTCTCATCAGCTTTGTTCTCGTCATCTTTCTTTTCATCTTTGTCATTGGCTTTGTCATCTTTGTAGTCATCTTTGTTATCAAATTTGTCATCATCATTGTCATAACCTTTTTTGTTGTCATGTTTCTCATTGTCTTTGTCCTCTTTGTCATTTTTTTTGTCTTTTTATCATCTTTTTCATTGTGTTTGTTGTCATCTTTGAAGATTTTGTCATCATCTTTGCATCTTAGTCATTGTCTTTGTGTCTTTGCCAGTCACTTAATTGTCATTATCTTTGTCATATTCGTCATCATCTTTGTTTATTTATCATCATCTTTGCTGTTTTTGTCATCCTCTTTGTCATATTTGTCATTAGTTTGGTCGCATTTATCATTCTCTTTGTCATCATTTTTGTCAACTTTCTCGGCATCTTTCTCATCACCTGGCTTGTCTTTATCATTGTTTTTGTCATCTTTGTTGTCCTCACCTTTGCCTTTGTGTCTTTGTTGTCTTCATCTTTGGCTTCTTTGTTGCCTTCATCTTTGTCATTTTTGTCATTCTCTGTTGTCTTTCTCGTCTTTGTCATTATCTTTGTCATTTTTCCTGTCATCTTTGTTTTTGTGTTTGTGATCATTTTTGTCATCTTTGGAGACTGTCATTATCTTTGTCATTGTCTTTGTCATCATCTTTGTCGTCTTTGTCATTGTCTTTGTTGTCCTTTTTATCTTTCTCATTGTCTTTGTCTTTTTTGGCATCATCTTTGTTGTCTTTGTCATTGGCTTTGTTGTCATTATCTGTCATTTTTGTCATCAACTTTGCCATCATTTTTCTTATCTTTTTGTCTTGTTTCTTGTCATCTTTGTTATTATTGTTATTGCCTTTTTATCTATCATCAACTGTGTTGCCTTTCTTGTCAACTTTGTTCTCTTCATCTTTGTCATCATCATCTTTGTCATTGTCTTTGTCATTGACTTTATTGTCATCATCTTTGTTGTCTTAGTCATCACCTTTGTCATCATTTTTGTCATCTTTTTGTCTTATTTCTTCTCATCTTTGTCATCTTTCTAATTGTTGCCTTCTTTTTCGTCTTTATGAAGATGACCACAAAGATGATGACAAAAACGAAGAAGATGATGACAAAGATAAAGATGAAGACAAAGACAAAGTTGATGACAAAGATGACAACAAATACAAGAAAGATCTTTGTCATCAGCTTTGTCATCCAATTTGTCTTTGTCTTCATCTTTATCTTTGTCATCATATTTCTTGTTTATGTCATCATCTTTGTCATATTTATTATCTTTGTCATAATTTTTGTCAACATTCTTGTCACCTTTGCCACCTTTCTTATGTTTGTCACCGTTTTTGTCATCTTTGTCATCATCTTTGTCTTCATGTTTGTCATCTTTGCCATTATCTTTGTTGTCGTATTTCTTGTCTTTGTTGTCTTCATCTTTGACTTCTTTGTTGTCATTATCTTTGCAATCTTTGTAATTATCTTTGCCATCTTTCTCAACTTTGTCATCTTTCTTGTCATCATCTTTTTCATTGTCTTTGTCATCAGCTTTGTCATCTTTGTTGCATCTTTGTCATCTTTCTCAGTCTTTTTTGTCTTTGTCATCAGTTTGTTGTCATCATTCTTTTCATCTTTATCATTGTCTTTGTCATTGCCTTTGTCATCTTTGTATTCATCTTTGTCATCATCTTTGTCATTGTCTTTCTAATCATCTTTATTGTTGTCTTGTTTGTCATCATCTTTGTCATCTCATCTTTGTCATCATTTTCATCTTTGGCTTCTTTGTTGTTATTATCTTTGTAATCTTTGTCATCATCTTAGTCATTTTTCTCATCTTTGTTGCTGTCTTTCTTTCATCATCTTTTTCAAGAAAGATCTCTGTCATCAGCTTTGTCATCCAATTTGTCTTTGCCTTCATTTTTATCTTTTTAATCTTTCTTGTTTATGTCATCATCTTTGTCACCATCTTTGTCATATTTATTATCTTTCATTTTTGTCAATATTCTTGTCACCCTTATCTTCCTTATCTTTGTCACTGTTTTTGTCATCTTTGTCATCGTCTTTGTCTTCATGTTTGTCATCTTTGTCATCATCTTTGTTATATTTGTCATCTTTGTTGTCTTTATCTTTGACGTCTTTGCTGTCATTATCTTTGCAATCTTTGTAATCATCTTTGCCATCTTTCTCATCTTTGTCATCTTTCTTCTCATTATCTTTTTCATTGTCTTTGTCATCAGTTTTTTGTCATCATTCTTTTCATCTTTATCATTGTCTTTGTCATCTTTGTATTCCCCTTTGTCATCATCTTTGTCATTGTCTTTCTAATCATCTTTATTGTTGTCTTGTTTGTCATCATCTTTGTCATCTCATCTTTGTCATCATTTTCATCTTTGGCTTCTTTGTTGTCATTATCTTTGTAATCTTTGTCATCATCTTAGTCATTTTTTCTCATCTTTGTTGCTGTCTTTCTTTTCATCATCTTTTTCATTGTCTTTGTCATCTTTGTTCATCTTTATCTTTCTCTTAGTCTTTCTCATCTTTGTCATCAGCTGTGTTGTCATCTTTGTTTTCATCTTTGCAATTGTCTTTGTCATTGCCTTTGTCGTCTTTGTATGTGTCTCTGTCATCATCTTTGTCATTGTTTTTGTAGTCATCTTTGTTGTTGTCACATTTGTCATCTCTTTATCTCATCTTTGCCATTGTCTTTGTCATCTCATCTTTGTCATCTTTGTCATCATGTTTGTCTTTTTATCATCTTTCTCATCTTCCATGTCATCTTTGTCACTGTTTTACTTGTCATCTTTGTCATCGTCTTTGTTATCTTTGTATTCTTAGTTGCCTTTATTGTCAACTTTGTCACTGTTTTTGTCATCTTTGTCATCAACTTTGTCATCTTTGGTAAAGTTATCCTTTTCGTCTTTGTCATTGTCTTTGTCATGCTTGTCATCATTGTCATTTTACTTATGTTTGCATCTTTGTCATAAAATTTGTCGACAAAGATGCAACAATGCCATAAGCCAAATGATAAAGATAATGACAAAGATGACAAAAATGATGACAAAGTCACAAAAGATGATAACGAGGATGAGAAAGATGACACTTTATTGTCTGTGATCTTTGTCATTATCTTTGTCATTGTCTCTGTCATTTTTATCTTTGTCATCTTTGTCTTTGACTTTGTCTTTTTTGTCATCTTTGAAGACTTTGTCATCTTTGTCATTTCTGACATTGTGTTTGACATCGACCTTGTCAGTCATTGTTGTCATCTTTGTCATCTTTGCAGTTGTCTTTGTCATCATTTTTGTCATATTTTTGTCTTTTCTTGTCATCTTTGTCATAGTTGAATTGCCTTTTGTTGTCTTTATCATATTTGTCTTCTTTCTTGTCATGTTTGTTGTCATCATTTGTCATCATCTTTGTCATCAGCTTTGTCATCTTTATCATCTTTCTTTGTTGCCATTTTTGTCATCTTTGTTATTGTCTCTGTCTTCATCATCTTTGTTGTCATATTTGTCATCTTTGTCTTCTTTGTTGTCATTATCTTTGTAATCTTTGTTATTATCTTGGCCATCTTTCTCATTTTTGTCATATTTCTTGTCATCATCTTTTTCATTGTCTGTCATCGGCTTTAATCTTTGTTGTGTCTTTGTCATATTTCTCTTAGTCTTGTTCATCTTTGTCAACAGCTGTGTTGTCTTCATCTTTGTTTTCATCTTTGTAATTGTCTGTCATTGCCTTTGTCAGCTTTGTATTTGTCTTTCTCATATTTTTTGTCAGTCTTTGCAGTCACCTTTGTTGTCAGGTTTGTTGTTATTTTTGTCGTCTTGTCTTTGTCATCATCTTTGTCATGTTTTCTTTGTCGTCTTTGTCATATTTTTGTCATCCTTTTCATCTTTCTCATCATCTTTGTCATTTTCATCACTGTTTTTCTTGTCATTTTTCTTTGTCTTTGTTGTCTTTGTCATCTTAGTCGCCTTTATTGTCAGCTTTATCACTGTCTTTGTCATCTTTGTCGTTATCGTTTTTGTCATCTTTGGTAACTATCATTTTTGTCATTTTTTCATTGTCTTTGTCATGATGCTTGTCATCTTTGTCATTGTACTAGTCATCTTTGCATCAAATTTGTCATTGATAAAGATGCAACAATGACAAGTGCAATAAAGATGACAAACCCAATGACAAAGATGGCAAAATGATGACAAAAAAGTCACAAAAGATAACAAAGATGATGACAAAGATGACAATTTATTGTCTTTGTCATCTTAGTCATTATCATTCTCAATGTCTCTGTAATCTTTGCTTTCATCTTTGTCATCTTTCTCTTTGACTTTGTCTTTGTTGTCATCTTTGGAAACTTTGTTATCTTTGTCATTGTCTTTGTCATCTTTGTCATTGTTATTGTCATCTTTGTTGTCTGTCATCTTTCTCATCTTTGTCATTATTTCTGTCATCTTTTTGTCTTTTTTCTTGTCATCTGTGTCATCATTTTTGAATTGCCTTCTTTGTTGTCTTTGATATCTTTGTCCTCTTTCTTGCCATGTTTGTTGTCATCATCTTTGTCATCAGGTTTGTCATCCTTGTCATCATTTTTATCTTTGTTATTGTCTTTGGCATTCTTTGTCATAATCTTTGTCATCGTCTTTGTCTTTGTTGTCATCATCTTTGTCATCTTTGTCATCTTTCTCATCATTTTTGTCATCTTTTTGTCTTGTTTATTGTCATCTTTGTCATAGATTTTGTTGCCTTTTTGTCATCTTTATTATCTTTGTTATCTTCTTGTCATCTTTGTTGGCATCATCTTTGTCATCATCGTTGTCATCAACTTTGCATCTTTGTCATCATCTTTGTTGTTTTTGTCATTGTCTTTGTCATTTTTGTTATTGTCATCTTTGTCATAATTTTTCTCTTCTTTGTCATCATCTTTGTTATCATTTTTGTCATCTTTTTGCCTTGTTTCTTGTCATGTTTGTCATTCTTTTTTTTTTTGTCGTCTTTGTCATTGAGTTTATCATCTTTGTTAACTAACAACGCCTTTGTTCTCATCATCTTTGTCAACTTCATTTTTATCATCTTTCGTATGTTTGTTGTCTTTTTCGGTGTCATCTTTTTCATTGTCCTTCATCTTTGCTGTCATCTTTGTGGTCATCATCTTTCTCATAGTCCTTTTCATCTGTCACCAGCTTTGTTCTCGTCATCTTTCTTTTCATCTGTGTCATCTTTGTAGTCATGTTTGTTATCAACTTTGTCATTGTCATTGTCATAATATTTTTTATGTTTCTCATTGTATTTCTCCTCTTTGTCATTTGTTTGTCTTTTTATCATCTTTTTCATTGTCTTTGTTGTCATCTTTGGAGATTTTGTCATCATCTTTGTCATCTTTGTCATTGTCTTTTTGTCTTTGCCATTCGCTTAATTGTCATCATCTTTGTCTTCATCTTTGTCATCAACTTTTGTTGTCTTTTTGTCTTGTTTCTTGTCATGTTTATCATTTTGTTGCCTTCTTTGTTGTCATCTTTATCATCTTTGTCATCTTTCTTGTCTTCTTTGTTGTGATCAAGTCTGTCATCATTTTTGTCATCAGCTATTCAACTTTGTTGTCATCTTTATCTTTGTCATCATCTTTGCTGTTTTTGTCATCCTCTTTCTCATTGTCTTTGTTGTCATCTTTGTCATATTTATCAATCTCTTTATCATTTTTGTCAAGTTTCCCAGCATCTTTCTCATCACCTTTCCTGTCTTTATCATTGTTTTTGTAATCTTTGCTGTCCTCATCCTTGCCTTTGTCTTTTTTGTCTTCATCTTTGGCTTCTTTGTTGCCATCATCCTTGTCATATTTGTCATTCTTTGTCTTTGCCATTCGCTTAATTGTCATCATCTTTGTCTTCATCTTTGTCACCAACTTTTGTTGTCTTTTTGTCTTTTTCTTGTCATGTTTATCATTTTTGTTGCCTTCTTCGTTGTCATCTTTATCATCTTTGTCATCTTTCTTGTCTTCTTTGTTGTGATCAAGTCTGTCATCATTTTTGTCATCAGCTGTTCAACTTTGTTGTCATCTTTATCTTTGTCATCATCTTTGCTGTTTTTGTCATCCTCTTTGTCATTGTCTTTGTTGTCATCTTTGTCATATTTATCAATCTCTTTATCATTTTTGTCAAGTTTCCCAGCATCTTTGTCATCACCTTTCTTGTCTTTATCATTGTTTTTGTAATCTTTGCTGTCCTCATCCTTGTCTTTGTCTTTTTTGTCTTCATCTTTGGCTTCTTTGTTGCCCTCATCCTTGTCATCTTTGTCATTCTTTGTCTTTCTCATATTTGTCATTCTTTGTTCTCTTTCTCATCTTTGCCATTATCTTTGTCGCTTTTCCTGTCATCTTTGTTGTCTTTGTGTTTGTGATCATCTTTGTCATCTTTAGCGACTGTCATCATGTTTGCCATTTTTGTCATAGTTTTTGTCATTGTCTTTGTCATTTTTATTGTCATCTTTGTTGTCTTTGTTGTCATCATCTTTGTCATCTTTTTGTCTTGTTTCTTGTCATCTTTGTCATTTTTGTCATTATTTTTGTTGCCTTCATTTTTGTCTTTATCAACTGCCATCTTTCTTGTCTTTGCTCTCTTCATCTTTGTCAACATCACCATCATCTTTGTCAACGTCTTTGTCATTGACTGTCTTTGTCATTGCCTTTGTCATCATTTTTCTTCTTTCTTCTCATCTTTGTCATCTTTGTAATTGTCTTTGTTGCCTTCTTTTTGTCTTTATCAAGATGAAGACAAAAATAATGACAAAAATGAAGATGACAAAGATAAAGACAAAGACAAAGCTGATGACAAAGATGACAACAAATACAATAAAGATCATTGTCATCATCTTTGTTTTCATCTTTATCTTTGTCATCATCTTTCTCATTTATGTCATCTTTGTTGCCATCTTTGTCATATTTATCTTTGTCATCATTTTTGTTAACTTTATTGTCATCTTTGTCATCATCTTTCTTATCTTTGTTGCCGGTTTTCTCATCTTTGTCATCATCTTTGTCTTCATGTTTGTCATCTTTGTTGTCATATGTGTCATCTTTGTTGTTTTCATCTTTGGCTTCTTTGTTGTCATTATCTTTGCAATCTTTGTCATCACGTTTTCCATCTTTCTCATCTTTGTCATTATTCTTGATGTCATCTTTTTCATTGTGTTTGTCATCAGCTTTGTCATCTTTGTCGCGTCTTTGTCATCTTTTTCTTAGTCTTTTTTGTCTTTGTCAGCTTTGTTGTCAACTATCTTTTCATCTTTGTCATTGTCTTTGTCATTGCCTTTGTCATTTTTGTATTCATCTTTGTCATTATCTTTGTCATTGTCTTTGTAATCATCTTTGTTGTTGTCATGTTTGTCGTCATCTTTGTTGTCTCATCTTGGTCATCATCTTCATCTTTGGCTTCGTTTTTGTCATCTTTGTAATCTTTGTCATCATCTTAGTCATTTTTCTCATCTTTATCATTGTCTTTCTTATCTTTTTCATTGTCTTCATCATCTTTGTTCATCTTTGTTGTCATCTTTCTCTTAGTCTTTTTTGTCATTGTCATCAGCTGTGTTGTCGTCTTTGTCTTTATCTTTGTAATTGTCTTTGTCATCGCCTCTGTTGTCGTTGTATTTGTCTTTGTCATCATCTTTGTCATTGTCCTTTTAGTCTTCATCATCTTTGTTCATCTTTATTGTCATCTTCCTCTTAGTCTTTTTTGTCTTTGTCATCAGCTGTGTTGTCATCTTTGTTTTTAACTTTATAATTGTCATTTCCATTGCCTTTGTTGTCTTTGTATTTGTCTTTGTCATCATCTTTGTCATTGTTCTTTTAGTCATCTTTGTTGTAAGGTTTGTCATTGTATTTGTCATCTCATCTTTGTCATTGTCTTTGTCATCTCATGTTTTTCATCTGTTATCATTTTTGTCATCTTTTTATCATCGTTCTCGTCTTCTTTGTCATCTTCGTTACTGTTTTTCTTGTCATCTTTGTCATTGTCTTTGCTGTCTTTGTAGTCTTAGTCGTCTTTATTGTCATCAGCTTTATTGCTGTATCATTGTCATTGTACTTGTCATCTTTGCATCTTTGTCATGAAGTTTGTCATCGACAAAGATGCAAAGATGACAAGTACAATAAATCTAATGACAAAAATAATGACAAAGATGACAAAAATGATGACAACAAAGTCAAGAAAGATGACAAAAACTATGACAAAGATGACACTGTTCTCGATCTTCATCATTATCTTTGTCATTGTCTCTGTCATCTTTATCATGTTTGTCATCTTTGTCTTTGAGTTTGTCTTTGTCATCTTTGGAGACATTGTCATCTTTGTCATTGTCTTTGTCATCATCTTTGTCATTGTCATTGTTGTCATATTTGTCATCTTTGTCAATGTCTTTGTCATTGTTTCTGTCAGTGTTTTGTCTTTTCTCATCATCTTTGCCATTGTTTTGGAATTGCCTTCTTTGTCTTTAGTATCTTTGTTATCTTTTTGTCATGTTTGTTGCCATCAGTTGTCATCATATTTGTCATCAACTTTGCCATCTTTGTCATCATCTTTATCTTTGCCATTGTCTTTGACATTTTTGTCATCATCTTTGTCATCAGCTTTGTCTTTGTTGTAATCTTTATCTTTGTCATCATGTTTCTCATTTTGTCATCATCTTTGTCATCATCTTTGTTGTATTTATCATTATCTGTCATTTTTGTCAACTTTTATGACATATTTGTCATCTTTTTTATGTTTGTTAACTTTTTGTCATCTTTTTCATTGTCTTTGTCTTCATCTTTGTCATCTTTGTCATCATCTTTGTTGTCATATTGGTCATCTTTGTTGTCTTTGTTTCTTCATCTTTGGCTTCATTGTCATTATCTTTGTAATCTCTGTCATCATCTTTGCCATCTTTCTCATCTTTGTTGACTTTCTTGTCATCATCTTTTTCATTGGCTTTGTCATCTTTGTTGCATCTTTGCCATCTTTCTCTTAGTCTTTTTTCACTTTGTCATCAGCTGTCATCATCTTTGTTTTCATCTTTGTAAGTGTCTTTGTCATTGCCTTTATCTTTGTATTTGTCTTTGTCACTGTCTTTGTAGTCATCTTTCTCGTTGTCAGGTTTGTCATCATATTTGCCATCTTATCTTTGTCATTGTCTTTGTCATTTCATCTTTGTCATCTTTGTCATCACTTTTATCTTTTTATCATCTTTCTCATTGTTTTTGTCGTCTTTGTGACAGTTTTTCTTGTCATCGTTGTCATTGTCTTTGCTGTCTTTGTCATTTTAGTCGCCTTTATTGTCAGCAGTTTTGTCACTGTCCTTTTCATCTTTGTCATCTTTGTTGTCATCTTTGGTAACTATCATTTCTGTCATCTTTTTCATTATCTTTGTCATGATGCTTATCATCTTTGTCACTGTTCTTGTCATCTTTGCAAGCAGTTTGTCATCAACAAAGATACAAAGATTACAAGTACAATAAAGATGACAAACCCAATGACAAAGATAATGACAAAGATGACAAAAATGAAGACAAAGTCACAAAAAATAAAGATGACAACAAAGATGACACTGTTGTCTGTGATCATTGTCATTATCTTTGTCATCGTCTGTGTAATTGTTGTTGTCATTTTTGTCTTTGTCTTTCTTGTCATTTTTGAAGACATTGTCATCTTTGCCGTTTTTGTCATTGTCTTTGACATCGTCTTTGTCATTGTCTTTGATGTCGCCTTTGTCATCTATGGCATTGTCATTGTTGTCATCTTTGTCATCATTGTAGTTGTCTGTCATTTATGCCATCTTTTTGTATTTTCTTGTCATCTTTGTCATTGTTTTTGAATTGCCTTTTTGTCTTTATCATCTTTGTCTTCTTTCTTGTCATGTTTATTGTCATCATTCGTCATCATTCTTTGTCATCAGGTTTGTAATCTTTGTCATCTTTCTGTTGAATTTTATGTCATCTTTGTCATTGTCTTTGTCTTTATCTTTGTCATCTTTGTCGTCATCTTTGTTGTCATATTTGTCATCTTTGTTGTCTTTGTTCTCTTCATCTTTGTCATTATTGTAATATTTGTCATCTTTGCCATCTTTCTTGTCATCTTTTTCATTGTCTTTGTCATTGGCTTTAATCTTTGCTTTGTCTTTGTCATATTTCTATTAGTCTTTTTTATCTTTGTCAACAGCTGTGTTTTCATCTTTGTTTTTATCTTTGTAATTTTCTTTGTCATTGCCTTCGTCATCTTTGTATTTGTCTTTTTAATTTTTATCAATGTCTTTGTAGTCATCTTTGTTGTCAAGTTTGTCATTGTCTTTGTCATCTCTTATTATTTATTCTCTTTGTCATCATTTTTGTCAACTTTCTCGGCTTCTTTCTCAACACCTTTCTTGTCTTTATCATTGTTTTTGCTATCTTTGTTGTTCTCATCTTTGTCTTTGTTATCTTCATATATGGCTTCTTTGTTACCTTTGTCTTTGTCATTCTTTGTTCTCTTTCTCATGATTGTCATTATCTTTGTCATTTTGTCTGTCATCCTTGTTGTCTTTCTGTTTGTGATCATCTTTGTCATCCTTGGAGACTGTCATAATCTTTGTCACCTTTGTCATTGTATTTGTCATCATCTTTGTGTTTGTCATCATTTTTATCTTATTGTCTTTGTCATTTTTGTCATCATCTTTGTTGTCTTTGTCATTGCCTTTGTTGTCATCGTCTTTGTAATCTTTGTCGTCATCTTTGTCACCATTTTTGTCATCTTTTTGTCACGTCTCTTGTAATCTTTGTCATTATGTTTGTTGCCTAAGTTTTTGTCTTTATCAACTGTCATCTTTCTTGGCATTTTCCTCTTTGTCATCACCATCTTTGTTATTGACTTTATTGTCATCATCTTTGTTGTCTTTGTTATCATTTTTGTCATCTTTTTGTCTTGTTTCTTGTCATCTTTGTCATCTTTGTAATTGCTTTTATTGCCTTCTTTGATGACAAAGATGACAACAAAGATAAGAAAGATCTTTTTCATCAGCTTTGTCTTTGTCTTCATTTTTATCTTTGTCATCATCTTTATGTCATCTTTCTTTTCATCTTTGTCGTACTTATTATCTTTGTCATCATTTTTGTCAACTTTCTTGTCATCTTTGTCATTAACTTTCTTATCTTTGTTGCTGTTTTTGTCATCTTTGTTATCCGCTTTTTCTTCATGTTTGTCATCTTTGTTGTCATCTTGTTGTCATATTTGTTGTCTTTGTTGTCTTCATCTTTGGCTTCTTTGTTGGCATTATCCTTGCAATTTTTCTGATCTTTGTCATCTTTCTTGTCATCTTTTTCATTGTCTTTGTCATCAGCTTTGTCATTCTTTGTTGCATCTGTCATCTTTCTCTTAGTCTTTTTTGTCTTTATTATCAACTTTGTTTCATCTTTCTTTTCATCTTTGTCATTGTCTTTGTCATTGCCTTTGATGTCTTTGTATTTGTCTTTGTCATCATCTTCATTGTCTTTGTAATCATCCTTGTTGCTGTCTTGTTTGTCATCATCTTTATTGTCTCATCTTTGTCATTATCTTCATCTTTAGCTTCTTTGTTGTCATCTTTGTAATCATTGTCATTATCTTAGTCATTTTTCTCATCTTTGTCATTGTCTTTCTTGTTGTCATCTTTTACATTGTCTTTGTCATCTTTGTTCATCTTTGTTATCATCTTTCTCTTAGTCTTTTTTGTCTTTGTCATCAGATGTGTTGTCATCATCTTTGTTTTCATCTTTGTAATTGTCCTTGTCCTTGTCATTGCCTTTGTTGTCTTTGTATTTGTCTGTCATCTTTGTCATTGTCTTTGTAGTCACCTTTGTTGTTATGTTTGTCATCGTCTTTGTCTTCTCATCTTTGTCATTGTCTTTGTCATCTCATCTTTGTCATTATCATTTTTGTCATATTTTTATCATCTTTCTCATCTTCTTTGTCATTTTTGTCACTGTTTTTCTTGTCATCTTTGTCATGGTCTTTGTTATTTTTGTCATCTTAGTCACCTTTATTGTCATCATCTTTGCTAAAGTTATCATTTTTGTCTTTGTATTTGTCTCTGTCATCATGCTTGTTTTCATTGTCATTGTACTTGTTATCTTTGCATCTTTGTCATGAAGTTTGTCATCGACAAAGATGCAAAGATGACATGGCGATAACAAACAATAAGATGATAACCAATGACAGATGACAAAAATGATAGTCACAAAAGATGACAAAGATGACATGTTATTGTCTGATCTTTGTCATTATCTTTGTCATCATCTCTGTCATTATTGTTGTCATCTTTGTCATCTTTGTCTTTGACTTTGTCTTTTTTGTCATCATTGAAGTCTTTGTCATCTTTGTCATTTTTGTAGTCTGTCATCGTTTTTGTCATCTTTTTGTTTTTTCTTGTCCTCTTTGTCATAGTTTTTGAATTGCCTTCTGTGGTCTTTATCATCTTTGTCTTCTTTCTTATCATGTTTGTTATCATTTGTCATCATCTTTGTCATCAGCTTTGTCATCTTTATCTTCCTTTGTTGCCATTTTTGTCATCTTTGTGTTCATCTTTATCTTCATCTTTGTCATCATCTTTCTTGTCATATTTGTCATCTTTGTTGTCTTTTTTTTGT
>NC_056735.1:886472498-886498182 GCF_019279795.1 Protopterus annectens
AAAATGGTTAACAGTTTTTGGTCTGATATGCACTTCCTTGGAGGGCAGCCAGGTAGACATCAGTACTTTGACAAATTTGCCAATGCTACTAAACAAGAATCTATGGCCTTGGTAATAATTACTGCAACAGTCTTCTGAACAAAGTGATCATCTTTCAAGATTAAATTTTCCCTTAAACTGTCATCAGTTATGTAGAAAATATATTACACTGTTAAGAATGACTGTGGTATACATACCCATGCCAACAGCTACTGAGAAAAATGCAGACCGTAAAGCATTACTTGCACTGTGAAATGCAATCCACAACTAAGGTTAAAATACATCAATTTGTTCATAACAGCAAACAACCTTTGCAGCAAGTCAGCTGTGAAAGTAGAAAAATGTTTAAAAAGCAAGTAACAGTAAGTAGCAGTATCGAGGTCAACGGAAGAAAACGTATCCCCTACTAAAATGCAAGTTCCTTAGCTACATAATTACATTTTTATAGTGCAGATATTGTTAATCTCCTCAGCATTATGAATATATACGAGGTGTGAACTCACATTCATGAATTTACACCTGCACTACGGCAGGAAAATGAATATTACAGTCTATTGACTCAGAATGTCATGCAGATGCCATACATTTGCAGGGAACAGTACCTAGAAATGCTACATGTTAAGAGCTTGCAAGTGTGAATGATTAGTCTGACTACAGTATCAATCAGGGTGTGTCAGGAAGAAGGTACTTAGAAGAAGTTTTGTGATTACCATTTACTGATATTGGAGAGCAACATTCCTAACATTTATATGACTTGTTAATGAAAACAGTTTCTGCCTCTGAAAAAAATTTATCCGTAATTCTAAGAAAGTAGCTTACTCATTTAAACATATCAACTGCAAGGCAAAGCACATAGCATTCTTATAGTAAAGCATAGATATGGGAATGATGTTCACAAAATAAAGAAATGCAAAGAAGTGCAGTGTTCAATTTTTTATTATTTTATATTGTGTGAGTAAAGATTATATTTGCTGTTGTCAGTATCACAGTCTTCCACACATCTAACTGAAAATTATATAGGACAAAGATCAGCAGGAATTGTTTCTCTTGTGCGTGAAATGTCAATTGATACTATGTCACATATTAAGTATAGGTAATATCTTCCTTAATTTCATAGTATAACATGTGGCACATAGTGATAAGAATCTGAACTATCTCTTCTGAATGCCATGGTGCCCTGGAATTCTTATCCAGAAATAATAGTGTTTTGTAAGCATAATGATATTTAATGAGCATATGCTCATGTTGAAACACAACAAAGTTGAGGAAATATCAAAACTACATATTTTAACAATTTGTTTCATATTTTTTTTCTCTATTTCATTACCTTTATTTTTTTTTCTCTTCATTTGCATTGTGCAGTTTAAACTGGCAGTGATCCCTAGCAATGAACTACAGTTCACTGCCTATGGAAAAAAGCAACATTTTAATTTAGGGTGATTTGTAGCACAAACAAGCCTGGCAGCAGGTAGATGTCAGCACTCTGCATAGTATTGAGGAAGAAAATACACTTTGTCAGGTAATTTTCTGTGGTACAAGGTGTCAATGCAGTTAGCTTAGAGAAAAAGGCATTGATGCAGGGTTCACATCCCATTGACTGATAATCTTCCAGGGTGTCTGAATACATATTTATATACAATTTGTGATATCATTGTGTTGTTGTTTGAAACTATTTTCAGTTTTGTTACATCACATGAACTGTTGTCTGCTACTTTCACAGTATTTGGCATTAACTACAATTATGATAATTTGTGCTAGAAAATAAATTTGTGATGTGTCAAGGAGATGTGGGAAGGATGAACGAGTCACTGTAATGCAATTCTTACTTTGTTCATTGCTAGTTATACCCTACTCTAGAATTAAAATGCCCTTTCTTTCTTTTTCTGGTAACTTTTTAATGCCTTTGCTGTTTCTGCTTGGCAGCTCTGAAACACAGCCCGCCTCCTAAAGAAAAAAAGTGAAAAATTTTAATTTAGGCTGCCTTCTGTAGTACAAACGCAGAGCCTGACAACAGTATGAAGGAGTCTATATCACATTGTTTATCCTTAAAGTTTGAACGCTATATTGTTGACACCATATGATCAAACTTTTAAACATCTGAACATTTTAACAGCAATCTCCATACAGTGGAATGGGAAGATTTCCCTTTCTCTGCACTGTAGTAATCTCGAGTTGGTATATTTAAAGACTGGTAAGTAGGGGCTTGCCCCCTGCTTAAACCAGCATTCAGGTAAGATTTTTCTTTGTTTATTTTTTTATTACATTTTCAAACTTTGAGGTTCGATCATATGGTGTTGACTATATGACGCTCTGCAAACTTTTAAAAGTTTGATTATGTAATATAGGATACATGTGAGGCCATCAACACTCTGGGCTAGTACTGAAATGAATAAATTCCTCCCTTTCAGCTAATCTCTCATTTATGTGGCACACAGTATAATCAAAGTTATTTGAGTAGAAATAAGACAAGTGATATAGGGTTTGGATTACAGTTAATTGACACTCTATGGGGAGTCTGAATACACATTTACATACATTTTCTTAGATCACTGTGGTTTTGGGGTTTTTTTTGTGTAAAGCTCAGCTATTCTCAATATTGATAACAGCATGTGAGGTGTTAGCTGTTCTCCACATTATTTGTCATTAGCTACAAATATGATAATGTATGCCACAAATTATATTCCTGATGTTGCAAGGACATGTGAGAAAGATGAATGTGTCATTTGATTGCACTTATTGCCCTTCTCATTGCATAGGCATAACCATTATTTAAATTCATTCACAGCTTTTTTTTCTCTGTCATATTTTTCTAATGTCTTTTGCATTTACATTCCACTCAGCATAGTGGAAACATGGTTTACTGCTTAAGGAAAAAAACAGAACATTTTAATTTAGGTTGCCTCTGTAATGCAACTGTGCTGGCACCAATGCCTGCCCATCAGCACTCTGGATAGTACTTAGTGAATAAATTATACCTCTCAGCTAACTATCCCCAAGGTACAAGGTATAGCTGAAGGAGTTGAGGTAAATGCACCAGCTAATGCAGGGTTCAATTCTGGTGATAGATATTTTTTACAGGTGATCAGAATGCCATTGGTCACAACATAAAAGGAATGTCACAATAAATGCATGAGTAGCATAACTATGGTTATTGCAAGAAATGCATCATTACTGCTTAACATTGTGCTTTCTCCAATATAGTGTGTGTAAGTTACGCTGAACATGAAAATGATATTTAATTTAGAATGCAAACACATGGTCTGATGTACAGCCAGCCAAGCAGTTATTTCCATAGGTTCATTGGTAGGTACTAGGCTATTGGCCCTAGGGCCTATATAAGTTCCAGCCAAAAGGTACCCTGGCTTTTGCCACCCAAGAAAATTATTTTCCTGTGCTCCTGTTGAGAGCCCCAGAGGTGATCCCTAGGGTCAATTTCCTATTTCCCATCCAATCATCAAGATTTTTCTTGAAAAGTGCTAATGAGGAGCTTTGTTTGATATAGATACTTAGTTTGTTCCAAAGTATGGGAAGTCTATAGACAGAATCAACTCCTCCATCATGTTCTGTTTATTGTGGTGCCAAGGTTTAGGTCCCTTTAGAGCATGTAACACAGAGGGATTGGGATTTTTATGGAGCATGTCCAACAGCTCTGGCTTTACATTATAGCTTTGTATACAGCAGAGATCGCCTCTGATTAGGTGATATACAACAGAGTAAAGCTGGAGTTTGTTGAGACGGTCAGTGTAGGGCATCTGTTGGAGGCCTGTAATCCTCTTTGTGAGGTATTTCTGCAGCCTTTCCACTTGTTGTTGATGTCTTGTAAGGTACATGCCAAAAGGGGCATTATACTCTATGATGGGTCTAATGAGTGATGAGTACAGAGGAACAATGACCTCTTTTTTCCTGGATGAGAAACCTTTTGTGATGAGGTGTACCATGTAGAAGGATTTCCTGACAACTATGGTGATGTGATTATCAAAGGAGAGACTAATGTCCACCTGTGTCTCAAGGTCTCTTATCACACTTTCGGTGTTAAGTAGACTACCACCTATGTGGTACTCATGGCAGAGTTTAATTAAAGTGGATGACAATGCACTTTTTTGGCATTGAGCTTGAGACCATGGCTTTAACACCAAGCATCTGTCTCTGTGAGGCCCTTTTGTAGGATGTCCACATCATTAGCAGTTTAAATTATGGCTCCTAGTTTGGGGGGGGCTTGAGTAGTGTTCCCAGTCCTATATTAGGGTAGTTGAAGTCACCTAGTATGATGGTGTTTGGAGATACATTTTATCCCTCCAATGTTTTCAGGAAGGCTGCATGTGAGGTTCCTGAGTTTGAGAGGAGTGGCCTGTAACATGCTACAAATTGCAGAGCGATCTTGGCTATGGTTAATTGCACCTGGATGGTCTCCGATGCTTAGATGCTGTTGCCGCACTCAATTCCTTGAAGGTGTGGGTGTCCTTATGAATATGGACACCCCCTCCTTTCTTGGTGTTGTCCGATTTTGGGGCCGAACGCATGATATGAGGTGAAACCTGTTAGTGCTGGGGTGCTCAGGAGCCTTGAACCAGGTTTCTGTCACAGCACAGACATCGATGTTCTCCATATTGAGAAGGGCCTCAGTGAGTGCATCTTGAGATTGAGACTTCTGGCACAGCATTACCCTTAGTTTTTTTTTTTCCTTTTTTGGTGTTCTAGGGTGGTAGGTTTAGAATTTGAGCCTTGCCTAAAAAGGCACTATGGGGTGGCAAGAGCAACACCGCCTTTGCCAATATCCGGAAGCCCAGGGGTGACAGGTGCAAACTGCCCCTTGTGAAGCAGCGTGGCTTGTCCAGCATGTCATCCCAGGCAGACAGACATTGGATCCCTTTGAATGACACAGAATTTAAGCCAATTATTAAAGCTGATCATCTTATCACTGTATTGTGGCATCATTCTAGGTGAAGGTAGGATACTGCTCAGGTCAGAGTCATACCTGCCTGGGCTACATAATCAGAGAGCTCCTCGATGTCCCATTTCATGTAGTCCCGGAATGCCTCAGGTCTGACACCAGCGTGGACAATGACTGAGTCGTGACTTGTACCTGCTGTTGAGAGACCTGAGTGCTTATGCTATGTGGTGGATTCTGGCGCCTGACAGGCAGCTTACTGTGACCTTCTCCTTACTCCAGTCTGGTGAGGCGGACGCCAGTGTGTCTGACTATGGAATCACCAATGACAAGTGTGTCTGGCATTTTGTTTGGCCTTAAGGGCTGTGACTGTTTGACACTCTGACTGTGTGGTCTATGTGTTGCATGTGTTGGGTCGTGAGGTGGTAGTTGTTTGGGTGTCTGCTTTGGTGGCCTCTGCTGTTTTGGTGTAATTTTGATCAGAGCCTCTGAGTATGTCTTTGTGTGAGTATGTGTATGATTTGAAGTTGTGATGGTACCATGTGTGACTGGGTATGTATCGTGTGTGGTTACCTTCTCCTCCTGTCTGGTCTTGCCAGTCCTATGTTGAGACTCAGCCTCCAGTTTGGCCGTATAGTTGCATCTCGCATGTATTTGTGTTTTGTGGGAGAAGGAGAGGATTGTCTGTGTACATGAGGCAATTGCCAGCTAACATTGCCTCAATATTCTAGGTTCACCAGTTGAGCTGGAGAGGACACTAGCAACTGATCCTCGACATACTAAGTAGTAGATAAAGAACTTTCAAAGGACTCGGGGAAGTGGGTTTTAGGCTGGTGGGTACTATCTATAATAAGAGTGCTTTATCAAGGTGCAAGTACTGTAGGAGTAAGTGCTAGGCTTTACAGATAGAGAATAGTCTACTTGGGAATCAAGTAGAGATGAACTTTTCAGTTATAGGATATGCTGGTTAGATCAGCAGTACAGTTTAGCGTGTTTTATAGCAGGGGGCTGAAGGGAGCTAGGAATTGGCCCAAAACACCAATGGACTACTAGTTTCTGGCTGAAACTTCACCAAATCGGACAAAAAGGCCGGTCAGTGCTTCCCACTCCCACTGGTAAGCAAAGAAACTTCCCTCCTTCCTAATAAGGCAATGGATCAGTAACAGGAACTAAAAACAAAGCCCAGGGATCAGCAACTCTGAAACTGGACTACTCTAGCTCAGTAAGGCGGGAAAACAAGAGTTTTTTTGTTTTATTACAGAGATAAGGAAAAAAACAGACAGTAAATGCTATAAATGCTGTAAATCGGCTAGCCTTTAGTGTGTAGCCTACAGAAACAATTTGCAACAATTAGTAACTTAAAGTGCAATAAACAGTGTAAAATGCAGAAATCACTTAAAGTAGCAGTAAAACAGGCGAAATGCAGTCACTAGCTTAATAACAGTGGGAAAGCCACAAAAAATACTTATATCTGTAGAAAGTCACTCTTTTAGCTCTCTGCTGCTTGGATCACTCTGCGGGCCACCACGGGGATCTGTGCTGAGTTGGTACAAGCTGGAAAATGTGTGTTTAGCGTGTTTTATAGCAGGGGGCTGAAAGGAGCTAGGAATTGGCCCAAAACGACCAATGGACTACTAGTTTCTGGCTGAAACTTCACCAATTCGGACAAAAAGGCTGCTCAGTGCTTCCCACTCCACTGGTAAGCAAAACTTCCCTCCTTCCTAATAAGGCAATGGATCAGTAACAGGAACTAAAAAACAAAGCCCAGGGATCAGCAACTCTGAAACTGGACTACTCTAGTTCAGTAAGGTGGGAAAACAAGAGATTTTTTTTGTTTTATTACAGAGATAAGGAAAAAACAGACAGTAAATGCTATAAATGCTGTAAATCTAGCGCTTTAGTGTAGCCTACAGAAACAATTTGCAACAATTAGTAACTTAAAGTGCAATAAACAGTGTAAAATGCAGAAATCACTTTAAAGTAGCAGTAAAACAGGCGAAATGCAGTCGCTAGCTTAATAACAGTGGAAAGCCACAAAAATACTTATATCTGGTAGAAAGTCACTCTTTTAGCTCTCTGCTGCTTGGATCACTCTGCAGGCCACCACGAGGATCTGTGCTGAGTTGGTACAAGCTGGAAAACGTGTTTAGCGTGTTTTATAGCAGGGGCTGAAAGGAGGAATTGGCCCAAAACGACCAATAGACTACTAGTTTCTGGCTGAAACTTCACCAGTTCGGACAAAAAGGCTGCTCAGTGCTTCCCACTCCCACTGGTAAGCAAAGAAACTTCCCTCCTTCCTAATAAGGCAATGGATCAGTAACAGGAACTAAAAACAAAGCCCAGGATCAGCAACTCTGAAACTGGACTACTCTAGTTCAGTAAGGTGGGAAAACAAGAGATTTTTTTGTTTTATTACAGAGATAAGGAAAAAAACAGACAGTAAATGCTATAAATGCTGTAAATTGGCTAGCGCACTTTAGTGTGTAGCCTACAGAAACAATTTGCAACAATTAGTAACTTAAAGTGCAATAAACAGTGTAAAATGCAGAAATCACTTAAAGTAGCAGTAAAACAGGCGAAATGCAGTCGCTAGCTTAATAGCAGTGGGAAAGCCACAAAAAATACTTATATCTGGTAGAAAGTCACTCTTTAGCTCTCTGCTGCTTGGATCACTCTGCAGGCCACCACGAGGATCTGTGCTGAGTTGGTACAAGCTGGAAACGCGTTTAGCGTGTTTTATAGCAGGGCTGAAAGAACTAGAATTGGCCCAAAACGACCAATAGACTACTAGTTTCTGGCTGAAACTTCACCAATTCGGACAAAAAGGCTGCTCAGTGCTTCCCACTCCCACTGGTAAGCAAAGAAACTTCCCTCCTTCCTAATAAGGCAATGGATCAGTAACAGGAACTAAAAACAAAGCCCAGGGATCAGCAACTCTGAAACTGGACTACTCTAGTTCAGTAAGGTGGAAAACAAGAGATTTTTGTTTTATTACAGAGATAAGGAAAAAAACAGACAGTAAATGCTATAAATGCTGTAAATCGGCTAGCGCACTTTAGTGTGTAGCCTACAGAAACAATTTGCAACAATTAGTAACTTAAAGTGCAATAAACAGTGTAAAATGCAGAAATCACTTAAAGTAGCAGTAAAACAGGTGAAATGCAGTCGCTAGCTTAATAACAGTGGAAAGCCACAAAAAATACTTATATCTGGTAGAAAGTCACTCTTTTAGCTCTCTGCTGCTTGGATCACTCTGCAGGCCACCACGAGGATCTGTGCTGAGTTGGTACATATTTTAACAATTTGTTTCATATTTTTTTTCTCTATTTCATTACCTTTATTTTTCTTTCTCTTCATTTGCATTGTGCAGTTTAAACTGGCAGTGATCCCTAGCAATGAATAACAGTTCACTGCCTATGGAAAAAAAGTAAACATTTTAATTTAGGGTGATTTCTGTAGCACAAACAAGCCTGGCAGCAGTGTGTGGATGTCAGCACTCTGCATAGTACTGAGTGAAGAAAATACACTTGTCAGGTAATTTTCTCTGTGGTACAAGGTGTCAATGCAGTTAGCTTAGAGAAAAAAGGCAGCTGATGCAGGGTTCACATCCCATTGACTGATAATCTTCCAGGGTGTCTGAATACATATTTATATACAATTTGTGATATCATTGTGTTGTTGTTTGAAACTCAACTATTTTCAGTTTTGTTACATCACGTGAACTGTTGTCTGCTACTTTCACAGTATTTGACATTAACTACAATTATGATAATTTGTGCCAGAAATTAAATTTGTGATGTGTCAAGGAGATGTGGGAAGGATGAACGAGTCACTGTAATGCAATTCTTACTTTGTTCATTGCTAGTTATACCCTACTCTAGAATTAAAATGTCCTTTCTTTCTTTTTTTCTGGTAACTTTTTTAATGCCTTTTGCATTTGCTCTCTGCTTGGCAGCTCTGAAACACAGTTCGCTTCCTAAAGAAAAAAAAGTGAAAATTTTAATTTAGGCTGCCTTCTGTAGTACAAACGAGCCTGACAACAGTATGAAGGAGTCTATATCACATTGTCGAACTCTTAAAAGTTTGAACGCCATATTGTTGACACCATATGATCAAACTTTTAAACATCTGAACATTTTAACAGCAATCTCCATACAGTGTGGAATGGGAAGATTTCCCTTTTCTGCACTGTAGTGCAATCTCGGAGTTGGTATATTTAAAGACCGGGGGTGGGGGTGCAGGGGGTCTTGCCCCCCTGCTTAAACCATTCAGGTAAGATTTTTCTTTGGTTTATTTTTTTATTACATTTTCAAACTTTTGAAAGTTCGATCATATGGTGTTGACCATATGACGTTCAAACTTTTAAAAGTTTGATTATGTAATATAGATACATGTAAGGCCATCATCACTCTGGATAGTACTTAGTGAATAAATTCTCCCTTTCAGCTAATCATTTATGTGGCACACAGTATAACCAAAGTTATTTGAGAGAAATAAGACAGGTGATATAGGGTTTGAATACAGTTAATTGATAATTTTATGGGGGAGTCTGAATACATATTTACATACATTTTCTTAGATCACTGTGGTTTTTGGGGTTTTTTTTGTGTAAAGCTCAGCTATTCTCAATATTGATAACAGCATGTGAGGTGTTAGCTGTTCTCTTTCACATTATTTGTCATTAGCTACAAATATGATAATGTATGCCACAAATTATATTCCTGATGTTGCAAGGACATGTGAGAAAGATGAATGTGTCATTTGATTGCACTTATTGCCCTTCTCATTGCATAGGTATAACCATTATTTGAATTCATATTCATCACAGCTTTTTTTTTCTCTGTCATATTTTTCTAATGTCTTTTGCATTTACATTCCACTCAGCATAGTGGAAACATGGTTTACTGCTTAAGGAAAAAAACAGAACATTTTAATTTAGGTTGCCTTCTGTAATGCAAATCAGCCTGGCACCAATGCCTGCCCATCAGCACTCTGGATAGTACTTAGTGAATAAATTATACCTCTCAGCTAACTATCCCCAAGGTACAAGGTATAGCTGAAGTGAGTTGAGGTAAATGCACCAGCTAATGCAGGGTTCGAATTCTGGTGATAGATATTTTTTACAGGTGGATCAGAATGCCATTGGTCACAACAGTTGGCAAGGAATGTCACAATAAATGCATGAGTAGCATAACTATGGTTATTGCAAGAAATGCATCATTACTGCTTAATATTGAAGCTCAATATAGTGTGTGTAAGTTACGTTGAACATGAAATGATATTTAATTTAGAATGCAAACACATAGGTCTGATGTACAGCCAGCCAGCCAAGCAGTTATTTCATAGGTTCATAGGTAGGTACTAGGCTATTGGCCCTAGGGCCTATATAAGTCTAGCCAAAAAGGTACCCTGGCTTTTGCCACCCAAGAAAATTATTTTCCTGTGCTCCTGTTGAGCAGAGCCCCAGAGGTGATCCCCAGGGTCAATTTCCTATTTCCCATCCAATCATCAAGATTTTTCTTGAAAAGTGCTAATGAGGAGCTTTGTTTGATATGGATACTTAGTTTGTTCCAAAGTATGGGAAGTCTATGGGACAGGAATCAATCCCTCCATCATGTTCTGTTTATTGTGGTGCCAAGGTTTAGGTCCCTAGAGCATGTAACGCAGAGGGATTGGGATTTTTTTAAGTGGAGCATGTCCAACAGCTCTGGGTTTGACATAGCTTTGTATGTTAGGCAGAGATCGCCACTGATTAGGTGATATGCGACAGAGTAAAGCTGGAGTTTTTTGAGATGGTCAGCGTAGGGCATCTGTTGGAGGCCAGTAATCCTCTTTGTGAGGTATTTCTGTGGCCTTTCCAGTTGTTGTTGATGTCTTGTAAGGTACATGCCAAAAGGGGCATTGTACTCTATGATGGGTCTAATGAGTGATGAGTACAGAGGAACAATGACCTCTTTTTTCCTGGATGAGAAACCTTTTGTGATGAGGTGTACCATGTAGAAGGATTTCCTGACAACTGTGGTGATGTGATTATCAAAGGAGAGACTAATGTCCACCTGTGTCTCAAGGTCTCTTATCACACTTTCGGTGTTAAGTAGACTACCACCTATGTGGTAGCTCATGGGTACAGAGTTTTTACCAAAGTGGATGACAATGCACTTTTTTGGCATTGAGCTTGAGACCATGGCTTTGACACCAAGCATCTGTCTCTGTGTGGCCCTTTTGTAGGATGTCCACATCATTATCAGTTTAAATTATGGCTCCTAGTTTGCAGTCATCTGTGAACTTCATTAGCCAAAGACCTTCTGTGTTAGCCTGCACTTCAGAAAAGTAGATACCAAACAGGAGAGGACCCAAGACTGAACCCTGTGGTACTCCACTTGTCATTGATCTGAAGTTGGATTTGGAGTCTGCTACTTTCACAGTGTGGGTTCTGTCAGTGAGCCAGTTGGCAACCCATCTTGTGACATAGGGACTTATACCTAGTTTAGTGAGTTTATCTATAATTCCAGAGTAGAGGATGGTGTCAAAAGCCTTGGCAAGATCTAGATAGGCTGTGTGAACCATTTTACCCTCATCTACGGCTTTGGTGACTGCTTCAAAAAGTCTATCAGGTTTAGGAGACATGATCTGCCTTTTACAAACCCGAACTGGGTGGGGTCCAGAGTTTGGAGATTACCAATGTCTTTGTTTATCAGTTCCATGATGGTACGTTCCATGGCCTTGCAGACCAGGCTTGTTAGTCTAATGGGGCAGTAGTTCCCGGGGTCTGTGGTGGTTCCCCCTTTGTGGAGTGGGATAATCATTGCTGTGTGCCATTCAGTGGGCACAAAGCCTGAGGTGAGGCTATGATTGAACCTGGTGCTAAGGTAGAGTGCCAGTTCATTCTGTAGTTCATGTAGAATGCAGCCTGGGATGTTGTCAGGACCCATGGATGCTGTGTTCTTGGCTTTGGACAGTGTGTTTTTTACCTGTGCAACAATGATTACAGGAACTTTGCATTCTTCCAGTATAGAGATGGGCCCTTTATGGGTTGAGAGAGGGGTAAAGTTAGCACTGAACCTATCTACCAGGATGTTGGCAATATAAGTTGGTTCTGTATATTTAGTGCCATTGTACCATAACTCAGAGCAGATTTGAGTGTTGCCATTCAGATTCTTGACATAGCTATAGAATGCTTTGTGGTTGTCTTTAGAATCAGTGGTGATTTTGTTTTTGTAACTAGCTTTGGAGGATTTCATGAGAGGTCTCAGCTTCTTACTGAGGCTGACCAGGGAGTTCCTCCAATCATGGGATTTTACTATTTTTTGTAACATTTTCTTTCTTCTGTTGTAGAGTTTGTTTATGGCAGGGGACCACCAGATTACCTTCCTTTTTTGGAGGATAGCATCTTGGTTCTGTTAGGGATAGCACAATCCACGCACTCGTGTAAGTGCTTATAAAGTGCATTTGTGTAGGATTCAGCAGTCGTACCTCTATTGTCCATCTGCATGGGTGTCGTGAAGTTTGCCACTTCTGTCTTAAGAAGCGTGAAGTTGGCTTTGGAGAAATTTTTTACTGTGGTTTCCCTAATGGGGGTGAGGGCGGGATGTGGATGTCTAGGGTGATTAGCTTGTGGTCAGATCTGACCAATGAGGAATTGACCTCTGGTGTGAAACACTGGTCACCCATGTTGGTAATGACCAGGTCTAGGATATTGCTGCCCCTGGTGGGGGTGTGGATAAGTTGATTCAAGGTGTTAGAATTTATGAATTCCAGAAAACGAGCAAAAGAGTTGGTACATGATTTGTTTTCCCATTTAATGATGGGGTAGTTTAAATCGTCCACTATTAGGGTGTTGGGTTGTACCCTAATATTTTCCAGTGTATCAAGAAATGAGGAGTGGGAATCCTGGGGCATGGTGGGGGATCTGTAGCAAGTTACAATTTGGATTGCGATCTTGCGCAGGGTTAGCTGCACTTGGATAATCTCGGATGCATTATGCTGAGCAACTAGCCTGGTGGTGTGGATATCCTTAATGAATATGGACACACCTCCTTTAGTGTTTCAGTCTAGGTTAGGTGGCCAAAAGGTGTGGTATGAATTTTAGCATGGTACCAGGTCTCTGTCACTGAACAGATGTTGATGTTCTCCATTTTAAGGAGTGCAATGAGTGAATATTTTGAGGTTTAGACTGCTAGCATTGAGTAGCATTACCCTCAGATTTTGTTGCTTGTACCTGTTATGGTGGTGAATTTGTCATTTGAACCTTGCCTAAAAAGGTACTATAGGGGTGGCAAGAGCCTTAGCCAGTATCCGGAATCACAAGGGCGACAGGTACAGGCCATTTCTGGCAAAGCATCGTGGTCTGTTGATCATGTCATCCCAGGCAGACAGATACTGGATCCCCTTATAATGACACCAGAAGCTTAACCAATTGTTGAAGTCAATCATTTTGTCCTTGTACAGTGGTATCATTCTGGGTGATGGCAGGATGCTACTCAGGGCTAGGGTCATACTTGCATGGGCTACAAGATTGGAGAGCTCATACATATCTCTTTTCATGTAGTTCAGGGAGGTATGTCTTAGGTCATTCACACCAACATGGACAATGACAGAGTCATATTTGTACTTGTTATGGACTGACCTGAGTGCGTGCATTATGTGGGAGATCCTGGCACCCTACAGGCAGCTGACAGTAACTTTCTCCTACTTTATTTATTATTTATTTATTTATTTATTTATTTTACATTTGTTGACTGGGCTAGTCTAGCTGGATACATGTCCATTTTCAGTAGAGGCCCAGGGAGATAAGCTCCAAGCATTAGTAAATTACAAAAAAAGATTACAATAGTTAAAAAATGACTAAATTCAAATACAAAGAAATTAAAAAAGATTTAAGAGAATCAAAAATTGTTTCTGTGAATAATAGCTCGCAGGCTGTGCAAGGTTTAAAATACAGTTGAGTACAAGGACATTCAGTATTCTGAAAATAATGATTAGTAGGTCTGAGAAAGAGAAAGAGAGAGAGCAGAAGAAGGCAAGAATCACAAGGGCTAGAATAAGGTTAGATTCTATTGATTAAAGCTGTAGAGGGGACAAAGGTTGGAAGGAAAGGGTATAGAAAAAAGAACATTAAGGGGGAAAAGGTAGGGTTTAGTCTGGTTTAGAACAGGGACAAAAACAATGAAATTTCAGATGTTCTTTGAGATGTTTCTTGAAGAGTGGTGTGGATGAGAGTGACGTGAGTGTACTAGGAAGATTGTTCCAGATTTTACCCACAATGTTAGTAAAAAGTGAGTCACCAGCTTTATTGTTTGATTTAATATTGGAGATTAATAGCTTATTTGCTGAGCGAAGTGTTGCAAGATTTCTATATGGGGAGATCAGGTTGGAGAGGATTGGGGTATTGTTTGGGTGATGAAGAATATTATGTGAGATAAGCAGTTGCTTATACAGTAGATGGTTTTGTAGTTCTGACCATCCAAGTTGTTTAAGGTTGTGACAGTGGTGGGTTCTGAAAGGGGTGGCAGTGACAAATCTAGCTATGTTATTATAGCTGGTTTCAAGCTTGCTTAGATTGTGTTTTGATAGATTGATGTATATGGCGGAAGCATAGAATAGAGTAGAAGTTAGGTGAGTTTGGGCAATGGAGGTTTTAGCTAGTGGTGTGAGGAAGGGTTTGATTCTATACAGAGAGCCTAGTTTTTTATTGACAGTCTGTATAGTATTGTTGATATGTTCGTCAAAGCTGAGGTTATTATCTAAGGTTATACCCAGTAGACGAGTAGTAGTGTCAGGGGAAATAGTAGTTCCACTGTTAGAGATAATTGTGAAGTGGAACTCTGGTGACTTTTGAGTGGGGGCAAAGAGTAATAATTTAGTTTTTTTTAGGGTTGAGGAGGAGGTAGTGATGGGTGAACCAATTTTCAACAGTGTTAAAAACTGCTTGAGTAAGGGTCTGAAGAGAGATAGATGACTTAGCAGTACAGATTAAGGTAGAATCATCAACGTATTGTATGCATGTGGCTTGAGGAACAGCAGTATTTAGATCATTAATAAAGATGGAAAATAGAAGAGGGCCAAGGATAGAGCCTTGAGGGACTCCAATGTTCACAGGGAGGGGTGTGGAGAGATTATTGTCCCAGAGCACTGCTTGTTGTCTATTATTTAGATAGGATGTAAACCAGAGTATTGCTTGTGGGTCAAGAGATTGGGCTTTTAGGACATTGATTAGTAAGTCATGGTTAACCATATCAAAGGCTTTTGATAGGTCAATGAATAGTGCAGAAGATAGAGAATTATTATTTCGATTCTTGTTAATGCAGTCAGTAAAAGATAGAAGGGCGGTAGTTGTACTATGAAAGGGCCTAAAGCCATGCTGACAGTTGGCAAGTAAGTTATTGTGGAGCAGATGTTGGAGTAGTTGATGATGAATAAATTTTTCCATTATTTTGGCTAGTGGAGAGAGTAATGCAATTGGTCGGAAGTTGGAGATATCAGTGGATTTGCCTCCTTTATGTAAGGGGATTATATGGGAGACTTTCCATATGGATGGGATGTTACCTTCTATGATTGTTCGGTTTATAAGGATGGATATAGGATATGCTATGACTTTGGAAGCTATTTGAAGGTATTCTGCTGGTAGGTGGTCGGCAGAAAGGGTGCAAGGTTTGAGTTTTTGAAGGAGTTTGCAGATAAAGGATGTTGGCACAGGTTGTATATGGAAGGGAGGCACTGAACTGTCAGTGTTTTGTAAAGTGCTGGGGGAAATCAGAGATATTGTGTTTGCAAGAGTTTCTATAGTTTCTGTGAAGTAATTATTAAAGGCATCTGCTATTTGCAAAGGGTTATTATGGGGAACTGAAGATGGGGCTGGAGTTATGGTATGTCCTGGATGGAGAAGTTTATTAATGCCTGACCAAAACTTTTTAGGGTTATTTGGGTGTGATTGTTGAAGGTGGAGATAGTAGTTTTTCTTTTCTAAGACAATGTCATTCTTGGTTGCATTTCTTAGCTGTTTAAAATATAGGTGGTCAGCAGAGCTCTTAGTGGCTTTCCATCTGGCCCATATTTTGTTCCGTAGGAGTATTTTGTCCTTTGTTTATTTTGTGAGCCATGGGGCTGTTTTAGTCCTAACTCGGGAAGAGCGAAGGGGGGCATGGAGATCTAGGATTTGTAGGAACTTGGTATTAAAGTAAGAAACTGCTTCATCTAGATAGAGTTGTTTCAGAGGTGACCAGTTACAGGCCTTTAGTTCGTTCTGAAAGCTCTCTGCTTTAAAGTGTTTTTTGGAATGATAGGTTATAAATGTGTTATTAATAGGTGTGTGAGCCTTTTGTTTTGTTATATAGGTAAGTACATGGTCACTAAGGTCATCTGGAAGTGTTCCTGCAGTATAGGTTTCAGGATGACTATTTATAAGTATCCAGGCAAGAGTAGCTTCTTTATTACTAGGTTTGTGGATTCTTGTGGTGGTGTTTATTATTTGAGTGAAGCCATAAAGATTTATGTGGGAGTTAGGATTAGGAGAGTTACAGGTAGTCCAGTCAATGTTAAAATCACCTAGTACAATAGTTTCTTGAGGTAGTAGGGTGGAAAGGCTACTAAGAATCTTTTCAAGAGTGTTAATATTATTTCCTGGAGGGATATAGGTGCAGATTATATAAACAGATTTAGATTTATTAAGTTGGAGTTTAATGGAAAGGGTTTCTGCATTGGTATTAGAGGGGAGTAACACATTAAAGCATGAAATTAGAAGTTCAGATTTGTATAAGATAGCTACACCTCCACCCTTCTTGGTGGTACGGTCACATCTTAGGATGTTATATCCAGGTGGGGTTATTTCTAGGTCATGAGTAGAGGGTTTCAACCAAGTTTCTGTAAGGCAAAGGATATCAAATGCATGAACCTGTAAGAGGGCATGCAGTTGAGTAAGTTTATTGTTAATGCTACGGATGTTGAGATGAGCTATTCTAAGAGAATTACCTAGTTTTATAGAGGTAGAGACACAATTAGTTGTTTCGTTTTGTGGGTCATTGTAGATTGGAGGGTTTGGGCCGGGATTAGGATGAATATCGCCATCTAATAGAAGTTGAGTGGGATATTTTAGTAAAGTCTTTATGCTTTTAAGGTATTTGGGTGGGCTTATCTTGCTGGAGAAGTAAGTAACATGGGAAGATCTATGAAACCTTGGGAGTAGGTAAAATGAAGTAGAGGTTATATTACTATGGGAGAAGAAGTTGAGCTGAGTGATAGGTAATGTTTGTTGATGGGAAGGTTCATTATTAATTAAAGAGAGATGTTCATAGTAGGTTAGGGCATAGGGTGAAGATAGGACTATTACTGAAGAAGTAATAAGAAGAAAGTTCTTAAGGGTATAGTTAAGTAAGAAGGTAATTTGTGATAGTGGGGTTAAGAGATTATATAGTGGGTTAAACAAAGTAAAGATAAGAGAAATTTAAGGTAGAATAGATTAGAGGTACTTTCTCCTTGTTTAGCCTGGTGAGTGGAACATCAGCGTGCCTGACTATAGAGCCACCTATGACTAGAGTGTTGGGTACGTTGTCATGCCTTATGGGCTGTGGTTGAGTGGCACATTGAGTTTGTGGGCTATGTGTCATTTGGGTTATGTTGTGGGATGGACGTTGCTTGCGTTTCTGCTTTGGAGGTATCTGTTGCTTGAGCAGATTTTTATTGAGAGCCTTCACGAATGTAGGTGTGTGTTTTGTGTTTCTATGTGTCTGTTTTGGTAGTGTAGACTTCGAGGGACTATATGATGAGTGTGCTGTGGTGCAAGTGTTTACCTTCTTCTCTTGACTGTCTAGTCCAGTCTTGGGTGAAGAGAACTTTGATTCCAGTTTGGCTATATAAGTGCATCTCTCACAGGTTGTAGTGTTGGGTGGTAAGAGGAACAGGTTGTCTGTGTACATGAGGCAATTGCTGCATTGCCCCAAGATGCCCAGATTCATCAGGTAGACAGGAGAAAACACCGGGAGCTGACCCTTAGACATGCCTGGATAGGTGCTTATTTATTAAGTACTAAAACTGTTTTCCTCTAGGCAAGTGAGTAAAGTTGAGTGCTGTTGTAATTTGTAGCATATTTAGTGCTTATAACGAGTTCTGAACAAGTGCTGAGCTTAAAGAAACAGATATGAGTGCTAAAACTAAAAAACTGTCTAGTTTTAAGGGAAAATTTAAAGAGCAGACTTTATGTTGCTAGGAATAGTTTAACCCTAGCTAAGCGGCGATGCATAAAGTGTATTTTTTATATATATATATATATATAACAGTAGCAAATGAGCAAACTGATTTACACAAATTAACCAATTAACCTATAAAAACCTAACAACTGAGCCCCGTTCCAGCAGTCTTCAATCAGACAATTTCTAACTGCACACTCCTGCCACTAGGGTGCAGGGGAACCTTCTCCAAAAAAGATGGTCTGGACTAGTGCTCAAGTTATACAACCAAAGCTAGATTTAGCAGGTCTGAATTTAGTCTATGCTACAGCAAACAAGGCGTAGCAATTTCAGAAAGAAACGGTTCAAATAAGCAGGCACAATAAGCCTTTAACCAGAAACTCCCAGCTCAGAAGGGCAGAATCTACCCTCTCTTCCCACAAGATTACAGACCACACCTTCTTAATGTAAAATAACTGGCCCGAAGCCCAAGTGCTTAAACCAGAACTAATACACTTTTAGATAATAGACACTAAGTCTTCAATCAGCAACTCCCAACTTAGAAGTATGTAAGCTACCTGTCCAGCCACAACAGTGCAGACCACAAACCTTCTTAATGTACAACTGGTCTGAAGCCCAAGTGCTTCAACCAAATGCTTAGAATAACAGTTACAATTTAATCAGGCTACTAACAAGCAGCAGAATAAATGCAATTAAGTACTTTTAAGAACAAGCAGCAAAAGCAAAATAAAGTAATAAAGTAGGAAGAAACACAAATACAGTAAAAGCAGATGACTAAAGTGCATTTTATATAACAATAGAAAGCAAGCAAACTGATTTAAACAAATTACCCAATTAACCAGCAAAATAGCTCAAAAGTGAGCTTTGTTCCAGCAGTCTTCAATCAGACAAGTTCTAACTGCACACTTCTGCCACTAGGGTGCAAGGGAACCTTCTCCAAAAAAGATGGCCTGGATTGGTGCTCAAGTTATACAAACAAAGCTAGATTCAGGATGTCTGAATCTAGTCTATGCTACAACAAACAAGGTGCACCAATTTCAGAAAGAAACAGTTCAAGTAAGCAGGAACAACAAGCCTTTAACCAGAAATTCACACCTCAGAAGGGCAGAATCTAGCCTCTCCTGCCACAAGAGTGCAGACTACAAACCTTCTTAATGAAAAATAACTGGCCTGAAGCCCAAGTGCTTTAACGAGAACTAATACACTTTTAGAATAACAGACACTGAGCCTTAAATTAGGAAATCCCAACTTAGAAGGATGTAAGCTACCTGTCCTGAAACAACAGTGCAGACCACAAACCTTCTTAATGTAAAACAACTGGTCTGGAGCCCAAGTGCTTAAACCAAAAGACTTAGAATAACAGTTACAATTTAATCAGGCTACTCCCAAGTAGTAATAAATGTAGCAGAATAAATACAACTGAGTACTTATAAAAAGATGCAAAAGCAAAATAAAGTGTATTTTTTTAAGTAAAGTGCAAGGAGAGAGGAAGAAGGAGCAGAAGAAAAATTCCGAAAAATTCAAGGTTATGAACCTAAGTGGGTTGGCCTTTTCAAATGTTCTTTCTGTATTAAGTAGAGTGAATACCAGACTGGGAGGAGTGTCCCAGATCAAATTTACAGTAGGGGCGGGCAACTGCAAAGCCACCAACTATACCAACACCACAAGAATAGGTGGGGGGATGAGAAAAACAGTTTCAGGACAGATGAGAAACAGAAAACAATGCCAGAAAATATATAAAACAATTCAGTCAGGCAAAATTAAGACAATGCGGAACTCTGAAAGGTTAAAATGTAAAGAAATATACTTATCAATCAGCGATATATTTCCATATTGTTTGTGCTTTCATATTTTTTCTTTCCATTTTTCATTATACACCTACGGCTGTGATTTGCTGAAAACCATTTGGCATATCAGTTGAGACTAATTTGTTTCAGATAGGCACAAGGAAGGTATGCATCTGTTCTGATTGCAAGACACAGGAGTATTCAAAGTCCATCATTGTATATCATCCTGAGCAGCTCAACCTTAACTTTAATATTAATCCTGCATGCCTGCTGCAGCACCTCTTGGTTATTGCATTAGGCAATGGTTACATCAGATTAATTCTATGTGGGTTCAATACCCAGAAACAGATATTACTTTTTACAGGCTACTATTTATTTATCTATTTAACATTTGTTAACTGTGAAAATCCAACTTGGAATAAAGCCAGTTTTCAGTGGATGCTCAGGGAAAAACGCTCCAGATGCATGTTTTTGTAATGTGGGAGGAAACCGCAGCACTCAGAGGAAACCCACACAAATGCAGGGAGGACATGCAGACTCCACACAGAAGGCACCCCAGCCAAGAATCAAACTGGAGAACCTCTTGCTGTGAGGCAACTATGCTACTGCTGCACCACTGTGCCATCCAAGACACTTTAACTTCAATACAGCATGGCATTAATAATTCAATATTTACAAATGCAGTTATTACATTAGATGGCAGATATATGACATGGCACAGTCAAATACATAGTTCTATTAGTCATATCACAGCATTGTGATTGATTGTTTTATGAGGTATTCACACCTTCCAATCAAATCTGGATGTGGCCAAGGTGTACCTGTGTATTTTTTTATGTTGTTTTGTGCATTAAAATAATGTGTCATTCTGTTGATCTAATCATCTCTTTTTGTCTCCCCCCAACCCTTTATCTCTCCCTTTATTATTTAAAACATCCTGTCAAAAGTGCACTCTCTCCCCTTAAGAATCAGACTTGTCCTGTTGCACTTGAGACTAATAATGTGTTCTCTTGATTGTGTAACTAGATAAGCAGGAGGTCCAAATCTCACAGTGGGGAACTTGTGTGTGTGTGACCTCAATGTCAGCTACATATACTATCTTGAATGGATGTGCTCAACTTGCAGTCAGGAGAAGATTTTAACATTAGAGAGAATGCTCCCATCCCCTTATTCATGTTTACCACAAACATCTTTTCTGTATCATACTGAAGAAGTCATCATGTCAAAAGTGCACAGTTTGTCCTTACAGCTCAGACTTCTCTTGTGGTGCTTGCAGCCAATTCTGTGTTATACAGCTTGTGTAAATAGATAGGTTATGAGTTTGAATATAACACTGGATAACTAATGCCAGTGTGTGTACTGTCATGTACAATTGTGTCCATGATAGCAACTGTTATGTAATCTTCCACTTAAATGACATTTTTTTTCACTGGTAGAGGATTACTCTGTAGATTTGTATTACCCCCTCCTTCCCACCCCCAGGCAATAAACAGTTTTAGAAACATAATGCTTGCATCATGCTATCCAAAATGAACCACATCAAAGTAGTCATAAGAGTTACCCTCTGGTGCTGGCTATGGATATTTTGCGGAAATATAGAAAAAGAAGGTCTGAATACAGCAATGATTGACTATTGTTCATGGGTATTCATGGGTGTTTGTCAAGCTGTGTAGAAAAGGCTGTAGAATGTGTAACTGTATAATTTTACTGTGTACTTCAACCACCTTCATAGATTTTTATAAAAACATCACCTTTTAAAATAATGATTATGTCATCAATTTAGACGTGCATTGTCACAATTGTAAAACAATAGCTCGTGTGACAGATGTGATTTAGGCAGTGTCCTATGCTTTGTTATCCAAGGTAGTCTCCTCAAATCCAGCCATTACTCCTTATATTCACTTGTGTCAATATGTCTGTGAATGTGTAGGTAGGTGGACAATGTTGTCAGCCAGCTATCCGATGTGCACATGTATGGTTGGGGATTCCTATTACAATGATTTCTGCTAATTTTGGACACACAGAAACGTTTTAATGAATAATGATGATGCAATGGGATGAGATTTGGCTTTCCTGTGAAAACTACTAAGGTTTTTCCTGTGGCATGAGGACATAAGACTATGTTCTGCATGTTGTTGCCTTAGTAAGGCATGTGTTCGAATCCATAATTATTCTCTCTTTCTGCCTAATTGCCTTTCCCCCATCACAGTGATGACTGTTTTACACATCATGCATGAATGGGTATACCTAGCAGCAGGCAATGCTATTGGAGAAACACACATTTAGCAACAGTATTTTAAAGAAATGACAGGCACACACATATCCCTTGCTGCACTAACATGATGTGATATAATCAAAGACCAAAAATATCTCACACTTGTAGTACCAGTGGCACTATGGTGCATGCATTCTTTCCAGTATCATGAAGCTTCTGTTGCTACATAGTCAGGTGTTCAAAACCCACACTGGCTGATTGTAAGTATTGCATGCCCTAGTACTGTTATGCATGCATGCCATCAAGTGTTATAATGTGTACAACTATAGTAGGGGAACCAACCCCCAGCCCTTTTATCTCATACAACTTGCAATACAATCATATGATGTAATGACTTGACATAGGTGGAGTTTCACAGCTTTGTTAAGACTTCCAGTGTGGCACTTGCAATTCATACACATATTTATAATCAGTGGACTTAACATAGCTTGCTGTTCAAGTCCAGCCAAAGGTAACATTCTATGAATGTATTGACATTACACAAACAACACTTCATGAAGTTGTTATTCTCAATTTCTACTTAGAAAGAAATACTGGGTCATTTTGTAATGTCCTGCCAGTGAAGCTATCGTTCTTGAGTGCTCCTGCATCACATAATGACTTGTATAGCATATCTACACAGATACAGTGTGTTTCAAATCTATGACAATATTGCTGGGCAAAACAACAGCAACAGCTTCCTTGGCCAAGAAACATTTGAAATTGTAATGCTCCTAGTTGTGTGAGTATTAGCATAATTACCTCCTTGCCGTCATTCTGAACAAAAATCATATTGTGCCCATTACCCTCTCGTGCCATTTATTACGTCACACATTCATTTAATTTATTGGTGAAAAGATCTATTGCTACATTCTGTGGCAGACATAGGCAATACACAGCTCTGTAAAGTGTGTAATATGATAGACAGGGGTTGGAACCTCGTAACATCTGTCTGCCCCATAACTGTGTCAAAGAGGAATGGCTTAAACGCAAGACGTATTTACTGCATGGTCAGAGGGAGACATTTTTAAGGCATCAGCCTCCATGGCTGGGCATCCATACCCATTACAATAGAGAAGTGTTGTAATCCCTTCAAGTGTGCTTGTTATGCCTATTTCTGTGGTGTCACAGGTTGATACACATCTTTCTGATATCTGTCCTGGCATGATGCAGATGTCACATATGTCATTGGTTGTTCGCATTACTTAATTTACAGATAAGAATGCACTCTATTGCATGTCGTCATCTAAACATTTATGTATTACTGTAACTGTTTTCTTCACTCTGTACAGCTTTATTTGACATGATAACTTACATAACATCTTCCTGAATTGCATAATCCAATATCAATACTAATTAATCGTACCATAGCAGAGGCTAAAATTCCCACCATTTGGAAAACATCCTACATAATCCCACTACATAAAGGAGGTTCGTCCACTGAATTCTCCAGTTATAGACCAATAGCTATACTTTTTCCACTTGCAAAGATTATGGAAAAATGTATACACAAACAATTCATGCACCACCTAATCCAAAATCATCTCATGGCCTATGCCCAACTAGGCTTTCATCCACACCACAGCACAACTTCAGCCCTACTGGCTTTTACCAATACCATAAACAATAATCGTAATAATAATCACATATCCTCTCAGCCCTCTTCTTGGATCTTTCCAAGGCATTTGACATAGTTGATCATCAACTTTTGATTCACATCCTGCAAACTTTCTGTCTAGATTCTAAAGCCATTCAATGGTTTTCATCTTACCTCAATGGGAGGCAACAGGCTGTTCTCTGGCAGAGCAAGCTATTACCAAACACCCTTGGAGTACCACAAGGCTCCATATTAGAGACCCTACTGTTTTCCATCTTTATTAATGACTTATATACAGTCATCCCAAATGTCAGATGTATCCAATACGCTGATGGCTCCACCCTGATTTGCTCAGCTACATCTCCTACAGACTTGAGGTCTGCTACCCAGTCCACCTTTAATACTATAGAAAATTGGCTCTCTGAACGTCAATTGTTACTAAATCCCAAAAAATCTAAAATGCTGTTATTTTCACCAACACAAAGGTCTGCTGCTTTTACCTTTACCGTAAATGCAAAATATGGCACAATAGTCTTCCCCGACCCTCTACAAAACTACTAGGTGTTATTATTGACAATAACCTAAAATTTGGCCTACATGTAAATCAAACAATCAAGACCATCAATAAAAAACTTGGTTAACTGTATAGAATAAAAGCCTTCCTAACCCCTCCAGCTAAGATGGCCATAGCTTGCTCTCACCTACTTTCAACACTTCTATATGCCTCCACCTCCTTTCCAATCTAAACAAATCTGTACTTAATAGACTGTCAACCTGTTACAATCACATTGCCAGGTTTGCTACTAATCTGCCTTTTAGAACATACCGCTGCATCAACCTTAAGCAGCTTGGGTGGCTAGAACTTCCCAGTCTAATCCAATATAACCTGCTGATCATGGCTAATAAAATCCTCTATAATCCAGATAATGCACCAGCCCTTAGAAATATTATCATCGCCCATAACAATCCAAGACAGCTTCGATCCTCAAACAAACTACTAATTCAGACAATCAAAATTAACAATGCAGCTGGTGATGCCCTCTTTGCAAACTCTGCAGCAGAGCCTGGAACTTACTTCCAGCTGATATTACTTTGCTCTCCTCCCTAGGCCAATTTAAAACCAAACTCAAACAACATCTGGCACTAAACTGGCTTTGCCACTGTAACAAGCCTGGCTAACTCTCATCATGAATGTGAATATTCTCTTAAGCTACTGTTAATTTTTCCCTTGACTGTAACTGGGGGTAACTTTTAACCCATAAACTTGTCTAATGATGTTTGCCTATGTATTCTTTATAAATAACATATCTATAATTATGTCTTTATTGTTTGTATTGTATCTGTTTACCTTGGAGCTTTTCTCCCCGGGCCTCCACTGAAAATGGACATGGATCCAGTCGGACTATCCCGGTCAACAAATATAAAATAAAATAAATAAATAAATATAAAATAATGCCAGATCTTCATAATATGTGACTGGGCCTGTGTTCAGACACTTTCTTGATGTTTTTATAGTGTTCAAATGCTGTTATGGCAGATTTCACTGTAATGTCTTGTGAGCATGCCCAGTAAAATCCTGTAATAAATGTGCTCAGTTTACAAACATAGATCTTGAACTACTGCAATGTCATCAGATTTGTGTTGTCATTTGTCAGTCGTGTCTTTTGGCTCTTACATTACTGTTTATGATGACATACCTCTCAACTGCACAGATTTTTGCAGAATGTCCAGATTTTTGCCTCATATTTTTGGTCTGTTCCTCATAAAAATTGTGTTTTTTGACAAATCACTGGGATGGTTTAAGGATGAACTCATTTACTCCAATGGAGCTCAGGAAGTTTGCACTATAAATTCCAATGGGTAGAGCTTAAGCCTTTTCATAGAATCAAATTATGTCCTCACATTTCAAACAAATGTTCATATTTCTGGAACCACAGG
>NC_056735.1:886498682-886521419 GCF_019279795.1 Protopterus annectens
CAGTTGGCTATCCAGCTGGCGATAAAAAGGTTTATGCCTAAATTAGTGAGCTTCTATAATGGCTGAGTGGGTATTGTATCAGAAGTTTTGGCCAAGTCAAGGTAAGCTGTGGGCACAGTCTCACCTTTCCTTTTTTTTTTCACAGGCGACGGCAGGCTCTGTCTGTCAGTCACGCTTCATTTGGGGTATCGGATTGTCATTACGGCAACCGGAGGTACACTTTCAACAGCTTAGAGGGCCTCCTTTGTGTTCAGCTGCTGCCTGTGTGTCTGGTTAGAGCTGCTGAGCAAAGCATGCTAGCTGCTCAAGCATTCCACGACGAGCAAAGCAGCTTTTTCACCCGTTGTTTTAAAGCACGCAGGTAGAGATTGTAGATCTTTGTAGCTTACGAGAATTACATCAGTCTACTCAAAAGCTCTTCCCATTAAAACACCGCCGCTTCTCGCCTCAGTGCAAAGGAGACGAGTCAAAACCTAATGCAAATTTTCATGGACAAAGCACTATGGGATATCACTGCAGATGCCGAACTTTCCTCAGGAATTTCTTGCTGCTCCAGTAAAGGTACAGAGCCACGGTTTATGCTCAACCCCAGGTTTGTCACTGTCCTCATACACCATTGTAAAACAACTCACCGCCCAGGTAATGACGCTTACACCACTGGACCTGCTCATTCTCCGGCAGCAAAAGCATACTTACCTGGCAGGGGGAATACCGCGATCAAGAAGGTGGTTTCCCAGGGCGAGGCTCTTCCATTGCACACTTCGGTTGGGTTGACCCCTGTGATTTCCCCAAATGTGGGAAACTCAACTGCATAATTTATGGTAGTGGGGATCATGTCACAAGACTTCCCTCAGTTTACGTTAATGAAATATTGGCTTTCTTTTCTTCTAGTGTGCCTGGGGGTTTTTTTTATCTTTTTTTACCACCCCTTACCTTTTCCTCCAGCGATGCATTTCTGTCTCTGCCCTTTGCACAAGGCTGTGCATGCATTTTTATCCTCCTTCCTTCTTTTTCTTCGTGCTCTTCTTTCTTGCTCTTCCTTTCTGTCTTTCTAACTATTCCATTTCAGGGCTGAAATAAAACATTTCACAGCTTTACCACAAAGGCTCATCCGCACTCTGCTGCACTTTGCTGGCAAGGAAAGCTTACTTTGCTTTTATGTTTTGCATTTTCTATCACTTTATTGCCTTTCCATATTTTCAATACTGTGCTTCCTTTTCTTTACCTTCTGCTTTACTTGCATTCTGCTTTAACAGCATATTAAAACTTCAAAAGAGACCACAGCTCTCTCTCTCTCTGTCTTCTGAGTCAGGCAGATTTTTTCCCCGCTCTCCCACCCAGTCACAGTTGCTGTCTTGCTAATTGCCACTGTCTTTCTAGCTGCCTGCCTCTTATGTTAATCTGACCACATACCTCATTTCCTCTCTTACTTTCACTGGCTTGTGTGAGTAATCACAAAATCAGCATTTTGAAATCCCTCCCCTTCAGCTATTCACATTTATTGGCCATCCTGCTGTATTCCATAGTACCAGAATACAAAAGTGACCACCCCTTTCAATCCATCCTGCTGTTTTAAAAATAGTAACTCTCCACTAAACCTTCACTTTTTAAACAGGTAAAACTTAAGTTACCTACTTTCACATCTAACTTCGGTAGTGCACACTGCAGTGTGCATTTGTTTTTCGCCTTACCTTTAAGCATCCCTGTCACTAGCACTTTCTCTAATACCTGCTGGAAAGCACTAGGAGGCCTTAAACTCATACAAGCACTCACGCCTCCTTGTTAATAAGGAGAAATTAATAGTAGGCACTAAACAGCCTATAATTGCAAAGTACCTTGCTAGGGTAAGGGAAAACAGCTCCTGTACTTTACACAAACAAATAAATAAAAAAGCACCAAACCAGGCATGTCCAAGGGTCAGCTTCCGGTGATTTCTCCTGTCCACCTGGTGAATCTGGGCATACTGGGGCAATCGTGTACACAGACAACCCTCCCCTCCTACCACCCAACACTGCAACCTGTGAGAGATGCACTTACATAGCCAAAATGGAAGCAAAGCTCTTCCACCCCAGACTGCGTTAGACAGTCAAGAGGAGAAGGTTAACACCCACACTACACCTCAAGCAACACACAGCCCTTCTAAACCCGCACCACCAACACCCACATATAGCAACACTAAATCCACATATGCGGAGGCCCTTAACTGTAACCTGCCCAAGCAACAAGGACCACTGAAGCTGAAACGCAAACAGACACCAGTCACAACCAAAGTGTCACATAGTTCGCAACACCAGTGTGTGCCACCCAGCAACAGCCCCTAAGGCAAGACAATGTACCCAACACTTTAGTCATAGGTGACTCTATAGTCCGGCACACTGATGTCCCTCTCACCAGGTTGAACAAGGAGGAAAATTACAGTCAGCTGCCTGTCGGGTGCCAGGATCCGCCACATAACGCATGCACTCAAGTCACTCCACAGAGAGTACAGATATGACTCTGTCATTGTCCATGTCGGAGTGAATGACTTGAGGCATACCTCCCCGGACTCCATGAAAAGAGACATGGAAGAGCTCTCGGATCACGTGGCCCAGGCAGGTATGACCCTAGCCCTGAATGATACCACGATATAAGGACAAAATGATTGACTTCAACAATCGGCTAAGCTTCTGGTGTCATTCAAAGGGGATCCAGTATCTGTCTGCCTGGGACGACACGATTGACAGACCACGATGCTTTGCCAGAGGTGGTCTGCACCTGTCACCCCTGGGATTCAGGTTACTGGCTAAGGCTCTTGCCACCCCTACAGTGCCTTCTTTAGGCAAAGTTCAAAGGACAAAACCACCACCGTAACAGGTACAAGCATGCAAAATCTGAAGGTAATGCTACTCAATGCTAGAAGTCTAAACCTCAAAATGCACTCTCTCGAGGCACTCCTAAAAATGGAGAACATCGATATCTGTGCGGTAACTGAGGCCTGGTTCAAGGCTCCAGAGAGCACCCCTGCAATACCAGGCTACAACTCTTACCACACTTTTCGGCCACCAAACCAGGACGGAAACACTAAAGGTGGAGGAGTGTCAATATTCACCAAGGATATTCACACCGCCAGGCTAGACGCCCAACACAATGCGACTGAAATTCTCCAGGTGCAACTAACACTAGGTAAGACTGCAATCCAAATTGTAGCTTGCTACAGATACCCCACCATACCCCAAGATTCTCGCTACGCCTTTCTAAACATACTGGAAAATATTAAGATAGAACCAAACACCCTAATACTGGGTGATTTTAACTACCCTGCCATTAACTGGGAAAACTACTCATGTACCAAAACCTTTGCCCAACGGTTCTTGGAATTCATAAATTCCAACGCCCTGGATCAACTAATCCATAGTCCCACCAGGGGCTCCAATATCCCAGACCTGGTCATTACCAACATGGGAAATCGATGCGTCACACCTATGGTCACCCCCTCGTTAGTCAGGTCTGACCATAAGCTAATCACCCTTAACATCCACATCCCACCCCCACCCCCAGTAAGGAAACCTCCATAAAAAAACTTCTCCAAAGCCAACTTCGTGCTACTCAAGTCAGAAGTGACAATCTTCACGACACCCATGCAGACGGGAGCTGAAAGTTCAACTGCTGAATCCTACACTAAGGCACTGTACGAGCACATCCACTCATGCATGAATCGTGCCATCCCAAATAGAACCAAGATGCTCTCATCCAAAAAAAAGGAAGCCAATCTGGTGGTCCCCTGCCATAAAAAATACTTTGCAACAAAAGGAAGAAACTGTTGCAGGAAAGAGGAAAATCCCAGGCTGCAAAAATCTCCCTTACCAGCCTCAGTAAGAAACTGAGATCCCTCATAAAATCCTCCAAAGCTAGTTACTTAATATAAAATTGCCAAAGATTCCAAAGACAACCAGAAGGCATTCTATAACTATGTCAAGAATCTAAATGGCGATGCTCAGATCTGCTCTGAGCTAAAACAGAATGGCATTAAATATACTGATCCCAAGGATATTGCCAATATCCTGGCAGATCGATTCAGTGCCAACTTCACCCCCCCTCTCACCCCCTAAATGGCCCATCTCAATACCGGAAGATTGCCAGATTCCGGTAATAATGGCCACACAGGTAAAAACGCACTCTCCAAAGCTAAGAATACAGCATCCATGGGACCAGATGACATCCTGGGCTGTGTACTACATGAACTACAATATGAACTGGCACCTCACCTAAGTGTCATGTTTAATCATAGCCTCGGGTTTTGTGCCCACTGAGTGGCACAGAGCTACAGTTATCCCATTCCACAAGGGGGGATCCACCTTGGATCCCGGAAACTACCATCCCATCAATCTGACAAGCCTTATCTGCAAGGCCACAGAGCGTATTATCATGGAACTTAAAACTGAAGACATCGGCGACCTTCAAACACTGGACCCCACCCAGTTTGGGTTCGTGAAGGGCCGATCTTGTCTCCTGAACCTGATTGACTTCTTCGAATCAGTCTCCAGAGCCATGGACAAGGGTAAGGTGGTACACACAGCCTATCTAGACCTTGCCAAGGCCTTTGACACCATCCCCCACTCTGGAATCATAGACAAACTTACTATGCTGGGCATTAATCCCCACGCCACCCAATGGGTTGCTAACTGGCTTACTGATAGAACTCACACTGTAAAAGTAGCCAACTCCAAATCCAGCTCCAGACAAGTGACAAGTGGAGTACCTCAGGGTCCAGTCCTGGGACCGCTCTTGTTTGGCATCTACTTCTGTGAAGTACAGGCCAACACTAAGGGACTCTGGCTAACAAAGTTCGCAGATGACTGCAAACTGGGAGCCATTATTGAATCCCCAAATGATGTGGATACTCTACGAAAGGGCCTTACAGAAACAGATGCTTGGTGCCAGAGCCATGGGCTCAAGCTCAGTGCCAAGAAATGTATAGTTATCCCTTTGGGAAACAACACGATCCGTGAATTACCATATAGGTGGCAGCACACTAATCAGCTTAAAGTGTGATAAGAGACTTAGGGACACAGGTGGACAGTGGTCTCACCTTCGATAACCACATCGCTACAACAGTCAGGAAATCCTTCTATGTGGCACACCTCATCACTAAGGGCTTTTCATCCAGAAAAAAGGAGGTCACTGTCCCACTGTACTCATCACTCATTAGACCCATTATAGAATACAACGCCCCATTTGGTATGTACCTCTCAAGACATCTGCAACAACTGGAAAGGCCGCAGAAATACCTCACTAAAAGAATCACAGGCCTAAAGCAGATGCCCTACGCTGACCGCCTTAAAAACTCCAGCTATACTCTGTCGCATATCGTCTACTCAGAGGCGATCTCTGCTTAACATACAAGGCCATGTCAAACCCAGAGCTGTTGGACATGCTACACTTAAAGAAATCCCAATCCCTCAGAGCCACACGCTCCAGGGATCTAAACCTTGTCATCACAATAAACAAAATTTGATCGAGGGATAGGTTCCTGACCCAGAGACTCCCCAGACTCTGGAATAGATTGCCCATACATGTCAAGCAGAGTGCCTCTTTGGCCCTCTTCAAAAGGAACCTTGACGACTGGATGGGAGAAAGGAAATTCACCCCAGGGATCACATCAGTCGCCCTGCTAGACAGGGGTCCAGGGAAGTAAATAGTGTGGGAAGAAATAGCCAGGGAATTGTTATGGCCAGGCTTGTATAGGCCCTAGGGCTGATAGCCTAGTACCAACCTATGAACTTTCACATCATCATTCTTTCCTTCATCCCTCCCATGCAGTTAATATGTACTCGTGAAAACCATTGCATTTTACATTTTTCTTAACCGCCACTCCCTCTCCTCTTATAAAAGGCATATTTCCCTTGCAGGCAGATAACCACAGTCAGGAAGGTGGTTTCTCCATTCTTTTCAGCTTGCCTTGCATTGCCTTGCCATCTTCGGATCTTGTATCTGTGGTACTTTTTGACTTGCTAATATGTAGGACATTCATCAGTGTGCTTTACTGATGCCTTGTAAGCCAGGTGGAGATCACCCCTCAGCAATCTGTAGGAGACTGAGTAGATGGCATGGGATTTACGGTGCTCCGCATAAGGCAGGAATGTTACGCCTTGACTTCTTTTTGTAAAGGACCTTTGTGCTCTCTTTAGTTGCTGCATTTGGCTGCTCAGGTACATACCAAAGGTAGCACTATATTCTGTGACTGGTCTGATAAGGGTGCAGTGCAGTTGGATAATGACCTCTTTGGACCTAGATGACATGCCCTTGTAAACTCTGCAATGTAAGATCAGTTTCTTCACCACCGTGGCCACCTGGGGGTCGAAGGTAAGGCTACTGTCTATGTGCATACCCAGATCCCTGACCACTGAGTCGACTCTGAGGGGTGTATTATCAACATGGTAATTAGCCGATGGTTGATTTCCCAAAGGGTACAGTTATGTGTTTCTTAGCATTGAGTTTAAGACCATGGCTCTGGCACCATTTCTTAGTCAGAGATAGACCTTCTTGAAGAATGCTAGGTCTGCAGGGGGGTTGATCATAACCCCCAGCTTGCAATTATCTGCAAACTTAGTCAGCCATTAACCCTCAGCTTTTGCTTAGTTTCAGAGAAACAGATGCCAAAAAGGAGCGGGCCCAGTGCTGAGCCCTGGAGGACTCTGCTGTTGACTGGCCTTCTGGTGGAGGTGGCCCCACCAAATTTGACCTCCTGGGTCCTATCGGTGAGACAGTTGGCTATCCAGCAGGCTTATAAAAAGGTTTATGCCTAAATTAGTGAGCTTCTATAATGGCTGAGGGGGGTATTGTATCAGAAGAGTTGGCCAAGTCAAGGTAAGCTGTGGGCACAGTCTCACCTTTCCTTTTTTTTTTTCACAGGCGACGTGCAGGCTCTGCCCGCCAGTCACGCTTCATTTGGGGTATCGGATTGTCATTACGGCAACCGGAGGTACACTTTCAACAGCTTAGAGGGCCTCCTTTGTGTTCAGCTGCTGCCTGTGTGTCTGGTTAGAGCTGCTGAGCAAAGCATGCTAGCTGCTCAAGCATTCCACGACGAGCAAAGCAGCTTTTTCACCCGTTGTTTTTAAACACGCAGGAAGAGATTGTAGCTCTTTGTAGCTTACGAGAATTACATCAGTCTACTCAAAAGCTCTTCCCATTAAAACACCGCCGCTTCTCGCCAGTGCAAAGGAGACGAGTCAAAACCTAATGCAAATTTTCATGGACAAAGCACTATGGGATATCACTGCAGATGCCGAACTTTCCTCAGGAATTTCTTGCTGCTCCAGTAAAGGTACAGAGCCACGGTTTCATGCTCAACCCCAGGTTTGTCACTGTCCTCATACACCATTGTAAAAACAACTCACCGCCCAGGTAATGACGCTTACACCACTGGACCTGCTCATTCTCCGGCAGCAAAAGCATACTTACCTGGCAGGGGGAATACCACGATCAAGAAGGTGGTTTCCCCAGGGCGAGGCTCTTCCATTGCACACACCCCTGTGATTTCCCCAAATGTGGGAAACTCAACTGCATAATTTATGGTAGTGGGGATCATGCTCACAAGACTTCTCTCAGTTTACGTTAATGAAATATTGGCTTTCTTTTCTTCTAGTGTGCCTGGGGGGTTTTTTATCTTTTTTTACCACCCCTTACCTTTTCCTCCAGCGATGCATTTCTGTCTCTGCCCTTTGCACAAGGCTGTGCATGCATTTTTATCCTCCTTCCTTCTTTTTCTTCGTGCTCTTCTTTCTTGCTCTTCCTTTCTGTCTTTCTAACTATTCCATTTCAGGGCTGAAATAAAACATTTCACAGCTTTACCACAAAGGCTCATCCGCACTCTGCTGCACTTTGCTGGCAAGGAAAGCTTACTTTGCTTTTATGTTTTGCATTTTCTATCACTTTATTGCCTTTCCATATTTTCAATACTGTGCTTTCTTTTCTTTACCTTCTGCTTTACTTGCATTCTGCTTTAACAGCATATTAAAACTTCAAAAGAGACCACAGCTCTCTCTCTCTCTGTCTTCTGAGTCAGGCAGATTTTTTTCCCCCGCTCTCCCACCCAGTCACAGTTGCTGTCTTGCTAATTGCCACTGTCTTTCTAGCTGCCTGCCTCTTATGTTAATCTGACCACATACCTCATTTCCTCTCTTACTTTCACTGGCTTGTGTGAGTAATCACAAAATCAGCATTTTTGAAATCCCTCCCCTTCAGCTATTCACATTTATTGGCCATCCTGCTGTATTCCATAGTACCAGAATACAAAAGTGACCACCCCTTTCAATCCATCCTGCTGTTTTAAAAATAGTAACTCTCCACTAAACCTTCACTTTTTAAACAGGTAAAACTCAAGTTACCTACTTTCACATCTAACTTCTAGTGCACACTGCAGTGTGCATTTGTTTTTCGTCTTACCTTTAAGCATCCCTGTGACTAGCACTTTCTCTAATACCTGCTGGAAAGCACTAGGAGGCCTTAAACTGATACAAGCACTCAGCCCTCCTTGTTAATAAGGAGAAATTAATAGTAGGCACTAAACAGCCTATAATTGCAAAGTACCTTGCTAGGGTAAGGGAAAACAGCTCCTGTACTTTACACAAACAAATACATAAAAAAGCACCAAACCAGGCATGTCCAAGGGTCAGCTTCCGGTGATTTCTCCTGTCCACCTGGTGAATCTGGGCATACTGGGGCAATCGTGTACACAGACAACCCTCCCCTCCTACCACCCAACACTGCAACCTGTGAGAGATGCACTTACATAGCCAAAATGGAAGCAAAGCTCTTCCACCCAAGACTGCGCTAGACAGTCAAGAGGAGAAGGTTAACACCCACACTACACCTCAAGCAACACACAGCCCTTCTAAACCCGCACCACCAACACCCACATATAGCAACACTAAATCCACATATGCGGAGGCCCTTAACTGTAACCTGCCCAAGCAACAAGGACCACTGAAGCTGAAACGCAAACAGACACCAGTCACAACCAAAGTGTCACATAGTTCGCAACACCAGTGTGTGCCACCCAGCAACAGCCCCTAAGGCAAGACAATGTACCCAACACTTTAGTCATAGGTGACTCTATAGTCCGGCACACTGATGTCCCTCTCACCAGGTTGAACAAGGAGGAAAATTACAGTCAGCTGCCTGTCGGGTGCCAGGATCCGCCACATAACGCATGCACTCAAGTCACTCCACAAAGAGTACAGATATGACTCTGTCATTGTCCATGTCGGAGTGAATGACTTGAGGCATACCTCCCCGGACTCCATGAAAAGAGACATGGAAGAGCTCTCGGATCACGTGGCCCAGGCAGGTATGACCCTAGCCCTGAATGATACCACGATATAAGGACAAAATGATTGACTTCAACAATCGGCTAAGCTTCTGGTGTCATTCAAAGGGGATCCAGTATCTGTCTGCCTGGGACGACACGATTGACAGACCACGATGCTTTGCCAGAGGTGGTCTGCACCTGTCACCCCTGGGATTCAGGTTACTGGCTAAGGCTCTTGCCACCCCTACAGTGCCTTCTTTAGGCAAAGTTCAAAGGACAAAACCACCACCGTAACAGGTACAAGCATGCAAAATCTGAAGGTAATGCTACTCAATGCTAGAAGTCTAAACCTCAAAATGCACTCTCTCGAGGCACTCCTAAAAATGGAGAACATCGATATCTGTGCGGTAACTGAGGCCTGGTTCAAGGCTCCAGAGAGCACCCCTGCAATACCAGGCTACAACTCTTACCACACTTTTCGGCCACCAAACCAGGACGGAAACACTAAAGGTGGAGGAGTGTCAATATTCACCAAGGATATTCACACCGCCAGGCTAGACGCCCAACACAATGCGCCTGAAATTCTCCAGGTGCAACTAACACTAGGTAAGACTGCAATCCAAATTGTAGCTTGCTACAGATACCCCACCATACCCCAAGATTCTCGCTACGCCTTTCTAAACATACTGGAAAATATTAAGATAGAACCAAACACCCTAATACTGGGTGATTTTAACTACCCTGCCATTAACTGGGAAAACTACTCATGTACCAAAACCTTTGCCCAACGGTTCTTGGAATTCATAAATTCCAACGCCCTGGATCAACTAATCCATAGTCCCACCAGGGGCTCCAATATCCCAGACCTGGTCATTACCAACATGGGAAATCGATGCTCCACACCTATGGTCACCCCCTCGTTAGTCAGGTCTGACCATAAGCTAATCACCCTTAACATCCACATCCCACCCCCACCCCCAGTAAGGAAACCTCCATAAAAAAACTTCTCCAAAGCCAACTTCGTGCTACTCAAGTCAGAAGTGACAATCTTCACGACACCCATGCAGACGGGAGCTGAAAGTTCAACTGCTGAATCCTACACTAAGGCACTGTACGAGCACATCCACTCATGCATGAATCGTGCCATCCCAAATAGAACCAAGATGCTCTCATCCAAAAAAAAGGAAGCCAATCTGGTGGTCCCCTGCCATAAAAAATACTTTGCAACAAAAGGAAGAAACTGTTGCAGGAAAGAGGAAAATCCCAGGCTGCAAAAATCTCCTTACCAGCCTCAGTAAGAAACTGAGATCCCTCATAAAATCCTCCAAAGCTAGTTATGAATATAAAATTGCCAAAGATTCCAAAGACAACCAGAAGGCATTCTATAACTATGTCAAGAATCTAAATGGCGATGCTCAGATCTGCTCTGAGCTAAAACAGAATGGCATTAAATATACTGATCCCAAGGATATTGCCAATATCCTGGCAGATCGATTCAGTGCCAACTTCACCCCCCCTCTCACCCCCTAAATGGCTCCATCTCAATACCGAAGATTGCCAGATTCCGCTAATAATGGCCAGTCAGGTAAAAAACGCACTCTCCAAAGCTAAGAATACAGCATCCATGGGACCAGATGACATCCTGGGCTGTGTACTACATGAACTACAATATGAACTGGCACCTCACCTAAGTGTCATGTTTAATCATAGCCTCGCCTGGGGTTTTGTGCCCACTGAGTGGCACAGAGCTACAGTTATCCCATTCCACAAGGGGATCCACCTTGAATCCCGGCAACCACCATCCCATCAATCTGACATGCCTTATCTGCAAGGCCACAGAGCCGTATTATCATGGAACTTAAAACTAAGACATCGGGCGACCTTCAAACACTGGACCCCACCCAGTTTGGGTTCGTGAAGGGCCGATCTTGTCTCCTGAACCTGATTGACTTCTTCGAATCAGTCTCCAGAGCCATGGACAAGGGTAAGGTGGTACACACAGCCTATCTAGACCTTGCCAAGGCCTTTGACACCATCCCCCACTCTGGAATCATAGACAAACTTACTATGCTGGGCATTAATCCCCACGCCACCCAATGGGTTGCTAACTGGCTTACTGATAGAACTCACACTGTAAAAGTAGCCAACTCCAAATCCAGCTCCAGACAAGTGACAAGTGGAGTACCTCAGGGTCCAGTCCTGGGATCGCTCTTGTTTGGCATCTACTTCTGTGAAGTACAGGCCAACACTAAGGGACTCTGGCTAACAAAGTTCGCAGATGACTGCAAACTGGGAGCCATTATTGAATCCCCAAATGATGTGGATACTCTACTTAAAGGGCCTTACAGAAACAGATGCTTGGTGCCAGAGCCATGGGCTCAAGCTCAGTGCCAAGAAATGTATAGTTATCCCCTTTGGGAAACAACACGATCCGTGAATTACCATATAGGTGGCAGCACACTAATCAGCTTAAAGTGTGATAAGAGACTTAGGGACACAGGTGGACAGTGGTCTCACCTTCGATAACCACATCGCTACAACAGTCAGGAAATCCTTCTATGTGGCACACCTCATCACTAAGGGCTTTTCATCCAGAAAAAGGAGGTCACTGTCCCACTGTACTCATCACTCATTAGACCCATTATAGAATACAACGCCCATTTGGTATGTACCTCTCAAGACATCTGCAACAACTGGAAAGGCCGCAGAAATACCTCACTAAAAGAATCACAGGCCTAAAGCAGATGCCCTACGCTGACCGCCTTAAAAACTCCAGCTATACTCTGTCGCATATCGTCTACTCAGAGGCGATCTCTGCTTAACATACAAGGCCATGTCAAACCCAGAGCTGTTGGACATGCTACACTTAAAGAAATCCCAATCCCTCAGAGCCACACGCTCCAGGGATCTAAACCTTGTCATCACAATAAACAAAATTTGATCGAGGGATAGGTTCCTGACCCAGAGACTCCCCAGACTCTGGAATAGATTGCCCATACATGTCAAGCAGAGTGCCTCTTTGGCCCTCTTCAAAAGGAACCTTGACGACTGGATGGGAGAAAGGAAATTCACCCCAGGGATCACATCAGTCGCCCTGCTAGACAGGGGTCCAGGGAAGTAAATAGTGTGGGAAGAAATAGCCAGGGAATTGTTATGGCCAGGCTTGTATAGGCCCTAGGGCTGATAGCCTAGTACCAACCTATGAACTTTCACATCATCATTCTTTCCTTCATCCCTCCCATGCAGTTAATACGTACTCGTGTGAAAACCATTGCATTTTACATTTTTCTTAACCGCCACTCCCTCTCCTCTTATAAAAGGCATATTTCCCTTGCAGGCAGATAACCACAGTCAGGAAGGTGGTTTCTCCATTCTTTTCAGCTTGCCTTGCATTGCCTTGCCATCTTCGGATCTTGTATCTGTGGTACTTTTTGACTTGCTAATATGTAGGACATTCATCAGTGTGCTTTACTGATGCCTTGTAAGCCAGGTGGAGATCACCCCTCAGCAATCTGTAGGAGACTGAGTAGATGGCATGGGATTTACGGTGCTCCGCATAAGGCAGGAATGTTACGCCTTGACTTCTTTTTGTAAAGGACCTTTGTGCTCTCTTTAGTTGCTGCATTTGGCTGCTCAGGTACATACCAAAGGTAGCACTATATTCTGTGACTGGTCTGATAGGGGTGCAGTGCAGTTGGATAATGACCTCTTTGGACCTAGATGACATGCCCTTGTAAACTCCGCAATGTAAGAGGATTTCCTCACCACCGTGGCCACCTGGGGGTCGAAGGTAAGGCTACTGTCTATGTGCATACCCAGATCCCTGACCACTGAGTCGACTCTGAGGGGTGTATTATCAACATGGTAATTAGCCGCGATGGTTGATTTCCCAAAGGGTACAGTTATGTGTTTCTTAGCATTGAGTTTAAGACCATGGCTCTGGCACCATTTCTTAGTCAGAGATAGACCTTCTTGAAGAATGCTAGGTCTGCAGGGGGGTTGATCATAACCCCCAGCTTGCAATTATCTGCAAACTTAGTCAGCCATTAACCCTCAGCTTTTGCTTAGTTTCAGAGAAACAGATGCCAAAAAGGAGCGGGCCCAGTGCTGAGCCCTGGAGGACTCTGCTGTTGACTGGCCTTCTGGTGGAGGTGGCCCCACCAAATTTGACCTCCTGGGTCCTATCGGTGAGACAGTTGGCTATCCAGCGGGCGATAAAAAGGTTTATGCCTAAATTAGTGAGCTTCTATAATGGCTGAGTGGGGTATTGTATCAGAAGCCTTGGCCAAGTCAAGGTAAGCTGTGGGAACAGTCTCACCTTTCCTTTTTTTTTTTCACAGGCGACGTGCAGGCTCTGCCTGGCCAGTCACGCTTCATTTGGGGTATCGGATTGTCATTACGGCAACCGGAGGTACACTTTCAACAGCTTAGAGGGCCTCCTTTGTGTTCAGCTGCTGCCTGTGTGTCTGGTTAGAGCTGCTGAGCAAAGCATGCTAGCTGCTCAAGCATTCCACGACGAGCAAAGCAGCTTTTTCACCCGTTGTTTTTAAACACGCAGGAAGAGATTGTAGCTCTTTGTAGCTTACGTAGAATTACATCAGTCTACTCAAAAGCTCTTCCCATTAAAAACACCGCTCGCTCTCGCACAGTGCAAAGGAGACGAGTCAAAACCTAATGCAAATTTTCATGGACAAAGCACTATGGGATATCACTGCAGATGCCGAACTTTCCTCAGGAATTTCTTGCTGCTCCAGTAAAGGTACAGAGCCACGGTTTGCAATCAACCCCAGGTTTGTCACTGTCCTCATACACCATTGTAAAAACAACTCACCGCCCAGGTAATGACGCTTACACCACTGGACCTGCTCATTCTCCGGCAGCAAAAGCATACTTACCTGGCAGGGGGAATACCACGATCAAGAAGGTGGTTTCCAGGGCGAGGCTCTTCCATTGCACACTTCGGTTGCCTTGATCCCTGTGATTTCCCCAAATGTGGGAAACTCCACTGCATAATTTATGGAAGTGGGGATCATGCTCACAAGACTTCCCTCAGTTTACGTTAATGAAATATTGGCTTTCTTTTCTTCTAGTGTGCCTGGGGGTTTTTTTATCTTTTTTTACCACCCCTTACCTTTTCCTCCAGCGATGCATTTCTGTCTCTGCCCTTTGCACAAGGCTGTGCATGCATTTTTATCCTCCTTCCTTCTTTTTCTTCGTGCTCTTCTTTCTTGCTCTTCCTTTCTGTCTTTCTAACTATTCCATTTCAGGGCTGAAATAAAACATTTCACAGCTTTACCACAAAGGCTCATCCGCACTCTGCTGCACTTTGCTGGCAAGGAAAGCTTACTTTGCTTTTATGTTTTGCATTTTCTATCACTTTATTGCCTTTCCATATTTTCAATACTGTGCTTTCTTTTCTTTACCTTCTGCTTTACTTGCATTCTGCTTTAACAGCATATTAAAACTTCAAAAGAGACCACAGCTCTCTCTCTCTCTGTCTTCTGAGTCAGGCAGATTTTTTTCCCTCGCCCTCCCACCCAGTCACAGTTGCTGTCTTGCTAATTGCCACTGTCTTTCTAGCTGCCTGCCTCTTATGTTAATCTGACCACATACCTCATTTCCTCTCTTACTTTCACTGGCTTGTGTGAGTAATCACAAAATCAGCATTTTTGAAATCCCTCCCTTCAGCTATTCACATTTATTGGCCATCCTGCTGTATTCCATAGTACCAGAATACAAAAGTGACCACCCCTTTCAATCCATCCTGCTGTTTTAAAAATAGTAACTCTCCACTAAACCTTCACTTTTTAAACAGGTAAAACTCAAGTTACCTACTTTCACATCTAACTTCTCTAGTGCACACTGCAGTGTGCATTTGTTTTTCGTCTTACCTTTAAGCATCCCTGTGACTAGCACTTTCTCTAATACCTGCTGGAAAGCACTAGGAGGCCTTAAACTGATACAAGCACTCAGCCCTCCTTGTTAATAAGGAGAAATTAATAGTAGGCACTAAACAGCCTATAATTGCAAAGTACCTTGCTAGGGTAAGGGAAAACAGCTCCTGTACTTTACACAAACAAATACATAAAAAAGCACCAAACCAGGCATGTCCAAGGGTCAGCTTCCGGTGATTTCTCCTGTCCACCTGGTGAATCTGGGCATACTGGGGCAATCGTGTACACAGACAACCCTCCCCTCCTACCACCCAACACTGCAACCTGTGAGAGATGCACTTACATAGCCAAAATGGAAGCAAAGCTCTTCCACCCAAGACTGCGCTAGACAGTCAAGAGGAGAAGGTTAACACCCACACTACACCTCAAGCAACACACAGCCCTTCTAAACCCGCACCACCAACACCCACATATAGCAACACTAAATCCACATATGCGGAGGCCCTTAACTGTAACCTGCCCAAGCAACAAGGACCACTGAAGCTGAAACGCAAACAGACACCAGTCACAACCAAAGTGTCACATAGTTCGCAACACCAGTGTGTGCCACCCAGCAACAGCCCCTAAGGCAAGACAATGTACCCAACACTTTAGTCATAGGTGACTCTATAGTCCGGCACACTGATGTCCCTCTCACCAGGTTGAACAAGGAGGAAAATTACAGTCAGCTGCCTGTCGGGTGCCAGGATCCGCCACATAACGCATGCACTCAAGTCACTCCACAAAGAGTACAGATATGACTCTGTCATTGTCCATGTCGGAGTGAATGACTTGAGGCATACCTCCCCGGACTCCATGAAAAGAGACATGGAAGAGCTCTCGGATCACGTGGCCCAGGCAGGTATGACCCTAGCCCTGAATGATACCACGATATAAGGACAAAATGATTGACTTCAACAATCGGCTAAGCTTCTGGTGTCATTCAAAGGGGATCCAGTATCTGTCTGCCTGGGACGACACGATTGACAGACCACGATGCTTTGCCAGAGGTGGTCTGCACCTGTCACCCCTGGGATTCAGGTTACTGGCTAAGGCTCTTGCCACCCCTACAGTGCCTTCTTTAGGCAAAGTTCAAAGGACAAAACCACCACCGTAACAGGTACAAGCATGCAAAATCTGAAGGTAATGCTACTCAATGCTAGAAGTCTAAACCTCAAAATGCACTCTCTCGAGGCACTCCTAAAAATGGAGAACATCGATATCTGTGCGGTAACTGAGGCCTGGTTCAAGGCTCCAGAGAGCACCCCTGCAATACCAGGCTACAACTCTTACCACACTTTTCGGCCACCAAACCAGGACGGAAACACTAAAGGTGGAGGAGTGTCAATATTCACCAAGGATATTCACACCGCCAGGCTAGACGCCCAACACAATGCGCCTGAAATTCTCCAGGTGCAACTAACACTAGGTAAGACTGCAATCCAAATTGTAGCTTGCTACAGATACCCCACCATACCCCAAGATTCTCGCGACGCCTTTCTAAACATACTGGAAAATATTAAGATAGAACCAAACACCCTAATACTGGGTGATTTTAACTACCCTGCCATTAACTGGGAAAACTACTCATGTACCAAAACCTTTGCCCAACGGTTCTTGGAATTCATAAATTCCAACGCCCTGGATCAACTAATCCATAGTCCCACCAGGGGCTCCAATATCCCAGACCTGGTCATTACCAACATGGGAAATCGATGCTCCACACCTATGGTCACCCCCTCGTTAGTCAGGTCTGACCATAAGCTAATCACCCTTAACATCCACATCCCACCCCCACCCCCAGTAAGGAAACCTCCATAAAAAAACTTCTCCAAAGCCAACTTCGTGCTACTCAAGTCAGAAGTGACAATCTTCACAACACCCATGCAGACGGGAGCTGAAAGTTCAACTGCTGAATCCTACACTAAGGCACTGTACGAGCACATCCACTCATGCATGAATCGTGCCATCCCAAATAGAACCAAGATGCTCTCATCCAAAAAAAAGGAAGCCAATCTGGTGGTCCCCTGCCATAAAAAATACTTTGCAACAAAAGGAAGAAACTGTTGCAGGAAAGAGGAAAATCCCAGGCTGCAAAAATCTCCCTTACCAGCCTCAGTAAGAAACTGAGATCCCTCATAAAATCCTCCAAAGCTAGTTACGAATATAAAATTGCCAAAGATTCCAAAGACAACCAGAAGGCATTCTATAACTATGTCAAGAATCTAAATGGCGATGCTCAGATCTGCTCTGAGCTAAAACAGAATGGCATTAAATATACTGATCCCAAGGATATTGCCAATATCCTGGCAGATCGATTCAGTGCCAACTTCACCCCCCCTCTCACCCCCTAAATGGCCCATCTCAATACCCGAAGATTGCCAGATTCCGCTAATAATGGCCACACAGGTAAAAAACGCACTCTCCAAAGCTAAGAATACAGCATCCATGGGACCAGATGACATCCTGGGCTGTGTACTACATGAACTACAATATGAACTGGCACCTCACCTAAGTGTCATGTTTAATCATAGCCTCGGGTTTTGTGCCCACTGAGTGGCACAGAGCTACAGTTATCCCATTCCACAAGGGGGGATCCACCTTGGATCCCGGAAACTACCATCCCATCAATCTGACAAGCCTTATCTGCAAGGCCACAGAGCGTATTATCATGGAACTTAAAAACGAAGACATCGGCGACCTTCAAACACTGGACCCCACCCAGTTTGGGTTCGTGAAGGGCCGATCTTGTCTCCTGAACCTGATTGACTTCTTCGAATCAGTCTCCAGAGCCATGGACAAGGGTAAGGTGGTACACACAGCCTATCTAGACCTTGCCAAGGCCTTTGACACCATCCCCCACTCTGGAATCATAGACAAACTTACTATGCTGGGCATTAATCCCCACGCCACCCAATGGGTTGCTAACTGGCTTACTGATAGAACTCACACTGTAAAAGTAGCCAACTCCAAATCCAGCTCCAGACAAGTGACAAGTGGAGTACCTCAGGGTCCAGTCCTGGGACCGCTCTTGTTTGGCATCTACTTCTGTGAAGTACAGGCCAACACTAAGGGACTCTGGCTAACAAAGTTCGCAGATGACTGCAAACTGGGAGCCATTATTGAATCCCCAAATGATGTGGATACTCTACGAAAGGGCCTTACAGAAACAGATGCTTGGTGCCAGAGCCATGGGCTCAAGCTCAGTGCCAAGAAATGTATAGTTATCCCCTTTGGGAAACAACACGTATCCGTGAATTACCATATAGGTGGCAGCACACTAATCAGCAAAAGTGTGATAAGAGACTTAGGGACACAGGTGGACAGTGGTCTCACCTTCGATAACCACATCGCTACAACAGTCAGGAAATCCTTCTATGTGGCACACCTCATCACTAAGGGCTTTTCATCCAGAAAAAAGGAGGTCACTGTCCCACTGTACTCATCACTCATTAGACCCATTATAGAATACAACGCCCCATTTGGTATGTACCTCTCAAGACATCTGCAACAACTGGAAAGGCCGCAGAAATACCTCACTAAAAGAATCACAGGCCTAAAGCAGATGCCCTACGCTGACCGCCTTAAAAAAACTCCAGCTATACTCTGTCGCATATCGTCTACTCAGAGGCGATCTCTGCTTAACATACAAGGCCATGTCAAACCCAGAGCTGTTGGACATGCTACACTTAAAGAAATCCCAATCCCTCAGAGCCACACGCTCCAGGGATCTAAACCTTGTCATCACAATAAACAAAATTTGATCGAGGGATAGGTTCCTGACCCAGAGACTCCCCAGACTCTGGAATAGATTGCCCATACATGTCAAGCAGAGTGCCTCTTTGGCCCTCTTCAAAAGGAACCTTGACGACTGGATGGGAGAAAGGAAATTCACCCCAGGGATCACATCAGTCGCCCTGCTAGACAGGGGTCCAGGGAAGTAAATAGTGTGGGAAGAAATAGCCAGGGAATTGTTATGGCCAGGCTTGTATAGGCCCTAGGGCTGATAGCCTAGTACCAACCTATGAACTTTCACATCATCATTCTTTCCTTCATCCCTCCCATGCAGTTAATATGTACTCGTGTGAAAACCATTGCATTTTACATTTTTCTTAACCGCCACTCCCTCCGCTTACAAAAGGCATATTTCCCTTTGCAGGCAGATAACCACAGTCAGGAAGGTGGTTTCTCCATTCTTTTCAGCTTGCCTTGCATTGCCTTGCCATCTTCGGATCTTGTATCTGTGGTACTTTTTGACTTGCTAATATGTAGGACATTCATCAGTGTGCTTTACTGATGCCTTGTAAGCCAGGTGGAGATCACCCCTCAGCAATCTGTAGGAGACTGAGTAGATGGCATGGGATTTACGGTGCTCCGCATAAGGCAGGAATGTTACGCCTTGACTTCTTTTTGTAAAGGACCTTTGTGCTCTCTTTAGTTGCTGCATTTGGCTGCTCAGGTACATACCAAAGGTAGCACTATATTCTGTGACTGGTCTGATAGGGGTGCAGTGCAGTTGGATAATGACCTCTTTGGACCTAGATGACATGCCCTTGTAAACTCCGCAATGTAAGAGGATTTCTCACCACCGTGGCCACCTGGGGGTCGAAGGTAAGGCTACTGTCTATGTGCATACCCAGATCCCTGACCACTGAGTCGACTCTGAGGGGTGTATTATCAACATGGTAATTAGCCGAGATGGTTGATTTCCCAAAGGGTACAGTTATGTGTTTCTTAGCATTGAGTTTAAGACCATGGCTCTGGCACCATTTCTTAGTCAGAGATAGACCTTCTTGAAGAATGCTAGGTCTGCAGGGGGGTTGATCATAACCCCCAGCTTGCAATTATCTGCAAACTTAGTCAGCCATTAACCCTCAGCTTTTGCTTAGTTTCAGAGAAACAGATGCCAAAAAGGAGCGGGCCCAGTGCTGAGCCCTGGAGGACTCTGCTGTTGACTGGCCTTCTGGTGGAGGTGGCCCCACCAAATTTGACCTCCTGGGTCCTATCGGTGAGACAGTTGGCTATCCAGCGGGCGATAAAAAGGTTTATGCCTAAATTAGTGAGCTTCTCTAATGGCTGAGTGGGGTATTGTATCAGAAGGCTTGGCCAAGTCAAGGTAAGCTGTGGGAACAGTCTCACCTTTCCTTTTTTTTTTTTCACAGGCGACGCAGGCTCTGTCTGGCCAGTCACGCTTCATTTGGGGTATCGGATTGTCATTACGGCAACCGGAGGTACACTTTCAACAGCTTAGAGGGCCTCCTTTGTGTTCAGCTGCTGCCTGTGTGTCTGGTTAGAGCTGCTGAGCAAAGCATGCTAGCTGCTCAAGCATTCCACGACGAGCAAAGCAGCTTTTTCACCCGTTGTTTTTAAACACGCAGGAAGAGATTGTAGCTCTTTGTAGCTTACGTAGAATTACATCACTCTACTCAAAAGCTCTTCCCATTAAAACACCGCTCGCTCTCGCTCAGTGCAAAGGAGACGAGTCAAAACCTAATGCAAATTTTCATGGACAAAGCACTATGGGATATCACTGCAGATGCCGAACTTTCCTCAGGAATTTCTTGCTGCTCCAGTAAAGGTACAGAGCCACGGTTTGCGTTCAACCCCAGGTTTGTCACTGTCCTCATACACCATTGCAAAAACAACTCACCGCCCAGGTAATGACGCTTACACCACTGGACCTGCTCATTCTCCGGCAGCAAAAGCATACTTACCTGGCAGGGGGAATACCACGATCAAGAAGGTGGTTTCCCCAGGGCGAGGCTCTTCCATTGCACACTTCGTTGGTTGACCCCTGTGATTTCCCAAATGTGGGAAACTCAACTGCATAATTTATGGTAGTGGGGATCATGCTCACAAGACTTCCCTCAGTTTACGTTAATGAAATATTGGCTTTCTTTTCTTCTAGTGTGCCTGGGGTTTTTTTTTATCTTTTTTTACCACCCCTTACCTTTTCCTCCAGCGATGCATTTCTGTCTCTGCCCTTTGCACAAGGCTGTGCATGCATTTTTATCCTCCTTCCTTCTTTTTCTTCGTGCTCTTCTTTCTTGCTCTTCCTTTCTGTCTTTCTAACTATTCCATTTCAGGGCTGAAATAAAACATTTCACAGCTTTACCACAAAGGCTCATCCGCACTCTGCTGCACTTTGCTGGCAAGGAAAGCTTACTTTGCTTTTATGTTTTGCATTTTCTATCACTTTATTGCCTTTCCATATTTTCAATACTGTGCTTTCTTTTCTTTACCTTCTGCTTTACTTGCATTCTGCTTTAACAGCATATTAAAACTTCAAAAGAGACCACAGCTCTCTCTCTCTCTGTCTTCTGAGTCAGGCAGATTTTTTTCCCCCCCCCGCCCTCCCACCCAGTCACAGTTGCTGTCTTGCTAATTGCCACTGTCTTTCTAGCTGCCTGCCTCTTATGTTAATCTGACCACATACCTCATTTCCTCTCTTACTTTCACTGGCTTGTGTGAGTAATCACAAAATCAGCATTTTTGAAATCCCTCCCCTTCAGCTATTCACATTTATTGGCCATCCTGCTGTATTCCATAGTACCAGAATACAAAAGTGACCACCCCTTTCAATCCATCCTGCTGTTTTAAAAATAGTAACTCTCCACTAAACCTTCACTTTTTAAACAGGTAAAACTCAAGTTACCTACTTTCACATCTAACTTCTCTAGTGCACACTGCAGTGTGCATTTGTTTTTCGTCTTACCTTTAAGCATCCCTGTGACTAGCACTTTCTCTAATACCTGCTGGAAAGCACTAGGAGGCCTTAAACTGATACAAGCACTCAGCCCTCCTTGTTAATAAGGAGAAATTAATAGTAGGCACTAAACAGCCTATAATTGCAAAGTACCTTGCTAGGGTAAGGGAAAACAGCTCCTGTACTTTACACAAACAAATACATAAAAAAGCACCAAACCAGGCATGTCCAAGGGTCAGCTTCCGGTGATTTCTCCTGTCCACCTGGTGAATCTGGGCATACTGGGGCAATCGTGTACACAGACAACCCTCCCCTCCTACCACTCAACACTGCAACCTGTGAGAGATGCACTTACATAGCCAAAATGGAAGCAAAGCTCTCTCCACCCAAGACTGCGCTAGACAGTCAAGAGGAGAAGGTTAACACCCACACTACACCTCAAGCAACACACAGCCCTTCTAAACCCGCACCACCAACACCCACATATAGCAACACTAAATCCACATATGCGGAGGCCCTTAACTGTAACCTGCCCAAGCAACAAGGACCACTGAAGCTGAAACGCAAACAGACACCAGTCACAACCAAAGTGTCACATAGTTCGCAACACCAGTGTGTGCCACCCAGCAACAGCCCCTAAGGCAAGACAATGTACCCAACACTTTAGTCATAGGTGACTCTATAGTCCCGCACACTGATGTCCCTCTCACCAGGTTGAACAAGGAGGAAAATTACAGTCAGCTGCCTGTCGGGTGCCAGGATCCGCCACATAACGCATGCACTCAAGTCACTCCACAAAGAGTACA
>NC_056735.1:886521919-886559836 GCF_019279795.1 Protopterus annectens
TTTGGCAGGGGAATACCACGATCAAGAAGGTGGTTTCCCCAGGGCGAGGCTCTTCCATTGCACACTTCGGTTGGGTTGACTCCTGTGATTTCCCCAAATGTGGGAAACTCAACTGCATAATTTATGGTAGTGGGGGACTGCGTTCGCGCACTTCCCTCAGTTTACGTTAATGAAATATTGGCTTTCTTTTCTTCTAGTGTGCCTGGGGGGTTTTTTTATCTTTTTTTACCACCCCTTACCTTTTCCTCCAGCGATGCATTTCTGTCTCTGCCCTTTGCACAAGGCTGTGCATGCATTTTTATCCTCCTTCCTTCTTTTTCTTCGTGCTCTTCTTTCTTGCTCTTCCTTTCTGTCTTTCTAACTATTCCATTTCAGGGCTGAAATAAAACATTTCACAGCTTTACCACAAAGGCTCATCCGCACTCTGCTGCACTTTGCTGGCAAGGAAAGCTTACTTTGCTTTTATGTTTTGCATTTTCTATCACTTTATTGCCTTTCCATATTTTCAATACTGTGCTTTCTTTTCTTTACCTTCTGCTTTACTTGCATTCTGCTTTAACAGCATATTAAAACTTCAAAAGAGACCACAGCTCTCTCTCTCTCTGTCTTCTGAGTCAGGCAGATTTTTTTCCCCCGCCCTCCCACCCAGTCACAGTTGCTGTCTTGCTAATTGCCACTGTCTTTCTAGCTGCCTGCCTCTTATGTTAATCTGACCACATACCTCATTTCCTCTCTTACTTTCACTGGCTTGTGTGAGTAATCACAAAATCAGCATTTTTGAAATCCCTCCCCTTCAGCTATTCACATTTATTGGCCATCCTGCTGTATTCCATAGTACCAGAATACAAAAGTGACCACCCCTTTCAATCCATCCTGCTGTTTTAAAAATAGTAACTCTCCACTAAACCTTCACTTTTTAAACAGGTAAAACTTAAGTTACCTACTTTCACATCTAACTTCTCTAGTGCACACTGCAGTGTGCATTTGTTTTTCGTCTTACCTTTAAGCATCCCTGTGACTAGCACTTTCTCTAATACCTGCTGGAAAGCACTAGGAGGCCTTAAACTGATACAAGCACTCAGCTCTCCTTGTTAATAAGGAGAAATTAATAGTAGGCACTAAACAGCCTATAATTGCAAAGTACCTTGCTAGGGTAAGGGAAAACAGCTCCTGTACTTTACACAAACAAATAAATAAAAAAGCACCAAACCAGGCATGTCCAAGGGTCAGCTTCCGGTGATTTCTCCTGTCCACCTGGTGAATCTGGGCATACTGGGGCAATCGTGTACACAGACAACCCTCCCCTCCTACCACCCAACACTGCAACCTGTGAGAGATGCACTTACATAGCCAAAATGGAAGCAAAGCTCTCTCCACCCAAGACTGCGCTAGACAGTCAAGAGGAGAAGGTTAACACCCACACTACACCTCAAGCAACACACAGCCCTTCTAAACCCGCACCACCAACACCCACATATAGCAACACTAAATCCACATATGCGGAGGCCCTTAACTGTAACCTGCCCAAGCAACAAGGACCACTGAAGCTGAAACGCAAACAGACACCAGTCACAACCAAAGTGTCACATAGTTCGCAACACCAGTGTGTGCCACCCAGCAACAGCCCCTAAGGCAAGACAATGTACCCAACACTTTAGTCATAGGTGACTCTATAGTCCGGCACACTGATGTCCCTCTCACCAGGTTGAACAAGGAGGAAAATTACAGTCAGCTGCCTGTCGGGTGCCAGGATCCGCCACATAACGCATGCACTCAAGTCACTCCACAAAGAGTACAGATATGACTCTGTCATTGTCCATGTCGGAGTGAATGACTTGAGGCATACCTCCCCGGACTCCATGAAAAGAGACATGGAAGAGCTCTCGGATCACGTGGCCCAGGCAGGTATGACCCTAGCCCTGAATGATACCACGATATAAGGACAAAATGATTGACTTCAACAATCGGCTAAGCTTCTGGTGTCATTCAAAGGGGATCCAGTATCTGTCTGCCTGGGACGACACGATTGACAGACCACGATGCTTTGCCAGAGGTGGTCTGCACCTGTCACGCCTGGGATTCAGGTTACTGGCTAAGGCTCTTGCCACCCCTACAGTGCCTTCTTTAGGCAAAGTTCAAAGGACAAAACCACCACCGTAACAGGTACAAGCATGCAAAATCTGAAGGTAATGCTACTCAATGCTAGAAGTCTAAACCTCAAAATGCACTCTCTCGAGGCACTCCTAAAAATGGAGAACATCGATATCTGTGCGGTAACTGAGGCCTGGTTCAAGGCTCCAGAGAGCACCCCTGCAATACCAGGCTACAACTCTTACCACACTTTTCGGCCACCAAACCAGGACGGAAACACTAAAGGTGGAGGAGTGTCAATATTCACCAAGGATATTCACACCGCCAGGCTAGACGCCCAACACAATGCGTCTGAAATTCTCCAGGTGCAACTAACACTAGGTAAGACTGCAATCCAAATTGTAGCTTGCTACAGATACCCCACCATACCCCAAGATTCTCGCTACGCCTTTCTAAACATACTGGAAAATATTAAGATAGAACCAAACACCCTAATACTGGGTGATTTTAACTACCCTGCCATTAACTGGGAAAACTACTCATGTACCAAAACCTTTGCCCAACGGTTCTTGGAATTCATAAATTCCAACGCCCTGGATCAACTAATCCATAGTCCCACCAGGGGCTCCAATATCCCAGACCTGGTCATTACCAACATGGGAAATCGATGCTCCACACCTATGGTCACCCCCTCGTTAGTCAGGTCTGACCATAAGCTAATCACCCTTAACATCCACATCCCACCCCCACCCCCAGTAAGGAAACCTCCATAAAAAAACTTCTCCAAAGCCAACTTCGTGCTACTCAAGTCAGAAGTGACAATCTTCACGACACCCATGCAGACGGGAGCTGAAAGTTCAACTGCTGAATCCTACACTAAGGCACTGTACGAGCACATCCACTCATGCATGAATCGTGCCATCCCAAATAGAACCAAGATGCTCTCATCCAAAAAAAAGGAAGCCAATCTGGTGGTCCCCTGCCATAAAAAATACTTTGCAACAAAAGGAAGAAACTGTTGCAGGAAAGAGGAAAATCCCAGGCTGCAAAAATCTCCCTTACCAGCCTCAGTAAGAAACTGAGATCCCTCATAAAATCCTCCAAAGCTAGTTACGAATATAAAATTGCCAAAGATTCCAAAGACAACCAGAAGGCATTCTATAACTATGTCAAGAATCTAAATGGCGATGCTCAGATCTGCTCTGAGCTAAAACAGAATGGCATTAAATATACTGATCCCAAGGATATTGCCAATATCCTGGCAGATCGATTCAGTGCCAACTTCACCCCCCCTCTCACCCCCTAAATGGCCCATCTCAATACCGGAAGATTGCCAGATTCCGGTAATAATGGCCACACAGGTAAAAAAACGCACTCTCCAAAGCTAAGAATACAGCATCCATGGGACCAGATGACATCCTGGGCTGTGTACTACATGAACTACAATATGAACTGGCACCTCACCTAAGTGTCATGTTTAATCATAGCCTCGCCTCGGGTTTTGTGCCCACTGAGTGGCACAGAGCTACAGTTATCCCATTCCACAAGGGGGGATCCACCTTGGATCCCGGAAACTACCATCCCATCAATCTGACAAGCCTTATCTGCAAGGCCACAGAGCGTATTATCATGGAACTTAAAAACGAAGACATCGGCGACCTTCAAACACTGGACCCCACCCAGTTTGGGTTCGTGAAGGGCCGATCTTGTCTCCTGAACCTGATTGACTTCTTCGAATCAGTCTCCAGAGCCATGGACAAGGGTAAGGTGGTACACACAGCCTATCTAGACCTTGCCAAGGCCTTTGACACCATCCCCCACTCTGGAATCATAGACAAACTTACTATGCTGGGCATTAATCCCCACGTCACCCAATGGGTTGCTAACTGGCTTACTGATAGAACTCACACTGTAAAAGTAGCCAACTCCAAATCCAGCTCCAGACAAGTGACAAGTGGAGTACCTCAGGGTCCAGTCCTGGGACCGCTCTTGTTTGGCATCTACTTCTGTGAAGTACAGGCCAACACTAAGGGACTCTGGCTAACAAAGTTCGCAGATGACTGCAAACTGGGAGCCATTATTGAATCCCCAAATGATGTGGATACTCTACGAAAGGGCCTTACAGAAACAGATGCTTGGTGCCAGAGCCATGGGCTCAAGCTCAGTGCCAAGAAATGTATAGTTATCCCCTTTGGGAAACAACACGTATCCGTGAATTACCATATAGGTGGCAGCACACTAATCAGCGAAAGTGTGATAAGAGACTTAGGGACACAGGTGGACAGTGGTCTCACCTTCGATAACCACATCGCTACAACAGTCAGGAAATCCTTCTATGTGGCACACCTCATCACTAAGGGCTTTTCATCCAGAAAAAGGAGGTCACTGTCCCACTGTACTCATCACTCATTAGACCCATTATAGAATACAACGCCCCATTTGGTATGTACCTCTCAAGACATCTGCAACAACTGGAAAGGCCGCAGAAATACCTCACTAAAAGAATCACAGGCCTAAAGCAGATGCCCTACGCTGACCGCCTTAAAAACTCCAGCTATACTCTGTCGCATATCGCCTACTCAGAGGCGATCTCTGCTTAACATACAAGGCCATGTCAAACCCAGAGCTGTTGGACATGCTACACTTAAAGAAATCCCAATCCCTCAGAGCCACACGCTCCAGGGATCTAAACCTTGTCATCACAATAAACAAAATTTGATCGAGGGATAGGTTCCTGACCCAGAGACTCCCCAGACTCTGGAATAGATTGCCCATACATGTCAAGCAGAGTGCCTCTTTGGCCCTCTTCAAAAGGAACCTTGACGACTGGATGGGAGAAAGGAAATTCACCCCAGGGATCACATCAGTCGCCCTGCTAGACAGGGGTCCAGGGAAGTAAATAGTGTGGGAAGAAATAGCCAGGGAATTGTTATGGCCAGGCTTGTATAGGCCCTAGGGCTGATAGCCTAGTACCAACCTATGAACTTTCACATCATCATTCTTTCCTTCATCCCTCCCATGCAGTTAATATGTACTCGTGTGAAAACCATTGCATTTTACATTTTTCTTAACCGCCACTCCCTCTCCTCTTATAAAAGGCATATTTCCCTTGCAGGCAGATAACCACAGTCAGGAAGGTGGTTTCTCCATTCTTTTCAGCTTGCCTTGCATTGCCTTGCCATCTTCGGATCTTGTATCTGTGGTACTTTTTGACTTGCTAATATGTAGGACATTCATCAGTGTGCTTTACTGATGCCTTGTAAGCCAGGTGGAGATCACCCCTCAGCAATCTGTAGGAGACTGAGTAGATGGCATGGGATTTACGGTGCTCCGCATAAGGCAGGAATGTTACGCCTTGACTTCTTTTTGTAAAGGACCTTTGTGCTCTCTTTAGTTGCTGCATTTGGCTGCTCAGGTACATACCAAAGGTAGCACTATATTCTGTGACTGGTCTGATAGGGGTGCAGTGCAGTTGGATAATGACCTCTTTGGACCTAGATGACATGCCCTTGTAAACTCCGCAATGTAAGAGGATTTCCTCACCACCGTGGCCACCTGGGGGTCGAAGGTAAGGCTACTGTCTATGTGCATACCCAGATCCCTGACCACTGAGTCGACTCTGAGGGGTGTATTATCAACATGGTAATTAGCCGGGATGGTTGATTTCCCAAAGGGTACAGTTATGTGTTTCTTAGCATTGAGTTTAAGACCATGGCTCTGGCACCATTTCTTAGTCAGAGATAGACCTTCTTGAAGAATGCTAGGTCTGCAGGGGGGTTGATCATAACCCCCAGCTTGCAATTATCTGCAAACTTAGTCAGCCATTAACCCTCAGCTTTTGCTTAGTTTCAGAGAAACAGATGCCAAAAAGGAGCGGGCCCAGTGCTGAGCCCTGGAGGACTCTGCTGTTGACTGGCCTTCTGGTGGAGGTGGCCCCACCAAATTTGACCTCCTGGGTCCTATCGGTGAGACAGTTGGCTATCCAGCGGGCGATAAAAAGGTTTATGCCTAAATTAGTGAGCTTCTCTATAATGGCTGAGTGGGGTATTGTATCAGAAGCCTTGGCCAAGTCAAGGTAAGCTGTGGGCACAGTCTCACCTTTCCTTTTTTTTTTTTCACAGGCGACGTGCAGGCTCTGCTCCGTCAGTCACGTTTCATTTGGGGTATCGGATTGTCATTACGGCAACCGGAGGTACACTTTCAACAGCTTAGAGGGCCTCCTTTGTGTTCAGCTGCTGCCTGTGTGTCTGGTTAGAGCTGCTGAGCAAAGCATGCTAGCTGCTCAAGCATTCCACGACGAGCAAAGCAGCTTTTTCACCCGTTGTTTTTAAACACGCAGGAAGAGATTGTAGCTCTTTGTAGCTTACGTAGAATTACATCAGTCTACTCAAAAGCTCTTCCCATTAAAAACACCGCCCGCTCTCGCTCAGTGCAAAGGAGACGAGTCAAAACCTAATGCAAATTTTCATGGACAAAGCACTATGGGATATCACTGCAGATGCCGAACTTTCCTCAGGAATTTCTTGCTGCTCCAGTAAAGGTACAGAGCCACGGTTTGCGTTCAACCCCAGGTTTGTCACTGTCCTCATACACCATTGTAAAAACAACTCACCGCCCAGGTAATGACGCTTACACCACTGGACCTGCTCATTCTCCGGCAGCAAAAGCATACTTACCTGGCAGGGGGAATACCACGATCAAGAAGGTGGTTTCCCCAGGGCGAGGCTCTTCCATTGCACACTTCGGTTGGGTTGACCCCTGTGATTTCCCCAAATGTGGGAAACTCAACTGCATAATTTATGGTAGTGGGGGACTGCGTTCGCGCACTTCCCTCAGTTTACGTTAATGAAATATTGGCTTTCTTTTCTTCTAGTGTGCCTGGGGGTTTTTTTTATCTTTTTTTACCACCCCTTACCTTTTCCTCCAGCGATGCATTTCTGTCTCTGCCCTTTGCACAAGGCTGTGCATGCATTTTTATCCTCCTTCCTTCTTTTTCTTCGTGCTCTTCTTTCTTGCTCTTCCTTTCTGTCTTTCTAACTATTCCATTTCAGGGCTGAAATAAAACATTTCACAGCTTTACCACAAAGGCTCATCCGCACTCTGCTGCACTTTGCTGGCAAGGAAAGCTTACTTTGCTTTTATGTTTTGCATTTTCTATCACTTTATTGCCTTTCCATATTTTCAATACTGTGCTTTCTTTTCTTTACCTTCTGCTTTACTTGCATTCTGCTTTAACAGCATATTAAAACTTCAAAAGAGACCACAGCTCTCTCTCTCTCTGTCTTCTGAGTCAGGCAGATTTTTTTCCCCCGCCCTCCCACCCAGTCACAGTTGCTGTCTTGCTAATTGCCACTGTCTTTCTAGCTGCCTGCCTCTTATGTTAATCTGACCACATACCTCATTTCCTCTCTTACTTTCACTGGCTTGTGTGAGTAATCACAAAATCAGCATTTTTGAAATCCCTCCACTTCAGCTATTCACATTTATTGGCCATCCTGCTGTATTCCATAGTACCAGAATACAAAAGTGACCACCCCTTTCAATCCATCCTGCTGTTTTAAAAATAGTAACTCTCCACTAAACCTTCACTTTTTAAACAGGTAAAACTTAAGTTACCTACTTTCACATCTAACTTCTCTAGTGCACACTGCAGTGTGCATTTGTTTTTCGTCTTACCTTTAAGCATCCCTGTGACTAGCACTTTCTCTAATACCTGCTGGAAAGCACTAGGAGGCCTTAAACTGATACAAGCACTCAGCTCTCCTTGTTAATAAGGAGAAATTAATAGTAGGCACTAAACAGCCTATAATTGCAAAGTACCTTGCTAGGGTAAGGGAAAACAGCTCCTGTACTTTACACAAACAAATAAATAAAAAAGCACCAAACCAGGCATGTCCAAGGGTCAGCTTCCGGTGATTTCTCCTGTCCACCTGGTGAATCTGGGCATACTGGGGCAATCGTGTACACAGACAACCCTCCCCTCCTACCACCCAACACTGCAACCTGTGAGAGATGCACTTACATAGCCAAAATGGAAGCAAAGCTCTCTCCACCCAAGACTGCGCTAGACAGTCAAGAGGAGAAGGTTAACACCCACACTACACCTCAAGCAACACACAGCCCTTCTAAACCCGCACCACCAACACCCACATATAGCAACACTAAATCCACATATGCGGAGGCCCTTAACTGTAACCTGCCCAAGCAACAAGGACCACTGAAGCTGAAACGCAAACAGACACCAGTCACAACCAAAGTGTCACATAGTTCGCAACACCAGTGTGTGCCACCCAGCAACAGCCCCTAAGGCAAGACAATGTACCCAACACTTTAGTCATAGGTGACTCTATAGTCCGGCACACTGATGTCCCTCTCACCAGGTTGAACAAGGAGGAAAATTACAGTCAGCTGCCTGTCGGGTGCCAGGATCCGCCACATAACGCATGCACTCAAGTCACTCCACAAAGAGTACAGATATGACTCTGTCATTGTCCATGTCGGAGTGAATGACTTGAGGCATACCTCCCCGGACTCCATGAAAAGAGACATGGAAGAGCTCTCGGATCACGTGGCCCAGGCAGGTATGACCCTAGCCCTGAATGATACCACGATATAAGGACAAAATGATTGACTTCAACAATCGGCTAAGCTTCTGGTGTCATTCAAAGGGGATCCAGTATCTGTCTGCCTGGGACGACACGATTGACAGACCACGATGCTTTGCCAGAGGTGGTCTGCACCTGTCACCCCTGGGATTCAGGTTACTGGCTAAGGCTCTTGCCACCCCTACAGTGCCTTCTTTAGGCAAAGTTCAAAGGACAAAACCACCACCGTAACAGGTACAAGCATGCAAAATCTGAAGGTAATGCTACTCAATGCTAGAAGTCTAAACCTCAAAATGCACTCTCTCGAGGCACTCCTAAAAATGGAGAACATCGATATCTGTGCGGTAACTGAGGCCTGGTTCAAGGCTCCAGAGAGCACCCCTGCAATACCAGGCTACAACTCTTACCACACTTTTCGGCCACCAAACCAGGACGGAAACACTAAAGGTGGAGGAGTGTCAATATTCACCAAGGATATTCACACCGCCAGGCTAGACGCCCAACACAATGCGTCTGAAATTCTCCAGGTGCAACTAACACTAGGTAAGACTGCAATCCAAATTGTAGCTTGCTACAGATACCCCACCATACCCCAAGATTCTCGCTACGCCTTTCTAAACATACTGGAAAATATTAAGATAGAACCAAACACCCTAATACTGGGTGATTTTAACTACCCTGCCATTAACTGGGAAAACTACTCATGTACCAAAACCTTTGCCCAACGGTTCTTGGAATTCATAAATTCCAACGCCCTGGATCAACTAATCCATAGTCCCACCAGGGGCTCCAATATCCCAGACCTGGTCATTACCAACATGGGAAATCGATGCTCCACACCTATGGTCACCCCCTCGTTAGTCAGGTCTGACCATAAGCTAATCACCCTTAACATCCACATCCCACCCCCACCCCCAGTAAGGAAACCTCCATAAAAAAACTTCTCCAAAGCCAACTTCGTGCTACTCAAGTCAGAAGTGACAATCTTCACGACACCCATGCAGACGGGAGCTGAAAGTTCAACTGCTGAATCCTACACTAAGGCACTGTACGAGCACATCCACTCATGCATGAATCGTGCCATCCCAAATAGAACCAAGATGCTCTCATCCAAAAAAAAGGAAGCCAATCTGGTGGTCCCCTGCCATAAAAAATACTTTGCAACAAAAGGAAGAAACTGTTGCAGGAAAGAGGAAAATCCCAGGCTGCAAAAATCTCCCTTACCAGCCTCAGTAAGAAACTGAGATCCCTCATAAAATCCTCCAAAGCTAGTTACGAATATAAAATTGCCAAAGATTCCAAAGACAACCAGAAGGCATTCTATAACTATGTCAAGAATCTAAATGGCGATGCTCAGATCTGCTCTGAGCTAAAACAGAATGGCATTAAATATACTGATCCCAAGGATATTGCCAATATCCTGGCAGATCGATTCAGTGCCAACTTCACCCCCCCTCTCACCCCCTAAATGGCCCATCTCAATACCGGAAGATTGCCAGATTCCGGTAATAATGGCCACACAGGTAAAAACGCACTCTCCAAAGCTAAGAATACAGCATCCATGGGACCAGATGACATCCTGGGCTGTGTACTACATGAACTACAATATGAACTGGCACCTCACCTAAGTGTCATGTTTAATCATAGCCTCGCCTCGGGTTTTGTGCCCACTGAGTGGCACAGAGCTACAGTTATCCCATTCCACAAGGGGGCATCCACCTTGGATCCCGGAAACTACCATCCCATCAATCTGACAAGCCTTATCTGCAAGGCCACAGAGCGTATTATCATGGAACTTAAAAACGAAGACATCGGCGACCTTCAAACACTGGACCCCACCCAGTTTGGGTTCGTGAAGGGCCGATCTTGTCTCCTGAACCTGATTGACTTCTTCGAATCAGTCTCCAGAGCCATGGACAAGGGTAAGGTGGTACACACAGCCTATCTAGACCTTGCCAAGGCCTTTGACACCATCCCCCACTCTGGAATCATAGACAAACTTACTATGCTGGGCATTAATCCCCACGTCACCCAATGGGTTGCTAACTGGCTTACTGATAGAACTCACACTGTAAAAGTAGCCAACTCCAAATCCAGCTCCAGACAAGTGACAAGTGGAGTACCTCAGGGTCCAGTCCTGGGACCGCTCTTGTTTGGCATCTACTTCTGTGAAGTACAGGCCAACACTAAGGGACTCTGGCTAACAAAGTTCGCAGATGACTGCAAACTGGGAGCCATTATTGAATCCCCAAATGATGTGGATACTCTACGAAAGGGCCTTACAGAAACAGATGCTTGGTGCCAGAGCCATGGGCTCAAGCTCAGTGCCAAGAAATGTATAGTTATCCCCTTTGGGAAACAACACGTATCCGTGAATTACCATATAGGTGGCAGCACACTAATCAGCGAAAGTGTGATAAGAGACTTAGGGACACAGGTGGACAGTGGTCTCACCTTCGATAACCACATCGCTACAACAGTCAGGAAATCCTTCTATGTGGCACACCTCATCACTAAGGGCTTTTCATCCAGAAAAAGGAGGTCACTGTCCCACTGTACTCATCACTCATTAGACCCATTATAGAATACAACGCCCCATTTGGTATGTACCTCTCAAGACATCTGCAACAACTGGAAAGGCCGCAGAAATACCTCACTAAAAGAATCACAGGCCTAAAGCAGATGCCCTACGCTGACCGCCTTAAAAACTCCAGCTATACTCTGTCGCATATCGTCTACTCAGAGGCGATCTCTGCTTAACATACAAGGCCATGTCAAACCCAGAGCTGTTGGACATGCTACACTTAAAGAAATCCCAATCCCTCAGAGCCACACGCTCCAGGGATCTAAACCTTGTCATCACAATAAACAAAATTTGATCGAGGGATAGGTTCCTGACCCAGAGACTCCCCAGACTCTGGAATAGATTGCCCATACATGTCAAGCAGAGTGCCTCTTTGGCCCTCTTCAAAAGGAACCTTGACGACTGGATGGGAGAAAGGAAATTCACCCCAGGGATCACATCAGTCGCCCTGCTAGACAGGGGTCCAGGGAAGTAAATAGTGTGGGAAGAAATAGCCAGGGAATTGTTATGGCCAGGCTTGTATAGGCCCTAGGGCTGATAGCCTAGTACCAACCTATGAACTTTCACATCATCATTCTTTCCTTCATCCCTCCCATGCAGTTAATACGTACTCGTGTGAAAACCATTGCATTTTACATTTTTCTTAACCGCCACTCCCTCTCCTCTTATAAAAGGCATATTTCCCTTGCAGGCAGATAACCACAGTCAGGAAGGTGGTTTCTCCATTCTTTTCAGCTTGCCTTGCATTGCCTTGCCATCTTCGGATCTTGTATCTGTGGTACTTTTTGACTTGCTAATATGTAGGACATTCATCAGTGTGCTTTACTGATGCCTTGTAAGCCAGGTGGAGATCACCCCTCAGCAATCTGTAGGAGACTGAGTAGATGGCATGGGATTTACGGTGCTCCGCATAAGGCAGGAATGTTACGCCTTGACTTCTTTTTGTAAAGGACCTTTGTGCTCTCTTTAGTTGCTGCATTTGGCTGCTCAGGTACATACCAAAGGTAGCACTATATTCTGTGACTGGTCTGATAGGGGTGCAGTGCAGTTGGATAATGACCTCTTTGGACCTAGATGACATGCCCTTGTAAACTCCGCAATGTAAGAGGATTTCCTCACCACCGTGGCCACCTGGGGGTCGAAGGTAAGGCTACTGTCTATGTGCATACCCAGATCCCTGACCACTGAGTCGACTCTGAGGGGTGTATTATCAACATGGTAATTAGCCGGGATGGTTGATTTCCCAAAGGGTACAGTTATGTGTTTCTTAGCATTGAGTTTAAGACCATGGCTCTGGCACCATTTCTTAGTCAGAGATAGACCTTCTTGAAGAATGCTAGGTCTGCAGGGGGGTTGATCATAACCCCAGCTTGCAATTATCTGCAAACTTAGTCAGCCATTAACCCTCAGCTTTTGCTTAGTTTCAGAGAAACAGATGCCAAAAAGGAGCGGGCCCAGTGCTGAGCCCTGGAGGACTCTGCTGTTGACTGGCCTTCTGGTGGAGGTGGCCCCACCAAATTTGACCTCCTGGGTCCTATCGGTGAGACAGTTGGCTATCCAGCGGGCGATAAAAAGGTTTATGCCTAAATTAGTGAGCTTCTCTATAATGGCTGAGTGGGGTATTGTATCAGAAGCCTTGGCCAAGTCAAGGTAAGCTGTGGGAACAGTCTCACCTTTCCTTTTTTTTTTTTCACAGGCGACGTGCAGGCTCTGCTCCGTCAGTCACGTTTCATTTGGGGTATCGGATTGTCATTACGGCAACCGGAGGTACACTTTCAACAGCTTAGAGGGCCTCCTTTGTGTTCAGCTGCTGCCTGTGTGTCTGGTTAGAGCTGCTGAGCAAAGCATGCTAGCTGCTCAAGCATTCCACGACGAGCAAAGCAGCTTTTTCACCCGTTGTTTTTAAACACGCAGGAAGAGATTGTAGCTCTTTGTAGCTTACGTAGAATTACATCAGTCTACTCAAAAGCTCTTCCCATTAAAAACACCGCTCGCTCTCGCTCAGTGCAAAGGAGACGAGTCAAAACCTAATGCAAATTTTCATGGACAAAGCACTATGGGATATCACTGCAGATGCCGAACTTTCCTCAGGAATTTCTTGCTGCTCCAGTAAAGGTACAGAGCCACGGTTTGCGTTCAACCCCAGGTTTGTCACTGTCCTCATACACCATTGTAAAAACAACTCACCGCCCAGGTAATGACGCTTACACCACTGGACCTGCTCATTCTCCGGCAGCAAAAGCATACTTACCTGGCAGGGGGAATACCACGATCAAGAAGGTGGTTTCCCCAGGGCGAGGCTCTTCCATTGCACACTTCGGTTGGGTTGACCCCTGTGATTTCCCCAAATGTGGGAAACTCAACTGCATAATTTATGGTAGTGGGGGACTGCGTTCGCGCACTTCCCTCAGTTTACGTTAATGAAATATTGGCTTTCTTTTCTTCTAGTGTGCCTGGGGGTTTTTTTTATCTTTTTTTACCACCCCTTACCTTTTCCTCCAGCGATGCATTTCTGTCTCTGCCCTTTGCACAAGGCTGTGCATGCATTTTTATCCTCCTTCCTTCTTTTTCTTCGTGCTCTTCTTTCTTGCTCTTCCTTTCTGTCTTTCTAACTATTCCATTTCAGGGCTGAAATAAAACATTTCACAGCTTTACCACAAAGGCTCATCCGCACTCTGCTGCACTTTGCTGGCAAGGAAAGCTTACTTTGCTTTTATGTTTTGCATTTTCTATCACTTTATTGCCTTTCCATATTTTCAATACTGTGCTTTCTTTTCTTTACCTTCTGCTTTACTTGCATTCTGCTTTAACAGCATATTAAAACTTCAAAAGAGACCACAGCTCTCTCTCTCTCTGTCTTCTGAGTCAGGCAGATTTTTTTCCCCCGCCCTCCCACCCAGTCACAGTTGCTGTCTTGCTAATTGCCACTGTCTTTCTAGCTGCCTGCCTCTTATGTTAATCTGACCACATACCTCATTTCCTCTCTTACTTTCACTGGCTTGTGTGAGTAATCACAAAATCAGCATTTTTGAAATCCCTGCCCTTCAGCTATTCACATTTATTGGCCATCCTGCTGTATTCCATAGTACCAGAATACAAAAGTGACCACCCCTTTCAATCCATCCTGCTGTTTTAAAAATAGTAACTCTCCACTAAACCTTCACTTTTTAAACAGGTAAAACTTAAGTTACCTACTTTCACATCTAACTTCTCTAGTGCACACTGCAGTGTGCATTTGTTTTTCGTCTTACCTTTAAGCATCCCTGTGACTAGCACTTTCTCTAATACCTGCTGGAAAGCACTAGGAGGCCTTAAACTGATACAAGCACTCAGCTCTCCTTGTTAATAAGGAGAAATTAATAGTAGGCACTAAACAGCCTATAATTGCAAAGTACCTTGCTAGGGTAAGGGAAAACAGCTCCTGTACTTTACACAAACAAATAAATAAAAAAGCACCAAACCAGGCATGTCCAAGGGTCAGCTTCCGGTGATTTCTCCTGTCCACCTGGTGAATCTGGGCATACTGGGGCAATCGTGTACACAGACAACCCTCCCCTCCTACCACCCAACACTGCAACCTGTGAGAGATGCACTTACATAGCCAAAATGGAAGCAAAGCTCTCTCCACCCAAGACTGCGCTAGACAGTCAAGAGGAGAAGGTTAACACCCACACTACACCTCAAGCAACACACAGCCCTTCTAAACCCGCACCACCAACACCCACATATAGCAACACTAAATCCACATATGCGGAGGCCCTTAACTGTAACCTGCCCAAGCAACAAGGACCACTGAAGCTGAAACGCAAACAGACACCAGTCACAACCAAAGTGTCACATAGTTCGCAACACCAGTGTGTGCCACCCAGCAACAGCCCCTAAGGCAAGACAATGTACCCAACACTTTAGTCATAGGTGACTCTATAGTCCGGCACACTGATGTCCCTCTCACCAGGTTGAACAAGGAGGAAAATTACAGTCAGCTGCCTGTCGGGTGCCAGGATCCGCCACATAACGCATGCACTCAAGTCACTCCACAAAGAGTACAGATATGACTCTGTCATTGTCCATGTCGGAGTGAATGACTTGAGGCATACCTCCCCGGACTCCATGAAAAGAGACATGGAAGAGCTCTCGGATCACGTGGCCCAGGCAGGTATGACCCTAGCCCTGAATGATACCACGATATAAGGACAAAATGATTGACTTCAACAATCGGCTAAGCTTCTGGTGTCATTCAAAGGGGATCCAGTATCTGTCTGCCTGGGACGACACGATTGACAGACCACGATGCTTTGCCAGAGGTGGTCTGCACCTGTCACCCCTGGGATTCAGGTTACTGGCTAAGGCTCTTGCCACCCCTACAGTGCCTTCTTTAGGCAAAGTTCAAAGGACAAAACCACCACCGTAACAGGTACAAGCATGCAAAATCTGAAGGTAATGCTACTCAATGCTAGAAGTCTAAACCTCAAAATGCACTCTCTCGAGGCACTCCTAAAAATGGAGAACATCGATATCTGTGCGGTAACTGAGGCCTGGTTCAAGGCTCCAGAGAGCACCCCTGCAATACCAGGCTACAACTCTTACCACACTTTTCGGCCACCAAACCAGGACGGAAACACTAAAGGTGGAGGAGTGTCAATATTCACCAAGGATATTCACACCGCCAGGCTAGACGCCCAACACAATGCGTCTGAAATTCTCCAGGTGCAACTAACACTAGGTAAGACTGCAATCCAAATTGTAGCTTGCTACAGATACCCCACCATACCCCAAGATTCTCGCTACGCCTTTCTAAACATACTGGAAAATATTAAGATAGAACCAAACACCCTAATACTGGGTGATTTTAACTACCCTGCCATTAACTGGGAAAACTACTCATGTACCAAAACCTTTGCCCAACGGTTCTTGGAATTCATAAATTCCAACGCCCTGGATCAACTAATCCATAGTCCCACCAGGGGCTCCAATATCCCAGACCTGGTCATTACCAACATGGGAAATCGATGCTCCACACCTATGGTCACCCCCTCGTTAGTCAGGTCTGACCATAAGCTAATCACCCTTAACATCCACATCCCACCCCCCCCCCCCCTAAGGAAACCTCCATAAAAAAACTTCTCCAAAGCCAACTTCGTGCTACTCAAGTCAGAAGTGACAATCTTCACGACACCCATGCAGACGGGAGCTGAAAGTTCAACTGCTGAATCCTACACTAAGGCACTGTACGAGCACATCCACTCATGCATGAATCGTGCCATCCCAAATAGAACCAAGATGCTCTCATCCAAAAAAAAGGAAGCCAATCTGGTGGTCCCCTGCCATAAAAAATACTTTGCAACAAAAGGAAGAAACTGTTGCAGGAAAGAGGAAAATCCCAGGCTGCAAAAATCTCCCTTACCAGCCTCAGTAAGAAACTGAGATCCCTCATAAAATCCTCCAAAGCTAGTTACGAATATAAAATTGCCAAAGATTCCAAAGACAACCAGAAGGCATTCTATAACTATGTCAAGAATCTAAATGGCGATGCTCAGATCTGCTCTGAGCTAAAACAGAATGGCATTAAATATACTGATCCCAAGGATATTGCCAATATCCTGGCAGATCGATTCAGTGCCAACTTCACCCCCCCTCTCACCCCCTAAATGGCCCATCTCAATACCGGAAGATTGCCAGATTCCGGTAATAATGGCCACACAGGTAAAAAACGCACTCTCCAAAGCTAAGAATACAGCATCCATGGGACCAGATGACATCCTGGGCTGTGTACTACATGAACTACAATATGAACTGGCACCTCACCTAAGTGTCATGTTTAATCATAGCCTCGCCTCGGGTTTTGTGCCCACTGAGTGGCACAGAGCTACAGTTATCCCATTCCACAAGGGGGGATCCACCTTGGATCCCGGAAACTACCATCCCATCAATCTGACAAGCCTTATCTGCAAGGCCACAGAGCGTATTATCATGGAACTTAAAAACGAAGACATCGGCGACCTTCAAACACTGGACCCCACCCAGTTTGGGTTCGTGAAGGGCCGATCTTGTCTCCTGAACCTGATTGACTTCGAATCAGTCTCCAGAGCCATGGACAAGGGTAAGGTGGTACACACAGCCTATCTAGACCTTGCCAAGGCCTTTGACACCATCCCCCACTCTGGAATCATAGACAAACTTACTATGCTGGGCATTAATCCCCACGTCACCCAATGGGTTGCTAACTGGCTTACTGATAGAACTCACACTGTAAAAGTAGCCAACTCCAAATCCAGCTCCAGACAAGTGACAAGTGGAGTACCTCAGGGTCCAGTCCTGGGACCGCTCTTGTTTGGCATCTACTTCTGTGAAGTACAGGCCAACACTAAGGGACTCTGGCTAACAAAGTTCGCAGATGACTGCAAACTGGGAGCCATTATTGAATCCCCAAATGATGTGGATACTCTACGAAAGGGCCTTACAGAAACAGATGCTTGGTGCCAGAGCCATGGGCTCAAGCTCAGTGCCAAGAAATGTATAGTTATCCCCTTTGGGAAACAACACGTATCCGTGAATTACCATATAGGTGGCAGCACACTAATCAGCGAAAGTGTGATAAGAGACTTAGGGACACAGGTGGACAGTGGTCTCACCTTCGATAACCACATCGCTACAACAGTCAGGAAATCCTTCTATGTGGCACACCTCATCACTAAGGGCTTTTCATCCAGAAAAAAGGAGGTCACTGTCCCACTGTACTCATCACTCATTAGACCCATTATAGAATACAACGCCCCATTTGGTATGTACCTCTCAAGACATCTGCAACAACTGGAAAGGCCGCAGAAATACCTCACTAAAAGAATCACAGGCCTAAAGCAGATGCCCTACGCTGACCGCCTTAAAAAAACTCCAGCTATACTCTGTCGCATATCGTCTACTCAGAGGCGATCTCTGCTTAACATACAAGGCCATGTCAAACCCAGAGCTGTTGGACATGCTACACTTAAAGAAATCCCAATCCCTCAGAGCCACACGCTCCAGGGATCTAAACCTTGTCATCACAATAAACAAAATTTGATCGAGGGATAGGTTCCTGACCCAGAGACTCCCCAGACTCTGGAATAGATTGCCCATACATGTCAAGCAGAGTGCCTCTTTGGCCCTCTTCAAAAGGAACCTTGACGACTGGATGGGAGAAAGGAAATTCACCCCAGGGATCACATCAGTCGCCCTGCTAGACAGGGGTCCAGGGAAGTAAATAGTGTGGGAAGAAATAGCCAGGGAATTGTTATGGCCAGGCTTGTATAGGCCCTAGGGCTGATAGCCTAGTACCAACCTATGAACTTTCACATCATCATTCTTTCCTTCATCCCTCCCATGCAGTTAATATGTACTCGTGTGAAAACCATTGCATTTTACATTTTTCTTAACCGCCACTCCCTCTCCTCTTATAAAAGGCATATTTCCCTTGCAGGCAGATAACCACAGTCAGGAAGGTGGTTTCTCCATTCTTTTCAGCTTGCCTTGCATTGCCTTGCCATCTTCGGATCTTGTATCTGTGGTACTTTTTGACTTGCTAATATGTAGGACATTCATCAGTGTGCTTTACTGATGCCTTGTAAGCCAGGTGGAGATCACCCCTCAGCAATCTGTAGGAGACTGAGTAGATGGCATGGGATTTACGGTGCTCCGCATAAGGCAGGAATGTTACGCCTTGACTTCTTTTTGTAAAGGACCTTTGTGCTCTCTTTAGTTGCTGCATTTGGCTGCTCAGGTACATACCAAAGGTAGCACTATATTCTGTGACTGGTCTGATAGGGGTGCAGTGCAGTTGGATAATGACCTCTTTGGACCTAGATGACATGCCCTTGTAAACTCCGCAATGTAAGAGGATTTCCTCACCACCGTGGCCACCTGGGGGTCGAAGGTAAGGCTACTGTCTATGTGCATACCCAGATCCCTGACCACTGAGTCGACTCTGAGGGGTGTATTATCAACATGGTAATTAGCCGGGATGGTTGATTTCCCAAAGGGTACAGTTATGTGTTTCTTAGCATTGAGTTTAAGACCATGGCTCTGGCACCATTTCTTAGTCAGAGATAGACCTTCTTGAAGAATGCTAGGTCTGCAGGGGGGTTGATCATAACCCCCAGCTTGCAATTATCTGCAAACTTAGTCAGCCATTAACCCTCAGCTTTTGCTTAGTTTCAGAGAAACAGATGCCAAAAAGGAGCGGGCCCAGTGCTGAGCCCTGGAGGACTCTGCTGTTGACTGGCCTTCTGGTGGAGGTGGCCCCACCAAATTTGACCTCCTGGGTCCTATCGGTGAGACAGTTGGCTATCCAGCGGGCGATAAAAAGGTTTATGCCTAAATTAGTGAGCTTCTCTATAATGGCTGAGTGGGGTATTGTATCAGAAGCCTTGGCCAAGTCAAGGTAAGCTGTGGGCACAGTCTCACCTTTCCTTTTTTTTTTTTTCACAGGCGACGTGCAGGCTCTGCTCCGTCAGTCACGTTTCATTTGGGGTATCGGATTGTCATTACGGCAACCGGAGGTACACTTTCAACAGCTTAGAGGGCCTCCTTTGTGTTCAGCTGCTGCCTGTGTGTCTGGTTAGAGCTGCTGAGCAAAGCATGCTAGCTGCTCAAGCATTCCACGACGAGCAAAGCAGCTTTTTCACCCGTTGTTTTTAAACACGCAGGAAGAGATTGTAGCTCTTTGTAGCTTACGTAGAATTACATCAGTCTACTCAAAAGCTCTTCCCATTAAAAACACCGCTCGCTCTCGCTCAGTGCAAAGGAGACGAGTCAAAACCTAATGCAAATTTTCATGGACAAAGCACTATGGGATATCACTGCAGATGCCGAACTTTCCTCAGGAATTTCTTGCTGCTCCAGTAAAGGTACAGAGCCACGGTTTGCGTTCAACCCCAGGTTTGTCACTGTCCTCATACACCATTGTAAAAACAACTCACCGCCCAGGTAATGACGCTTACACCACTGGACCTGCTCATTCTCCGGCAGCAAAAGCATACTTACCTGGCAGGGGGAATACCACGATCAAGAAGGTGGTTTCCCCAGGGCGAGGCTCTTCCATTGCACACTTCGGTTGGGTTGACCCCTGTGATTTCCCCAAATGTGGGAAACTCAACTGCATAATTTATGGTAGTGGGGGACTGCGTTCGCGCACTTCCCTCAGTTTACGTTAATGAAATATTGGCTTTCTTTTCTTCTAGTGTGCCTGGGGGTTTTTTTTATCTTTTTTTACCACCCCTTACCTTTTCCTCCAGCGATGCATTTCTGTCTCTGCCCTTTGCACAAGGCTGTGCATGCATTTTTATCCTCCTTCCTTCTTTTTCTTCGTGCTCTTCTTTCTTGCTCTTCCTTTCTGTCTTTCTAACTATTCCATTTCAGGGCTGAAATAAAACATTTCACAGCTTTACCACAAAGGCTCATCCGCACTCTGCTGCACTTTGCTGGCAAGGAAAGCTTACTTTGCTTTTATGTTTTGCATTTTCTATCACTTTATTGCCTTTCCATATTTTCAATACTGTGCTTTCTTTTCTTTACCTTCTGCTTTACTTGCATTCTGCTTTAACAGCATATTAAAACTTCAAAAGAGACCACAGCTCTCTCTCTCTCTCTGTCTTCTGAGTCAGGCAGATTTTTTTCCCCCGCCCTCCCACCCAGTCACAGTTGCTGTCTTGCTAATTGCCACTGTCTTTCTAGCTGCCTGCCTCTTATGTTAATCTGACCACATACCTCATTTCCTCTCTTACTTTCACTGGCTTGTGTGAGTAATCACAAAATCAGCATTTTTGAAATCCCTCCCCTTCAGCTATTCACATTTATTGGCCATCCTGCTGTATTCCATAGTACCAGAATACAAAAGTGACCACCCCTTTCAATCCATCCTGCTGTTTTAAAAATAGTAACTCTCCACTAAACCTTCACTTTTTAAACAGGTAAAACTTAAGTTACCTACTTTCACATCTAACTTCTCTAGTGCACACTGCAGTGTGCATTTGTTTTTCGTCTTACCTTTAAGCATCCCTGTGACTAGCACTTTCTCTAATACCTGCTGGAAAGCACTAGGAGGCCTTAAACTGATACAAGCACTCAGCTCTCCTTGTTAATAAGGAGAAATTAATAGTAGGCACTAAACAGCCTATAATTGCAAAGTACCTTGCTAGGGTAAGGGAAAACAGCTCCTGTACTTTACACAAACAAATAAATAAAAAAGCACCAAACCAGGCATGTCCAAGGGTCAGCTTCCGGTGATTTCTCCTGTCCACCTGGTGAATCTGGGCATACTGGGGCAATCGTGTACACAGACAACCCTCCCCTCCTACCACCCAACACTGCAACCTGTGAGAGATGCACTTACATAGCCAAAATGGAAGCAAAGCTCTCTCCACCCAAGACTGCGCTAGACAGTCAAGAGGAGAAGGTTAACACCCACACTACACCTCAAGCAACACACAGCCCTTCTAAACCCGCACCACCAACACCCACATATAGCAACACTAAATCCACATATGCGGAGGCCCTTAACTGTAACCTGCCCAAGCAACAAGGACCACTGAAGCTGAAACGCAAACAGACACCAGTCACAACCAAAGTGTCACATAGTTCGCAACACCAGTGTGTGCCACCCAGCAACAGCCCCTAAGGCAAGACAATGTACCCAACACTTTAGTCATAGGTGACTCTATAGTCCGGCACACTGATGTCCCTCTCACCAGGTTGAACAAGGAGGAAAATTACAGTCAGCTGCCTGTCGGGTGCCAGGATCCGCCACATAACGCATGCACTCAAGTCACTCCACAAAGAGTACAGATATGACTCTGTCATTGTCCATGTCGGAGTGAATGACTTGAGGCATACCTCCCGGACTCCATGAAAAGAGACATGGAAGAGCTCTCGGATCACGTGGCCCAGGCAGGTATGACCCTAGCCCTGAATGATACCACGATATAAGGACAAAATGATTGACTTCAACAATCGGCTAAGCTTCTGGTGTCATTCAAAGGGGATCCAGTATCTGTCTGCCTGGGACGACACGATTGACAGACCACGATGCTTTGCCAGAGGTGGTCTGCACCTGTCACCCCTGGGATTCAGGTTACTGGCTAAGGCTCTTGCCACCCCTACAGTGCCTTCTTTAGGCAAAGTTCAAAGGACAAAACCACCACCGTAACAGGTACAAGCATGCAAAATCTGAAGGTAATGCTACTCAATGCTAGAAGTCTAAACCTCAAAATGCACTCTCTCGAGGCACTCCTAAAAATGGAGAACATCGATATCTGTGCGGTAACTGAGGCCTGGTTCAAGGCTCCAGAGAGCACCCCTGCAATACCAGGCTACAACTCTTACCACACTTTTCGGCCACCAAACCAGGACGGAAACACTAAAGGTGGAGGAGTGTCAATATTCACCAAGGATATTCACACCGCCAGGCTAGACGCCCAACACAATGCGTCTGAAATTCTCCAGGTGCAACTAACACTAGGTAAGACTGCAATCCAAATTGTAGCTTGCTACAGATACCCCACCATACCCCAAGATTCTCGCTACGCCTTTCTAAACATACTGGAAAATATTAAGATAGAACCAAACACCCTAATACTGGGTGATTTTAACTACCCTGCCATTAACTGGGAAAACTACTCATGTACCAAAACCTTTGCCCAACGGTTCTTGGAATTCATAAATTCCAACGCCCTGGATCAACTAATCCATAGTCCCACCAGGGGCTCCAATATCCCAGACCTGGTCATTACCAACATGGGAAATCGATGCTCCACACCTATGGTCACCCCCTCGTTAGTCAGGTCTGACCATAAGCTAATCACCCTTAACATCCACATCCCACCCCCACCGCCAGTAAGGAAACCTCCATAAAAAAACTTCTCCAAAGCCAACTTCGTGCTACTCAAGTCAGAAGTGACAATCTTCACGACACCCATGCAGACGGGAGCTGAAAGTTCAACTGCTGAATCCTACACTAAGGCACTGTACGAGCACATCCACTCATGCATGAATCGTGCCATCCCAAATAGAACCAAGATGCTCTCATCCAAAAAAAGGAAGCCAATCTGGTGGTCCCCTGCCATAAAAAATACTTTGCAACAAAAGAAAGAAACTGTTGCAGGAAAGAGGAAAATCCCAGGCTGCAAAATCTCCCTTACCAGCCTCAGTAAGAAACTGAGATCCCTCATAAAATCCTCCAAAGCTAGTTACGAATATAAAATTGCCAAAGATTCCAAAGACAACCAGAAGGCATTCTATAACTATGTCAAGAATCTAAATGGCGATGCTCAGATCTGCTCTGAGCTAAAACAGAATGGCATTAAATATACTGATCCCAAGGATATTGCCAATATCCTGGCAGATCGATTCAGTGCCAACTTCACCCCCTCTCACCCCCTAAATGGCCCATCTCAATACCGGAAGATTGCCAGATTCCGGTAATAATGGCCACACAGGTAAAAAACGCACTCTCCAAAGCTAAGAATACAGCATCCATGGGACCAGATGACATCCTGGGCTGTGTACTACATGAACTACAATATGAACTGGCACCTCACCTAAGTGTCATGTTTAATCATAGCCTCGCCTCGGGTTTTGTGCCCACTGAGTGGCACAGAGCTACAGTTATCCCATTCCACAAGGGGGGATCCACCTTGGATCCCGGAAACTACCATCCCATCAATCTGACAAGCCTTATCTGCAAGGCCACAGAGCGTATTATCATGGAACTTAAAAACGAAGACATCGGCGACCTTCAAACACTGGACCCCACCCAGTTTGGGTTCGTGAAGGGCCGATCTTGTCTCCTGAACCTGATTGACTTCGAATCAGTCTCCAGAGCCATGGACAAGGGTAAGGTGGTACACACAGCCTATCTAGACCTTGCCAAGGCCTTTGACACCATCCCCCACTCTGGAATCATAGACAAACTTACTATGCTGGGCATTAATCCCCACGTCACCCAATGGGTTGCTAACTGGCTTACTGATAGAACTCACACTGTAAAAGTAGCCAACTCCAAATCCAGCTCCAGACAAGTGACAAGTGGAGTACCTCAGGGTCCAGTCCTGGGACCGCTCTTGTTTGGCATCTACTTCTGTGAAGTACAGGCCAACACTAAGGGACTCTGGCTAACAAAGTTCGCAGATGACTGCAAACTGGGAGCCATTATTGAATCCCCAAATGATGTGGATACTCTACGAAAGGGCCTTACAGAAACAGATGCTTGGTGCCAGAGCCATGGGCTCAAGCTCAGTGCCAAGAAATGTATAGTTATCCCCTTTGGGAAACAACACGTATCCGTGAATTACCATATAGGTGGCAGCACACTAATCAGCGAAAGTGTGATAAGAGACTTAGGGACACAGGTGGACAGTGGTCTCACCTTCGATAACCACATCGCTACAACAGTCAGGAAATCCTTCTATGTGGCACACCTCATCACTAAGGGCTTTTCATCCAGAAAAAAGGAGGTCACTGTCCCACTGTACTCATCACTCATTAGACCCATTATAGAATACAACGCCCCATTTGGTATGTACCTCTCAAGACATCTGCAACAACTGGAAAGGCCGCAGAAATACCTCACTAAAAGAATCACAGGCCTAAAGCAGATGCCCGCAGCTGACCGCCTTAAAAAAACTCCAGCTATACTCTGTCGCATATCGTCTACTCAGAGGCGATCTCTGCTTAACATACAAGGCCATGTCAAACCCAGAGCTGTTGGACATGCTACACTTAAAGAAATCCCAATCCCTCAGAGCCACACGCTCCAGGGATCTAAACCTTGTCATCACAATAAACAAAATTTGATCGAGGGATAGGTTCCTGACCCAGAGACTCCCCAGACTCTGGAATAGATTGCCCATACATGTCAAGCAGAGTGCCTCTTTGGCCCTCTTCAAAAGGAACCTTGACGACTGGATGGGAGAAAGGAAATTCACCCCAGGGATCACATCAGTCGCCCTGCTAGACAGGGGTCCAGGGAAGTAAATAGTGTGGGAAGAAATAGCCAGGGAATTGTTATGGCCAGGCTTGTATAGGCCCTAGGGCTGATAGCCTAGTACCAACCTATGAACTTTCACATCATCATTCTTTCCTTCATCCCTCCCATGCAGTTAATACGTACTCGTGTGAAAACCATTGCATTTTACATTTTTCTTAACCGCCACTCCCTCTCCTCTTATAAAAGGCATATTTCCCTTGCAGGCAGATAACCACAGTCAGGAAGGTGGTTTCTCCATTCTTTTCAGCTTGCCTTGCATTGCCTTGCCATCTTCGGATCTTGTATCTGTGGTACTTTTTGACTTGCTAATATGTAGGACATTCATCAGTGTGCTTTACTGATGCCTTGTAAGCCAGGCGGAGATCACCCCTCAGCAATCTGTAGGAGACTGAGTAGATGGCATGGGATTTACTGTGCTCCGCATAAGGCAGGAATGTTACGCCTTGACTTCTTTTTGTAAAGGACCTTTGTGCTCTCTTTAGTTGCTGCATTTGGCTGCTCAGGTACATACCAAAGGTAGCACTATATTCTGTGACTGGTCTGATAGGGGTGCAGTGCAGTTGGATAATGACCTCTTTGGACCTAGATGACATGCCCTTGTAAACTCCGCAATGTAAGAGGATTTCCTCACCACCGTGGCCACCTGGGGGTCGAAGGTAAGGCTACTGTCTATGTGCATACCCAGATCCCTGACCACTGAGTCGACTCTGAGGGGTGTATTATCAACATGGTAATTAGCCGGGATGGTTGATTTCCCAAAGGGTACAGTTATGTGTTTCTTAGCATTGAGTTTAAGACCATGGCTCTGGCACCATTTCTTAGTCAGAGATAGACCTTCTTGAAGAATGCTAGGTCTGCAGGGGGGTTGATCATAACCCCAGCTTGCAATTATCTGCAAACTTAGTCAGCCATTAACCCTCAGCTTTTGCTTAGTTTCAGAGAAACAGATGCCAAAAAGGAGCGGGCCCAGTGCTGAGCCCTGGAGGACTCTGCTGTTGACTGGCCTTCTGGTGGAGGTGGCCCCACCAAATTTGACCTCCTGGGTCCTATCGGTGAGACAGTTGGCTATCCAGCGGGCGATAAAAAGGTTTATGCCTAAATTAGTGAGCTTCTCTATAATGGCTGAGTGGGGTATTGTATCAGAAGCCTTGGCCAAGTCAAGGTAAGCTGTGGGCACAGTCTCACCTTTCCTTTTTTTTTTTTCACAGGCGACGTGCAGGCTCTGCTCCGTCAGTCACGTTTCATTTGGGGTATCGGATTGTCATTACGGCAACCGGAGGTACACTTTCAACAGCTTAGAGGGCCTCCTTTGTGTTCAGCTGCTGCCTGTGTGTCTGGTTAGAGCTGCTGAGCAAAGCATGCTAGCTGCTCAAGCATTCCACGACGAGCAAAGCAGCTTTTTCACCCGTTGTTTTTAAACACGCGGGAAGAGATTGTAGCTCTTTGTAGCTTACGTAGAATTACATCAGTCTACTCAAAAGCTCTTCCCATTAAAAACACCGCTCGCTCTCGCTCAGTGCAAAGGAGACGAGTCAAAACCTAATGCAAATTTTCATGGACAAAGCACTATGGGATATCACTGCAGATGCCGAACTTTCCTCAGGAATTTCTTGCTGCTCCAGTAAAGGTACAGAGCCACGGTTTGCGTTCAACCCCAGGTTTGTCACTGTCCTCATACACCATTGTAAAAACAACTCACCGCCCAGGTAATGACGCTTACACCACTGGACCTGCTCATTCTCCGGCAGCAAAAGCATACTTATTTGGCAGGGGGAATGCCATGATAAAGAAGGTGGTTTCCCCAGTCTGAGGCTCTTCCTTTGCACGCTTCCGTTGGGTTGACTCCTGTGATTTCCCCAAATGTGGGAAACTCAACTGCATAATTTATGGTAGTGGGGGACTGCGTTCGCGCACTTCCCTCAGTTTACGTTAATGAAATATTGGCTTTCTTTTCTTCTAGTGTGCCTGGGGGTTTTTTTTATCTTTTTTTACCACCCCTTACCTTTTCCTCCAGCGATGCATTTCTGTCTCTGCCCTTTGCACAAGGCTGTGCATGCATTTTTATCCTCCTTCCTTCTTTTTCTTCGTGCTCTTCTTTCTTGCTCTTCCTTTCTGTCTTTCTAACTATTCCATTTCAGGGCTGAAATAAAACATTTCACAGCTTTACCACAAAGGCTCATCCGCACTCTGCTGCACTTTGCTGGCAAGGAAAGCTTACTTTGCTTTTATGTTTTGCATTTTCTATCACTTTATTGCCTTTCCATATTTTCAATACTGTGCTTCCTTTTCTTTACCTTCTGCTTTACTTGCATTCTGCTTTAACAGCATATTAAAACTTCAAAAGAGACCACAGCTCTCTCTCTCTCTCTGTCTTCTGAGTCAGGCAGATTTTTTTCCCCCGCCCTCCCACCCAGTCACAGTTGCTGTCTTGCTAATTGCCACTGTCTTTCTAGCTGCCTGCCTCTTATGTTAATCTGACCACATACCTCATTTCCTCTCTTACTTTCACTGGCTTGTGTGAGTAATCACAAAATCAGCATTTTTGAAATCCCTCCCCTTCAGCTATTCACATTTATTGGCCATCCTGCTGTATTCCATAGTACCAGAATACAAAAGTGACCACCCCTTTCAATCCATCCTGCTGTTTTAAAAATAGTAACTCTCCACTAAACCTTCACTTTTTAAACAGGTAAAACTTAAGTTACCTACTTTCACATCTAACTTCTCTAGTGCACACTGCAGTGTGCATTTGTTTCGTCTTACCTTTAAGCATCCCTGTGACTAGCACTTTCTCTAATACCTGCTGGAAAGCACTAGGAGGCCTTAAACTGATACAAGCACTCAGCTCTCCTTGTTAATAAGGAGAAATTAATAGTAGGCACTAAACAGCCTATAATTGCAAAGTACCTTGCTAGGGTAAGGGAAAACAGCTCCTGTACTTTACACAAACAAATAAATAAAAAAGCACCAAACCAGGCATGTCCAAGGGTCAGCTTCCGGTGATTTCTCCTGTCCACCTGGTGAATCTGGGCATACTGGGGCAATCGTGTACACAGACAACCCTCCCCTCCTACCACCCAACACTGCAACCTGTGAGAGATGCACTTACATAGCCAAAATGGAAGCAAAGCTCTCTCCACCCAAGACTGCGCTAGACAGTCAAGAGGAGAAGGTTAACACCCACACTACACCTCAAGCAACACACAGCCCTTCTAAACCCGCACCACCAACACCCACATATAGCAACACTAAATCCACATATGCGGAGGCCCTTAACTGTAACCTGCCCAAGCAACAAGGACCACTGAAGCTGAAACGCAAACAGACACCAGTCACAACCAAAGTGTCACATAGTTCGCAACACCAGTGTGTGCCACCCAGCAACAGCCCCTAAGGCAAGACAATGTACCCAACACTTTAGTCATAGGTGACTCTATAGTCCGGCACACTGATGTCCCTCTCACCAGGTTGAACAAGGAGGAAAATTACAGTCAGCTGCCTGTCGGGTGCCAGGATCCGCCACATAACGCATGCACTCAAGTCACTCCACAGAGAGTACAGATATGACTCTGTCATTGTCCATGTCGGAGTGAATGACTTGAGGCATACCTCCCTGGACTCCATGAAAAGAGACATGGAAGAGCTCTCGGATCACGTGGCCCAGGCAGGTATGACCCTAGCCCTGAATGATACCACGATATAAGGACAAAATGATTGACTTCAACAATCGGCTAAGCTTCTGGTGTCATTCAAAGGGGATCCAGTATCTGTCTGCCTGGGGCGACACGATTGACAGACCACGATGCTTTGCCAGAGGTGGTCTGCACCTGTCACCCCTGGGATTCAGGTTACTGGCTAAGGCTCTTGCCACCCCTACAGTGCCTTCTTTAGGCAAAGTTCAAAGGACAAAACCACCACCGTAACAGGTACAAGCATGCAAAATCTGAAGGTAATGCTACTCAATGCTAGAAGTCTAAACCTCAAAATGCACTCTCTCGAGGCACTCCTAAAAATGGAGAACATCGATATCTGTGCGGTAACTGAGGCCTGGTTCAAGGCTCCAGAGAGCATCCCTGCAATACCAGGCTACAACTCTTACCACACTTTTCGGCCACCAAACCAGGACGGAAACACTAAAGGTGGAGGAGTGTCAATATTCACCAAGGATATTCACACCGCCAGGCTAGGCGCCCAACACAATGCGTCTGAAATTCTCCAGGTGCAACTAACACTAGGTAAGACTGCAATCCAAATTGTAGCTTGCTACAGATACCCCACCATACCCCAAGATTCTCGCTACGCCTTTCTAAACATACTGGAAAATATTAAGATAGAACCAAACACCCTAATACTGGGTGATTTTAACTACCCTGCCATTAACTGGGAAAACTACTCATGTACCAAAACCTTTGCCCAACGGTTCTTGGAATTCATAAATTCCAACGCCCTGGATCAACTAATCCATAGTCCCACCAGGGGCTCCAATATCCCAGACCTGGTCATTACCAACATGGGAAATCGATGCTCCACACCTATGGTCACCCCCTCGTTAGTCAGGTCTGACCATAAGCTAATCACCCTTAACATCCACATCCCACCCCCACCCCAGTAAGGAAACCTCCATAAAAAAACTTCTCCAAAGCCAACTTCGTGCTACTCAAGTCAGAAGTGACAATCTTCACGACACCCATGCAGACGGGAGCTGAAAGTTCAACTGCTGAATCCTACACTAAGGCACTGTACGAGCACATCCACTCATGCATGAATCGTGCCATCCCAAATAGAACCAAGATGCTCTCATCCAAAAAAAAGGAAGCCAATCTGGTGGTCCCCTGCCATAAAAAATACTTTGCAACAAAAGGAAGAAACTGTTGCAGGAAAGAGGAAAATCCCAGGCTGCAAAAATCTCCCTTACCAGCCTCAGTAAGAAACTGAGATCCCTCATAAAATCCTCCAAAGCTAGTTACGAATATAAAATTGCCAAAGATTCCAAAGACAACCAGAAGGCATTCTATAACTATGTCAAGAATCTAAATGGCGATGCTCAGATCTGCTCTGAGCTAAAACAGAATGGCATTAAATATACTGATCCCAAGGATATTGCCAATATCCTGGCAGATCGATTCAGTGCCAACTTCACCCCCCCTCTCACCCCCTAAATGGCCCATCTCAATACCGGAAGATTGCCAGATTCCGGTAATAATGGCCACACAGGTAAAAAACGCACTCTCCAAAGCTAAGAATACAGCATCCATGGGACCAGATGACATCCTGGGCTGTGTACTACATGAACTACAATATGAACTGGCACCTCACCTAAGTGTCATGTTTAATCATAGCCTCGCCTCGGGTTTTGTGCCCACTGAGTGGCACAGAGCTACAGTTATCCCATTCCACAAGGGGGGATCCACCTTGGATCCCGGAAACTACCATCCCATCAATCTGACAAGCCTTATCTGCAAGGCCACAGAGCGTATTATCATGGAACTTAAAAACGAAGACATCGGCGACCTTCAAACACTGGACCCCACCCAGTTTGGGTTCGTGAAGGGCCGATCTTGTCTCCTGAACCTGATTGACTTCTTTGAATCAGTCTCCAGAGCCATGGACAAGGGTAAGGTGGTACACACAGCCTATCTAGACCTTGCCAAGGCCTTTGACACCATCCCCCACTCTGGAATCATAGACAAACTTACTATGCTGGGCATTAATCCCCACGTCACCCAATGGGTTGCTAACTGGCTTACTGATAGAACTCACACTGTAAAAGTAGCCAACTCCAAATCCAGCTCCAGACAAGTGACAAGTGGAGTACCTCAGGGTCCAGTCCTGGGACCGCTCTTGTTTGGCATCTACTTCTGTGAAGTACAGGCCAACACTAAGGGACTCTGGCTAACAAAGTTCGCAGATGACTGCAAACTGGGAGCCATTATTGAATCCCCAAATGATGTGGATACTCTACGAAAGGGCCTTACAGAAACAGATGCTTGGTGCCAGAGCCATGGGCTCAAGCTCAGTGCCAAGAAATGTATAGTTATCCCCTTTGGGAAACAACACGTATCCGTGAATTACCATATAGGTGGCAGCACACTAATCAGCGAAAGTGTGATAAGAGACTTAGGGACACAGGTGGACAGTGGTCTCACCTTCGATAACCACATCGCTACAACAGTCAGGAAATCCTTCTATGTGGCACACCTCATCACTAAGGGCTTTTCATCCAGAAAAAAGGAGGTCACTGTCCCACTGTACTCATCACTCATTAGACCCATTATAGAATACAACGCCCCATTTGGTATGTACCTCTCAAGACATCTGCAACAACTGGAAAGGCCATAGAAATACCTCACTAAAAGAATCACAGGCCTAAAGCAGATGCCCTCGCTGACCGCCTTAAAAAAACTCCAGCTATACTCTGTCGCATATCGTCTACTCAGAGGCGATCTCTGCTTAACATACAAGGCCATGTCAAACCCAGAGCTGTTGGACATGCTACACTTAAAGAAATCCCAATCCCTCAGAGCCACACGCTCCAGGGATCTAAACCTTGTCATCACAATAAACAAAATTTGATCGAGGATAGGTTCCTGACCCAGAGACTCCCCAGACTCTGGAATAGATTGCCCATACATGTCAAGCAGAGTGCCTCTTTGGCCCTCTTCAAAAGGAACCTTGACGACTGGATGGGAGAAAGGAAATTCACCCCAGGGATCACATCAGTCGCCCTGCTAGACAGGGGTCCAGGGAAGTAAATAGTGTGGGAAGAAATAGCCAGGGAATTGTTATGGCCAGGCTTGTATAGGCCCTAGGGCTGATAGCCTAGTACCAACCTATGAACTTTCACATCATCATTCTTTCCTTCATCCCTCCCATGCAGTTAATATGTACTCGTGTGAAAACCATTGCATTTTACATTTTTCTTAACCGCCACTCCCTCTCCTCTTATAAAAGGCATATTTCCCTTGCAGGCAGATAACCACAGTCAGGAAGGTGGTTTCTCCATTCTTTTCAGCTTGCCTTGCATTGCCTTGCCATCTTCGGATCTTGTATCTGTGGTACTTTTTGACTTGCTAATATGTAGGACATTCATCAGTGTGCTTTACTGATGCCTTGTAAGCCAGGTGGAGATCACCCCTCAGCAATCTGTAGGAGACTGAGTAGATGGCATGGGATTTACGGATTGCTCCGCATAAGGCAGGAATGTTACGCCTTGACTTCTTTTTGTAAAGGACCTTTGTGCTCTCTTTAGTTGCTGCATTTGGCTGCTCAGGTACATACCAAAGGTAGCACTATATTCTGTGACTGGTCTGATAGGGGTGCAGTGCAGTTGGATAATGACCTCTTTGGACCTAGATGACATGCCCTTGTAAACTCCGCAATGTAAGAGGATTTCCTCACCACCGTGGCCACCTGGGGGTCGAAGGTAAGGCTACTGTCTATGTGCATACCCAGATCCCTGACCACTGAGTCGACTCTGAGGGGTGTATTATCAACATGGTAATTAGCCGGGATGGTTGATTTCCCAAAGGGTACAGTTATGTGTTTCTTAGCATTGAGTTTAAGACCATGGCTCTGGCACCATTTCTTAGTCAGAGATAGACCTTCTTGAAGAATGCTAGGTCTGCAGCATGCCTGATCATAACGCCCAGCTTGCAATTATCTGCAAACTTAGTCAGCCATTAACCCTCAGCTTTTGCTTAGTTTCAGAGAAACAGATGCCAAAAAGGAGCGGGCCCAGTGCTGAGCCCTGGAGGACTCTGCTGTTGACTGGCCTTCTGGTGGAGGTGGCCCCACCAAATTTGACCTCCTGGGTCCTATCGGTGAGACAGTTGGCTATCCAGCGGGCGATAAAAAGGTTTATGCCTAAATTAGTGAGCTTCTCTATAATGGCTGAGTGGGGTATTGTATCAGAAGCCTTGGCCAAGTCAAGGTAAGCTGTGGGCACAGTCTCACCTTTCCTTTTTTTTTTTTCACAGGCGACGTGCAGGCTCTGCTCCGTCAGTCACGTTTCATTTGGGGTATCGGATTGTCATTACGGCAACCGGAGGTACACTTTCAACAGCTTAGAGGGCCTCCTTTGTGTTCAGCTGCTGCCTGTGTGTCTGGTTAGAGCTGCTGAGCAAAGCATGCTAGCTGCTCAAGCATTCCACGACGAGCAAAGCAGCTTTTTCACCCGTTGTTTTTAAACACGCGGGAAGAGATTGTAGCTCTTTGTAGCTTACGTAGAATTACATCAGTCTACTCAAAAGCTCTTCCCATTAAAAACACCGCTCGCTCTCGCTCAGTGCAAAGGAGACGAGTCAAAACCTAATGCAAATTTTCATGGACAAAGCACTATGGGATATCACTGCAGATGCCGAACTTTCCTCAGGAATTTCTTGCTGCTCCAGTAAAGGTACAGAGCCACGGTTTGCGTTCAACCCCAGGTTTGTCACTGTCCTCATACACCATTGTAAAAACAACTCACCGCCCAGGTAATGGCGCTTACACCACTGGACCTGCTCATTCTCCGGCAGCAAAAGCATACTTACCTGGCAGGGGGAATACCACGATCAAGAAGGTGGTTTCCCCAGGGCGAGGCTCTTCCATTGCACACTTCGGTTGGGTTGACCCCTGTGATTTCCCCAAATGTGGGAAACTCAACTGCATAATTTATGGTAGTGGGGGACTGCGTTCGCGCACTTCCCTCAGTTTACGTTAATGAAATATTGGCTTTCTTTTCTTCTAGTGTGCCTGGGGGTTTTTTTTATCTTTTTTTACCACCCCTTACCTTTTCCTCCAGCGATGCATTTCTGTCTCTGCCCTTTGCACAAGGCTGTGCATGCATTTTTATCCTCCTTCCTTCTTTTTCTTCGTGCTCTTCTTTCTTGCTCTTCCTTTCTGTCTTTCTAACTATTCCATTTCAGGGCTGAAATAAAACATTTCACAGCTTTACCACAAAGGCTCATCCGCACTCTGCTGCACTTTGCTGGCAAGGAAAGCTTACTTTGCTTTTATGTTTTGCATTTTCTATCACTTTATTGCCTTTCCATATTTTCAATACTGTGCTTCCTTTTCTTTACCTTCTGCTTTACTTGCATTCTGCTTTAACAGCATATTAAAACTTCAAAAGAGACCACAGCTCTCTCTCTCTCTGTCTTCTGAGTCAGGCAGATTTTTTTCCCCCTCCCACCCAGTCACAGTTGCTGTCTTGCTAATTGCCACTGTCTTTCTAGCTGCCTGCCTCTTATGTTAATCTGACCACATACCTCATTTCCTCTCTTACTTTCACTGGCTTGTGTGAGTAATCACAAAATCAGCATTTTGAAATCCCTCCCTTCAGCTATTCACATTTATTGGCCATCCTGCTGTATTCCATAGTACCAGAATACAAAAGTGACCACCCTTTCAATCCATCCTGCTGTTTTAAAAATAGTAACTCTCCACTAAACCTTCACTTTTTAAACAGGTAAAACTTAAGTTACCTACTTTCACATCTAACTTCTCTAGTGCACACTGCAGTGTGCATTTGTTTTTCGTCTTACCTTTAAGCATCCCTGTGACTAGCACTTTCTCTAATACCTGCTGGAAAGCACTAGGAGGCCTTAAACTGATACAAGCACTCAGCTCTCCTTGTTAATAAGGAGAAATTAATAGTAGGCACTAAACAGCCTATAATTGCAAAGTACCTTGCTAGGGTAAGGGAAACAGCTCCTGTACTTTACACAAACAAATACATAAAAAAGCACCAAACCAGGCATGTCCAAGGGTCAGCTTCGGTGATTTCTCCTGTCCACCTGGTGAATCTGGGCATACTGGGGCAATCGTGTACACAGACAACCCTCCCCTCCTACCACCCAACACTGCAACCTGTGAGAGATGCACTTACATAGCCAAAATGGAAGCAAAGCTCTCTCCACCCAAGACTGCGCTAGACAGTCAAGAGGAGAAGGTTAACACCCACACTACACCTCAAGCAACACACAGCCCTTCTAAACCCGCACCACCAACACCCACATATAGCAACACTAAATCCACATATGCGGAGGCCCTTAACTGTAACCTGCCCAAGCAACAAGGACCACTGAAGCTGAAACGCAAACAGACACCAGTCACAACCAAAGTGTCACATAGTTCGCAACACCAGTGTGTGCCACCCAGCAACAGCCCCTAAGGCAAGACAATGTACCCAACACTTTAGTCATAGGTGACTCTATAGTCCGGCACACTGATGTCCCTCTCACCAGGTTGAACAAGGAGGAAAATTACAGTCAGCTGCCTGTCGGGTGCCAGGATCCGCCACATAACGCATGCACTCAAGTCACTCCACAGAGAGTACAGATATGACTCTGTCATTGTCCATGTCGGAGTGAATGACTTGAGGCATACCTCCCTGGACTCCATGAAAAGAGACATGGAAGAGCTCTCGGATCACGTGGCCCAGGCAGGTATGACCCTAGCCCTGAATGATACCACGATATAAGGACAAAATGATTGACTTCAACAATCGGCTAAGCTTCTGGTGTCATTCAAAGGGGATCCAGTATCTGTCTGCCTGGGGCGACACGATTGACAGACCACGATGCTTTGCCAGAGGTGGTCTGCACCTGTCACCCTGGGATTCAGGTTACTGGCTAAGGCTCTTGCCACCCCTACAGTGCCTTCTTTAGGCAAAGTTCAAAGGACAAAACCACCACCGTAACAGGTACAAGCATGCAAAATCTGAAGGTAATGCTACTCAATGCTAGAAGTCTAAACCTCAAAATGCACTCTCTCGAGGCACTCCTAAAAATGGAGAACATCGATATCTGTGCGGTAACTGAGGCCTGGTTCAAGGCTCCAGAGAGCACCCCTGCAATACCAGGCTACAACTCTTACCACACTTTTCCGCCACCAAACCAGGACGGAAACACTAAAGGTGGAGGAGTGTCAATATTCACCAAGGATATTCACACCGCCAGGCTAGACGCCCAACACAATGCGTCTGAAATTCTCCAGGTGCAACTAACACTAGGTAAGACTGCAATCCAAATTGTAGCTTGCTACAGATACCCCACCATACCCCAAGATTCTCGCTACGCCTTTCTAAACATACTGGAAAATATTAAGATAGAACCAAACACCCTAATACTGGGTGATTTTAACTACCCTGCCATTAACTGGGAAAACTACTCATGTACCAAAACCTTTGCCCAACGGTTCTTGGAATTCATAAATTGCAACGCCCTGGATCAACTAATCCATAGTCCCAACAGGGCTCCAATATCCCAGACCTGGTCATTACCAACATGGGAAATCGATGCTCCACACCTATGGTCACCCCCTCGTTAGTCAGGTCTGACCATAAGCTAATCACCCTTAACATCCACATCCCACCCCCAGTAAGGAAACCTCCATAAAAAAACTTCTCCAAAGCCAACTTCGTGCTACTCAAGTCAGAAGTGACAATCTTCACGACACCCATGCAGACGGGGCTGAAAGTTCAACTGCTGAATCCTACACTAAGGCACTGTACGAGCACATCCACTCATGCATGAATCGTGCCATCCCAAATAGAACCAAGATGCTCTCATCCAAAAAAAAGGAAGCCAATCTGGTGGTCCCCTGCCATAAAAAATACTTTGCAACAAAGGAAGAAACTGTTGCAGGAAAGAGGAAAATCCCAGGCTGCAAAAATCTCCCTTACCAGCCTCAGTAAGAAACTGAGATCCCTCATAAAATCCTCCAAAGCTAGTTACGAATATAAAATTGCCAAAGATTCCAAAGACAACCAGAAGGCATTCTATAACTATGTCAAGAATCTAAATGGCGATGCTCAGATCTGCTCTGAGCTAAAACAGAATGGCATTAAATATACTGATCCCAAGGATATTGCCAATATCCTGGCAGATCGATTCAGTGCCAACTTCACCCCCTCTCACCCCTAAATGGCCCATCTCAATACCGGAAGATTGCCAGATTCCGGTAATAATGGCCACACAGGTAAAAAACGCACTCTCCAAAGCTAAGAATACAGCATCCATGGGACCAGATGACATCCTGGGCTGTGTACTACATGAACTACAATATGAACTGGCACCTCACCTAAGTGTCATGTTTAATCATAGCCTCGCCTCGGGTTTTGTGCCCACTGAGTGGCACAGAGCTACAGTTATCCCATTCCACAAGGGGGGATCCACCTTGGATCCCGGAAACTACCATCCCATCAATCTGACAAGCCTTATCTGCAAGGCCACAGAGCGTATTATCATGGAACTTAAAAACGAAGACATCGGCGACCTTCAAACACTGGACCCCACCCAGTTTGGGTTCGTGAAGGGCCGATCTTGTCTCCTGAACCTGATTGACTTCTTCGAATCAGTCTCCAGAGCCATGGACAAGGGTAAGGTGGTACACACAGCCTATCTAGACCTTGCCAAGGCCTTTGACACCATCCCCCACTCTGGAATCATAGACAAACTTACTATGCTGGGCATTAATCCCCACGTCACCCAATGGGTTGCTAACTGGCTTACTGATAGAACTCACACTGTAAAAGTAGCCAACTCCAAATCCAGCTCCAGACAAGTGACAAGTGGAGTACCTCAGGGTCCAGTCCTGGGACCGCTCTTGTTTGGCATCTACTTCTGTGAAGTACAGGC
>NC_056735.1:886560336-886617836 GCF_019279795.1 Protopterus annectens
TTTTATGGCCAGGCTTGTATAGGCCCTAGGGCTGATAGCCTAGTACCAACCTATGAACTTTCACATCATCATTCTTTCCTTCATCCCTCCCATGCAGTTAATACGTACTCGTGTGAAAACCATTGCATTTTACATTTTTCTTAACCGCCACTCCCTCTCCTCTTATAAAAGGCATATTTCCCTTGCAGGCAGATAACCACAGTCAGGAAGGTGGTTTCTCCATTCTTTTCAGCTTGCCTTGCATTGCCTTGCCATCTTCGGATCTTGTATCTGTGGTACTTTTTGACTTGCTAATATGTAGGACATTCATCAGTGTGCTTTACTGATGCCTTGTAAGCCAGGCGGAGATCACCCCTCAGCAATCTGTAGGAGACTGAGTAGATGGCATGGGATTTACGGTGCTCCGCATAAGGCAGGAATGTTACGCCTTGACTTCTTTTTGTAAAGGACCTTTGTGCTCTCTTTAGTTGCTGCATTTGGCTGCTCAGGTACATACCAAAGGTAGCACTATATTCTGTGACTGGTCTGATAGGGGTGCAGTGCAGTTGGATAATGACCTCTTTGGACCTAGATGACATGCCCTTGTAAACTCCGCAATGTAAGAGGATTTCCTCACCACCGTGGCCACCTGGGGGTCGAAGGTAAGGCTACTGTCTATGTGCATACCCAGATCGCTGACCACTGAGTCGACTCTGAGGGGTGTATTATCAACATGGTAATTAGCCGGGATGGTTGATTTCCCAAAGGGTACAGTTATGTGTTTCTTAGCATTGAGTTTAAGACCATGGCTCTGGCACCATTTCTTAGTCAGAGATAGACCTTCTTGAAGAATGCTAGGTCTGCAGGGGGGCTGATCATAACCCCCAGCTTGCAATTATCTGCAAACTTAGTCAGCCATTAACCCTCAGCTTTTGCTTAGTTTCAGAGAAACAGATGCCAAAAAGGAGCGGGCCCAGTGCTGAGCCCTGGAGGACTCTGCTGTTGACTGGCCTTCTGGTGGAGGTGGCCCCACCAAATTTGACCTCCTGGGTCCTATCGGTGAGACAGTTGGCTATCCAGCGGGCGATAAAAAGGTTTATGCCTAAATTAGTGAGCTTCTCTATAATGGCTGAGTGGGGTATTGTATCAGAAGCCTTGGCCAAGTCAAGGTAAGCTGTGGGCACAGTCTCACCTTTCCTTTTTTTTTTTTTCACAGGCGACGTGCAGGCTCTGCTCCGTCAGTCACGTTTCATTTGGGGTATCGGATTGTCATTACGGCGGCGGAGGTACACTTTCAACAGCTTAGAGGGCCTCCTTTGTGTTCATCTGCTGCCTGTGTGTCTGGTTAGAGCTGCTGAACAAAGCATGCTAGCTGCTCAAGCATTCCACGACGAGCAAAGCAGCTTTTTCACCCGTTGTTTTTAAACACGCAGGAAGAGATTGTAGCTCTTTGTAGCTTACGTAGAATTACATCAGTCTACTCAAAAGCTCTTCCCATTAAAAACACCGCTCGCTCTCGCTCAGTGCAAAGGAGACGAGTCAAAACCTAATGCAAATTTTCATGGACAAAGCACTATGGGATATCACTGCAGATGCCGAACTTTCCTCAGGAATTTCTTGCTGCTCCAGTAAAGGTACAGAGCCACGGTTTGCGTTCAACCCCAGGTTTGTCACTGTCCTCATACACCATTGCAAAAACAACTCACCGCCCAGGTAATGACGCTTACACCACTGGACCTGCTCATTCTCCGGCAGCAAAAGCCTATTTATCTGGCAGGGGAAATACCACGATCAAGAAGGTATCCCCAGGGCGAGGCTCTTCCATTGCACACTTCGGTTGGGTTGACCCCTGTGATTTCCCCAAATGTGGGAAACTCAACTGCATAATTTATGGTAGTGGGGGACTGCGTTCGCGCACTTCCCTCAGTTTACGTTAATGAAATATTGGCTTTCTTTTCTTCTAGTGTGCCTGGGGTTTTTTTTTATCTTTTTTTACCACCCCTTACCTTTTCCTCCAGCGATGCATTTCTGTCTCTGCCCTTTGCACAAGGCTGTGCATGCATTTTTATCCTCCTTCCTTCTTTTTCTTCGTGCTCTTCTTTCTTGCTCTTCCTTTCTGTCTTTCTAACTATTCCATTTCAGGGCTGAAATAAAACATTTCACAGCTTTACCACAAAGGCTCATCCGCACTCTGCTGCACTTTGCTGGCAAGGAAAGCTTACTTTGCTTTTATGTTTTGCATTTTCTATCACTTTATTGCCTTTCCATATTTTCAATACTGTGCTTTCTTTTCTTTACCTTCTGCTTTACTTGCATTCTGCTTTAACAGCATATTAAAACTTCAAAAGAGACCACAGCTCTCTCTCTCTGTCTTCTGAGTCAGGCAGATTTTTTTCCCCTGCCCTCCCACACAGTCACAGTTGCTGTCTTGCTAATTGCCACTGTCTTTCTAGTTGCCTGCCTCTTATGTTAATCTGACCACATACCTCATTTCCTCTCTTACTTTCACTGGCTTGTGTGAGTAATCACAAAATCAGCATTTTTGAAATCCCTCCCCTTCAGCTATTCACATTTATTGGCCATCCTGCTGTATTCCATAGTACCAGAATACAAAAGTGACCACCCCTTTCAATCCATCCTGCTGTTTTAAAAATAGTAACTCTCCACTAAACCTTCACTTTTTAAACAGGTAAAACTTAAGTTACCTACTTTCACATCTAACTTCTCTAGTGCACACTGCAGTGTGCATTTGTTTCGTCTTACCTTTAAGCATTCCTGTGACTAGCACTTTCTCTAATACCTGCTGGAAAGCACTAGGAGGCCTTAAACTGATACAAGCACTCAGCTCTCCTTGTTAATAAGGAGAAATTAATAGTAGGCACTAAACAGCCTATAATTGCAAAGTACCTTGCTAGGGTAAGGGAAAACAGCTCCTGTACTTTACACAAACAAATAAATAAAAGCACCAAACCAGGCATGTCCAAGGGTCAGCTTCCGGTGATTTCTCCTGTCCACCTGGTGAATCTGGGCATACTGGGGCAATCGTGTACACAGACAACCCTCCCCTCCTACCACCCAACACTGCAACCTGTGAGAGATGCACTTACATAGCCAAAATGGAAGCAAAGCTCTCTCCACCCAAGACTGCGCTTAGACAGTCAAGAGGAGAAGGTTAACACCCACACTACACCTCAAGCAACACACAGCCCTTCTAAACCCGCACCACCAACACCCACATATAGCAACACTAAATCCACATATGCGGAGGCCCTTAACTGTAACCTGCCCAAGCAACAAGGACCACTGAAGCTGAAACGCAAACAGACACCAGTCACAACCAAAGTGTCACATAGTTCGCAACACCAGTGTGTGCCACCCAGCAACAGCCCCTAAGGCAAGACAATGTACCCAACACTTTAGTCATAGGTGACTCTATAGTCCGGCACACTGATGTCCCTCTCACCAGGTTGAACAAGGAGGAAAATTACAGTCAGCTGCCTGTCGGGTGCCAGGATCCGTCACATAACGCATGCACTCAAGTCACTCCACAACGAGTACAGATATGACTCTGTCATTGTCCATGTCGGAGTGAATGACTTGAGGCATACCTCCCCGGACTCCATGAAAAGAGACATGGAAGAGCTCTCGGATCACGTGGCCCAGGCAGGTATGACCCTAGCCCTGAATGATACCACGATATAAGGACAAAATGATTGACTTCAACAATCGGCTAAGCTTCTGGTGTCATTCAAAGGGGATCCAGTATCTGTCTGCCTGGGACGACATGATTGACAGACCACGATGGTTTGCCAGAGGTGGTCTGCACCTGTCACCCCTGGGATTCAGGTTACTGGCTAAGGCTCTTGCCACCCCTATAGTGCCTTCTTTAGGCAAAGTTCAAAGGACAAAACCACCACCGTAACAGGTACAAGCATGCGAAATCTGAAGGTAATGCTACTCAATGCTAGAAGTCTAAACCTCAAAATGCACTCTCTCGAGGCACTCCTAAAAATGGAGAACATCGATATCTGTGCGGTAACTGAGGCCTGGTTCAAGGCTCCAGACAGCACCCCTGCAATACCAGGCTACAACTCTTACCACACTTTTCGGCCACCAAACCAGGACGGAAACACTAAAGGTGGATGAGTGTCGATATTCACCAAGGATATTCACACCGCCAGGCTAGACGCCCAACACAATGCGTCTGAAATTCTCCAGGTGCAACTAACACTAGGTAAGACTGCAATCCAAATTGTAGCTTGCTACAGATCCCCCACCATACCCCAAGATTCTCACTACGCCTTTCTAAACATACTGGAAAATATTAAGATAGAACCAAACACCCTAATACTGGGTGATTTTAACTACCCTGCCATTAACTGGGAAAACTACTCATGTACCAAAACCTTTGCCCAACGGTTCTTGGAATTCATAAATTCCAACGCCCTGGATCAACTAATCCATAGTCCCACCAGGGGCTCCAATATCCCAGACCTGGTCATTACCAACATGGGAAATCGATGCTCCACACCTATGGTCACCCCCTCGTTAGTCAGGTCTGACCATAAGCTAATCACCCTTAACATCCACATCCCACCCCACCCCAGTAAGGAAACCTCCATAAAAAACCTTGTCCAAAGCCAACCCCGTGCTACTCAAGTCAGAAGTGACAATCTTCACGACACCCATGCAGACGGGAGCTGAAAGTTCAACTGCTGAATCCTACACTAAGGCACTGTACGAGCACATCCACTCATGCATGAATCGTGCCATCCCAAATAGAACCAAGATGCTCTCATCCAAAAAAAAGGAAGCCAATCTGGTGGTCCCCTGCCATAAAAAATACTTTGCAACAAAAGGAAGAAACTGTTGCAGGAAAGAGGAAAATCCCAGGCTGCAAAAATCTCCCTTACCAGCCTCAGTAAGAAACTGAGATCCCTCATAAAATCCTCCAAAGCTAGTTACGAATATAAAATTGCCAAAGATTCCAAAGACAACCAGAAGGCATTCTATAACTATGTCAAGAATCTAAATGGCGATGCTCAGATCTGCTCTGAGCTAAAACAGAATGGCATTAAATATACTGATCCCAAGGATATTGCCAATATCCTGGCAGATCGATTCAGTGCCAACTTCACCCCCCCTCTCACCCCCTAAATGGCCCATCTCAATACCGGAAGATTGCCAGATTCCGGTAATAATGGCCACACAGGTAAAAAACGCACTCTCCAAAGCTAAGAATACAGCATCCATGGGACCAGATGACATCCTGGGCTGTGTACTACATGAACTACAATATGAACTGGCACCTCACCTAAGTGTCATGTTTAATCATAGCCTCGCCTCGGGTTTTGTGCCCACTGAGTGGCACAGAGCTACAGTTATCCCATTCCACAAGGGGGGATCCACCTTGGATCCCGGAAACTACCATCCCATCAATCTGACAAGCCTTATCTGCAAGGCCACAGAGCGTATTATCATGGAACTTAAAAACGAAGACATCGGCGACCTTCAAACACTGGACCCCACCCAGTTTGGGTTCGTGAAGGGCCGATCTTGTCTCCTGAACCTGATTGACTTCTTCGAATCAGTCTCCAGAGCCATGGACAAGGGTAAGGTGGTACACACAGCCTATCTAGACCTTGCCAAGGCCTTTGACACCATCCCCCACTCTGGAATCATAGACAAACTTACTATGCTGGGCATTAATCCCCACGTCACCCAATGGGTTGCTAACTGGCTTACTGATAGAACTCACACTGTAAAAGTAGCCAACTCCAAATCCAGCTCCAGACAAGTGACAAGTGGAGTACCTCAGGGTCCAGTCCTGGGACCGCTCTTGTTTGGCATCTACTTCTGTGAAGTACAGGCCAACACTAAGGGACTCTGGCTAACAAAGTTCGCAGATGACTGCAAACTGGGAGCCATTATTGAATCCCCAAATGATGTGGATACTCTACGAAAGGGCCTTACAGAAACAGATGCTTGGTGCCAGAGCCATGGGCTCAAGCTCAGTGCCAAGAAATGTATAGTTATCCCCTTTGGGAAACAACACGTATCCGTGAATTACCATATAGGTGGCAGCACACTAATCAGCGAAAGTGTGATAAGAGACTTAGGGACACAGGTGGACAGTGGTCTCACCTTCGATAACCACATCGCTACAACAGTCAGGAAATCCTTCTATGTGGCACACCTCATCACTAAGGGCTTTTCATCCAGAAAAAGGAGGTCACTGTCCCACTGTACTCATCACTCATTAGACCCATTATAGAATACAACGCCCCATTTGGTATGTACCTCTCAAGACATCTGCAACAACTGGAAAGGCCGCAGAAATACCTCACTAAAAGAATCACAGGCCTAAAGCAGATGCCCTACGCTGACCGCCTTAAAAAAACTCCAGCTATACTCTGTCGCATATCGTCTACTCAGAGGCGATCTCTGCTTAACATACAAGGCCATGTCAAACCCAGAGCTGTTGGACATGCTACACTTAAAGAAATCCCAATCCCTCAGAGCCACACGCTCCAGGGATCTAAACCTTGTCATCACAATAAACAAAATATGATGGAGGGATAGGTTCCTGACCCAGAGACTCCCCAGACTCTGGAATAGATTGCCCATACATGTCAAGCAGAGTGCCTCTTTGGCCCTCTTCAAAAGGAACCTTGACGACTGGATGGGAGAAAGGAAATTCACCCCAGGGATCACATCAGTCGCCCTGCTAGACAGGGGTCCAGAGAAGTAAATAGTGTGGGAAGAAATAGCCAGGGAATTGTTATGGCCAGGCTTGTATAGCCCCTAGGGCTGATAGCCTAGTACCAACCTATGAACCTATGAACTTTCGCATCATCATTCTTTCCTTCATCCCTCCCATGCAGTTAATACGTATTAATGTGAAAAATATTTAATTTTACATTTTTTTTTACTACCCCTCCCTCTCCTCTTACAAAAGGCATATTTCCCTTGCAGGCAGATAGCCACATTCAGGAAAGTGGTTTCTCCATTGTTATTAGCTTACAATCCCCTTCCATTGTTTCCATAATTAGTTTCAAGCAGCAGTCATCGAAAGCTCTAAGATTAATAGAGACTAAACTAAAGACCTGAAAGCTGACTGGAGAGAAAGCTCAAAAGTTTAATGAAATACTTTGGGCTCTAGCACCCTGAAAAAAGAGGAAATTAGTTGAGTTGAAGAATGCCAGTGCCTCAAAACTGCATATATGCAAGGCTATGGATTTGATATGTGGCTGAGTCAGGTATGGAAATGCGGTACATTAAGACAGCTGGTGGTGGAAACAGAAGTTCAAGAAGTCATCAAAAGATATAAGGGGTGCAGGAAAAAAAAGTGAGGGATAGAAAAGACAGTCCAGGTTAGGAAGAACTACTAGTTGTTTAAGAAAGAGCCTAAGAGAGCAGTCACAGCAGGAAAGAATGAGACATAAGAGGCAGTCTTCCATCCTTTGGAAAGTGACTCGGCAGATGGCACAAAGAAACTCTATCAGGTTGCAAGACAAAGGCATAAAGATAAAGAAGATACTTATTAGACATGATTCATATAGGATGTCAGCAACAACCTGCTCACTAATTCACAAAATATCAAAGCCAGATGGAAGGAGTTCTTACAGCAGCTACAGAATAAAGAAAATCTCACTCAAGCTGAGCTGCCCCAGACACCTCCTAAGATGAAAGAAGAGGAGCCTACCATAGAAGTAAGAAATGCATTAAGGAAAATGAAATCAGGGAAAGCAGCAGGCTCAGATGAGGTCACAGCAAATATGATCAATATGTTGGTTGTATTAGGAGATAGATGGCTCCAGAGGGTACTCATAGCAGTATGGAGCGAAAGTCGTATCCCAGATGACTGGAGAATAAGCATACTAGAGCTACTGGACAAGAATTAAGGGGATAGTCATAATTATTGACAATACAGAGGTATCAAATTCCTGTAACAGTGCATGAAAGTGCTGTACAGGGTGATTGTTAAATGGTTATGCTGTATAGGAGAAAGTAAGTTGCAAGATGAGCAGTTTGGGTTTAGATCAAGCTGCAGCTCAACTGACCCAATGTTTGCAGTGAAGAAGATAGTTGAGACGAAGCTAGAGATAGGGAAATGTTACATCATCTGCATAAAGCAGCTTTGTTGATCTGCCCCCTCTTACTTGTAGTTCATCACCAGCCAAACATTTCATGATTTGGAGAACGCATATGACAATATCCAAATGAAGCTGATTTGAGTATTCCTGTGATGGTTTTGAAGTCCATGAAACAATGGAAAAGTTAGTGTAGGGTATGCATAAGAACCCAATAACACAAGTATGGTCAGTATTTAGACTCACAGAGGAATTCACAATGGGACTGGATGTGCCTGAAGGTTCAGGTTTTAGCCCACTGCTGTTCATACTGGTGATGAGCTACAAGTAACAGGGGACAGATCAACAAAATTGTTTTATGCAGATGATGTAGCATTGCATGCAGACTCTGAACAAGAACTTCAGCAAACAATATGGGATTCAAATTAATACTGAAGACAGATGGGATAAACCTGAGTGCAGATAAAACAGCTTTAAGGGCAGACAATTGGAGAAATCAGAAGAAGCTGAAAATTGAGATAGGAGGGAAAATAGAGGAACAGGTTATCTGCTTCAAGTGTCTTTGTGGAGTAGCTGAGGACAAGAGAAGTGTGAATGAGGAGTTCAAAGCTCGAATCAGTGGAAATGAAGCCGTCTGACACAGAGTATTATGGGCAGTGTGTGACAGAAGAATGACAAAGAAGCTGAAACATAAGGTGTACAAAGCAGTGAGATGCCCAGTAATACTGGATGGTAAAAAAAATAAATAAATCAGGCAGTGAAGGTGGAACAGTTGAGGAAACCAGAGGTAATGGATATTAAATGCTGGAGATGGCTGGTAGGATGTGCACTGTGGAGCAGAATAAGAAATGAGGACATCAGAGCAGAAGCCTAAGTAGCTTCAACTGCAGAGAAGGCCACAAAGAAGAGATCACTGTGATTTGTGCACATGTGCAGGAAATCCAAAGACAATTTAGTGAAAAATATTTGAGACAAACATGGGAGAGCAACAGGAAATGAAGGTGTGCAGCAAAGAGATGAATGGATTGTGTGACAGAAGACCTGTGACAGTTAGGCATGACTGTAAAAGAAGGTAGGATAGTTGAGAGAGAAGGGAGTAGTTCACACAACACCCAGATTCCATGCAGAAAATGGAAAAAAGAGAGTTGTTGTTGATGGTGACAATTGTGATAAAGATGATGGTGATGATAATAATGAATTATCTGCAATCTAATATAATTAGCTTCCTTTACATGCACTGAGCTTCCCACAGGTACTAAGACATGCACACAACATTTGTGTAGCAATATTCATGATGTTTAATAAGTTTGCTCATGCTCATCATATAAATTGAGCAATTCAGAAACAATAATGACATGAGCCCTAATTGGCATAATCATCGCAGACAGTGGGGTAAATCTACTTGTTGTAGAGTGACCAATAAAACAAAGCCTCATTGCATTAATACAAAAAGTACTTTGTGAGGGGTTTGAATATTTCTAGAATCAAACCCTTTCCAAAATGCCATAGATGAAGCCAAGGGCTTGGTAAAGAGGGCCTTCACCCTGCCTGGAATAAATTTGTTATGATGACGATAAAAGGCATTGGCATTAGACAACCATTAGGAAAAAGCTTTGATAAAGGTTGTCCGTTCTTACCTTCACAAGAAATGAACAACTAACCCATAGATCTAAAAATGTTGTTTTATCAAGATAGTACCAGAGTTTTCTGTGGACAACCAAGGTATGGAGTATCCTATCTCCTCCATTTTTAGGTTGAGTAAATAAAACTGGGAGATGAATAGTTTGACTTAAAGTAAACTTACTACTTTAGGCTTTAAAGAAGGATTTGTTCTCAAAGAAACCCTGTTCCTATGGAAAATGAGGTAGGGCTGACTCAGCATAAGAGCCTGCAACTCAGATACCATTTTTACAGAGGTCAGAGCAATCAGTAAAACTGTTTTCCATGTTAAGAACTTCAAGTTAGCTGGACTAGCTGGTTCAAATGGAGTAAGTGTTAGCTTCTCTAAAGATCCAAGAGAGTAGCCACTGGTTTACTTGAAGGCTTTTTATGCAAAACCACTTTCAAGAAAATTTTGAAATGAGACTGCCTTGAAAGAGGAGGATCTATGGGCAGACATGCTGAAATGGCCAATAAATGTATTTCGATAGAGGAATAAGAAAATAAATAGGATAATAACTCACAAATATTGTAGAACCAGAGAATAACTAGCCCCAAATGGGTTCTAGTTGTATTATTGGCACCAACTAGAAAACCTTTTCCATTTGCTAATATATGATTTTCTAGTATTAGGCTTTCTTACCTCCATTAGTACCTGATGAATGTCCTCAGTAAATGGGTGCCTGAAAGGAATTAAGACCCTATCATGCAGGCAATGAATTGAAAATTATTCATTTTGGAGTGTATCAAATACCCCTGTTCTTGTGCGAGTATACCAAGTGAGTAGATCAAGTCTGTAAGGAAGCTTTTGGTAATTGCACATGGCTATTTCTGAAAGAAGGAAGAACTACAGTTGCTTAGATCAGAAGGGTGTCCATACAATGCTCATGGCAGATTCCTTCTGAATCTTCAGAAGTACCCTGGATATTGGTAGAAAGGGTGGAAAAGCATAGAGGAGCATTCCTGTCTAAAGGAAAAAAGGCACCTGTCTTCCTTCATAGAGACATGGAACAGCATCTTGCCAATTGATTGTTCAAAGAGGAGGCAAAGTGTCTACTTGAGGAACTCCTCACAGATGGATGAAAAATTGGAAGCCCCTCTGATCTAATTTCCATTCATAAGGGTCTGCCGCAGTTCTGGTCAGCTCGTCTGCCATACAGTTTTGCTCTGATGGAATACAAGATCCCTGTAGAGTGAGCTTGTGTTGTGGAGCTATATATCAATCAAACATGGCTAATCTGCAAAGTGGGTACAACTTGGCTCCCCTTGCTTATTGGTGTACCACCTGACTGAAGTACTGTCTGAAATCACTTGAAGAGGTTCCAGGAGCCAAATATAGTTCAGACACTTGAGTACCTTGATTAAAGCAAGCCTCTCCTGGATATTTATGTGCTTGCATCTGTCCTTGGTGTCCCACGCCCCTTGCAATTGTATTCTTCCTGAAACCACTCCCCAAGCAAAGTCTGAAATGGCTGCTTTGGAGAAGGGAGGGAAAAAGGGAGATATAGATTTAAGGGTGTGTGCTATCTCCACCAAAAGATTTCTCTTCTGACAACCACCAGCATTGGGAATTGAAAAGATAAAAGATATTGATGTTAGGACCAAAGGTATTTCAGATACCGCTGCATATTTCTCATGTGGAGTCTTGCTAGGGGTATAATGAGAATCATAGATGTCATAAGGCCCATAATCCTGAGGCATTCCCTCGCACTGACTGAAATCTGAGTGGAAATTTTTTGACACAGATCTAAATATAGATCCATTTTTTTTTCCTGTGGATGAAAAGCTCTTTGAACTGAGGTGTCTAGTTGATATTCTAGAAAACAATCCTGTGTGAGACAGGCAAGGAAGACTTTTGAATGCTCTTTTGGAATTCCAACTTCTGTAAGAGATTTCTCATGCAAGAGAGAGTTTCCTGACACTTTGAAAATGACTCTGAAAATATAAACAGGTCATATAAATATGGAAAAAAACAGATACCTTGTAGCCTGCAATGAGCTATATGTGGAGCTAGACACCTTGTGATCACTCTTGCTGCAGTGGAAAGTCCAAAGAGTAAAGCAGAGAACTGATAATGTAATCCAGACATATAAAACCTTAAGAAATGTCTGAAGTTTGGATAAATAGGAATGCAATAAGCATCATGTTAACAAGAAACCTGAAAGTGGAAGAATAATTCACAGGTTATGAAGTGACATCATTTTGAATTAGGGCACTATCACAAACGGGATAAGGAAAGCATGATCCAGAACTGGTCTCCAAGTATTTTCTTTCTTTGGCGTTAGGAACATCATTGAATAAAAACCCCTCCCCATCTGGGAAGGAGGAACCAGTTCTAACACTCCTTGGGACAGCATGTGATGAAGAACAGGAGGAAACAAAAGAGGATGATGAATTACCCAAAGTAAAGAAGGAAATGCCTCCCACTGCCACCTCTAACCTTGATGAATGATATTTAGAACCCATTTGTCTAAACAATCTGTTGCCAAAGAAAAAAAACGGAGATTAAGACTTTCTGGAAGAAAAAGGGGGCCAGAGTGGGAGTGGTTGATCACAATTTTTGATCACCACTGAAGCAGAGAAGACAATCCCTAAAACTTTATCAAAGGTAGAATTTAAAGTCTGATTTTTAACATCATCTGGAAGGTTCTGAGAAAGTAGCCATGCAAACCTCCTTAAAACAGTATTAGTGGCTATAGCCTTGGAATAAGTATCAACAGAGTCATACACACACTGCAAACAATGAGTAGTGATCTGTGTAACAGAAGAAACTATGATATTTTAAACAAGCAGATTTTTTCTCGCAAGAAAAACACACAAACATTCTTTATACTTTCACAATTTATCAGAATAAACTTTAACACAAGCCTGCTGATACAAAATTCTCAAAATCAAAATTGCAGAAATTTACAATTCTTCTATACCTATTAATAAATTTCCATTCCTTATTAGAAACAGCAGGATTGGAATTAACTATGTGCTTAGCAACAGTTGGATCAACCAAGATTATAGCTGCTGGATCAGGTTTGGGAACAGTGTTAAAAATTTTAAAAGACTAATGAACTTTATATGTCCTATCTGCCTTTTTATGGGCAGCTGACTGACAAACAAGAAAACTACAAACAGTAACATACACAGCCTCTAAAGCTGATAGAACAGGAGGAATGGGTGTAGGTTCTGGAAGATCCTTCTCTAACAACTCATAGTATTTTCTGAGGGACTGAGAAACCTCGGTATTCTCCCACTGAATCAGAAACTGAGCTCTCCTCTGAGTCTGAATCAGGAATCTGAGGAAAAATCCTGAGTTCACCCCTGCAAGCTCCTGTTTAGATTCAAAATCTTGAAATTCTTCAGGAAAAAGTGAAATCCCTCTTTCTTTTGCCAGAAACTACTGTACAATAAGGATCAATAACCTAAATTAAACCTCGAGCCAGACCTAGTAGATAGAATCCTAGCTAAAGGAATTTGAGGAGGGGTAGATGCATGTTTGGTTTTCTGTTTCTTTTTCACTGGAGATGTGCACAACGTTCTGACATAGCAGTGAAACCTTCATTGCTCCATCTCCCAAGACCAGCAATAGTGTCTCTCTCTCTCTCTCTCTCTCTCTCTCTCTTATCTTCTGAGGGGACTCCAACAGCTGCAGAGGACATGGATAATCTCTGGACCATAGTGGCTGTAGGTGCTACACCAGAGGGATTCAGGGTAAAAGATGAATGGTTTGAGGTACAACAAATGGCCACAGCAGTCACCCACATATGGCTGAGGCAAACTGCTAGCCTGCTGTGGTGGCAAAAGATGTTTGCTTATTTTTTTCTTTTTGTGGCTGGAAGAAGGACTGACCATGGGACTGGTAGCCTCTTCCATGGTCAGGCCAAAAATGGTACCTCTTTCCCGGGGAAGATGTGAGCAGCAAATGCATGTAAAACTACCAGTCCACAAAAGTTACTTAAAAAAAATATTTTTAAGAAAAACTGTAAAAAGCACTTTCAAACAATATGCCAGCCTCACCAAGGAAAAATAAACACAATTTCATCACAGAAAATATGTTTTCAGTTAATTAATAGTAATTTTAAACTGACAGAAAAAAACAAGTGCTCCATTTAAAAGTACTTTACTGTCTCGGGACAGTCCTTCAAACAATGCGCCTAGCTTTAAAATAACTTTTCTGAAGAGGAAACAATAAAACATCAGTAAATTTAAGAAAATGGAAGGTTTTCACCCAAGGGGAACTTATCTGCCCAGCAAAGGAAAGAAAAAGCCAACCATTCATCCTCAAAAGCCTCAGTGCAGCATATTCTTTGGTGGCAGTAAAGCTCTGATGGGCTTTGCACACAAACTTGTCTTTTAATCAGCTCAAGCTGTTTGACAGTTTGCAAGCACAAAAGGTGCCCTAAAACTTTGAAAGTTGGCCAGCCCTCATATCCTTGACAGGCTATAACTCATATGGGCGGCCATGCTGTATACAAATGATTGTATAAGAAAGTGGCAAGTAAGCTAATGAGGCCAGAAGACATGGTGGAATGATTCATAAATGTTTAAAATTCTTGCAGCGATACTGCTCCTGCCTTAGATTTGTACATGGCCAGATGTTCTTGTTCAGACAGTGTAAACCACTGAATTATGTTATAAGTTGATGCAGCTATTATAAACTTGTATCTGTAAGAGGTTCTGGTAGCAGCCACTGCAGCTGATGTTGTGTGATGTCACATGTGGAGGTGCTGGCTATATCAACCACACAACATGTCATGCTCCTCATAACACTGACATAGAGGCCATAACATTTATATTCAGTCTTGGATTAGTAAAAGCTCTTGGATACGTTTTTTTTTTTTTTTTTTTTTGGTTTGCACAGATCTATATTGCTGATTGGATGCTATCCTGGTCTTTGTTTAAGAAAGACTATACATCACTGGGCCAAATTATTTTCCTTGCCATTTTGGCTCATACACTGACCTAATATACTGAGGACAACAAGTTGTGGCATCTGATCTTTCTGACTTCTTATATCAGCTTGAAACCCTCCCACCCTTTTGTTGCTCTTATTTTAAAAGCCAAAAATCTGATTACCAAAGCTGCTCCTTCCCACTTTGATTACTCTTGTCAGTTGTGTAAGCTAATTAAGTACTTTTTCATTCAATTGTTTTATATAAATCCTTGATATTGAGCACCCACACAGTATAACAAGTTTTGCTCTTGAGCTAACCTCCTTTACTACAAATCATCATTTTGCAAAGCTCCCATCTGCTTAGCATTCGTGTCACACTGAGAGGGTCCTGAATAAATCCTGTGCCCTTCTTGGCAGATAAAAGATTTATCTTACTGTTCTGCACTTCATTTAACTGCTTTATCTGCCAATTTGTGCATTTTCAATAATTTTCAAGTATCCTGGTACTGTTTACTGATTACTGAGAACTACACATTTTAGATTTATTAGCAGTATTACTATGCAATTTGCTACTTGGTATTTTTGTTGATACCTAATTGTTATAGTCCTGCAATTTTGGCACTGCTAAAGGGATTCTACACGGTTTCCTTTGTTTTAAGTGCTTGTATAAATTTGGCATGTTTACGAGGCACTTGCTGATTCCCACTGAGCTTAGGAATGCTTGGTGTCCTCACCTCTGCCTTTAAAGTGATTTTCTTGGCTCACGTGCCAATCATACCTTTCAACCTTTTAGAGCAAGAAATATGGACAAAGCCATCAGTAATGGGGGGACAAAGGCCCAAAAATAGGGGCACTTTTTAAATATTGTTCTTACAAACTTAGAAAATTGATAGAATAACAGGGTTTGCATTAGCATGAATTTTCTGAAAGGTATGAAGTTTAAAACTCAAATGTCTGTCATTATTTTCTAAATTTGACCCTTAATGATTTGCCAACGATTTGCCAGAAAAAACACAATTTTAATGAGAAATGGATCAAAAATATGAGGCAAAAATCTGTACATTCTGCAAAAATCTGTACATTCGAGAGGTATGGTTCCAATTAGGCACAAGCTAAGAACTTGTATTTAAAAATTGTACTTTTAGAAGCTATTTTAGTGAAAGACTACTGATTTCTTGTTTTATTTGGCATTTATTTTATTTATGGCTGAAATCACTGCATTTGTTCAAACTGTCTTTCTATTTGTCTGATTGACTTGAAATTACCTTGTCTAGCTAGTTTGTTAAAGTTGTTTTGTGGTAGCATTCATTCTCAAGCAATCTTTTTTGTGCTTTTACATTAAGAGGACTTGATATTTCATCTAGTGCCAGTAAGAGGTGGCCCGGTCTATCTGAGTTGAAAAACACAGGCGTTTAGATATAAAAACTAAGACTAGGACTGCCACCAGCAATTTATTGATGCATTGCACTAAGTTAAGCTAAGAGTTGCTAGCTTGTGCATTAAATAGCAGTAATACCATATCTTAACACTATCAAATGCCATATCCTAGCACTATTCAACTGTAGTCCATAACCTGAGACCACCTTAGGAGACTTATGTAAAACCCAGTCCTCAAGCCCTAATAGCTCACCCTAATACAGGTCTGGACAACATGGATATGCAATTTCCAAATGTCTCCATAACCAGCTCAGTAGATATGGGCACCCTGACACAATGTAGCAAATGTGTCATGTTCAAAGGCAACCATTTATTCCTTTAAAAAACAAGTACAATATGTGAGAGACGCACATACACAATTTCACTGGAGGCAAAAATCTGGCATGCAAACAAGGTTGGTAAGAAAACACACACTACGTCCACCACACATAATGCCAACACACTCAGACCATCTTATGCTGAGGTACTAAAAAGAAATCTCTCCAAACTTCAAAGACCTCCTAAGCATGACAAGAGCAGTGTCAATCTTCAGCAATATCCAAAGCATACATCAGAAGCAACACCAAGCACCACACATAAGCCTATAACTAATGGACCCCTGAAAACAAAGCCCATAATGCAAGAAAACAATTTCTCCAGGACTCTTGTCATAGGGGACTCTATTGAGGGGACACACAGATACTCCACTCACCAGACTGGACAAAAGGATTATGGTCAGTTGCTTATCTAGAGCCAGGATCCATCAAGTTACACATACATTCAAGTCAAGACAAAGATGGCCTACCTGTGTCCCCCATTGGGCTTCTGGATTCCAGCTAAAATTTTATCCATTCCCTTAGTGCCTTTTTTAGGAAATGACAAAATAACAAACCTACTGGCATAGCAAATAAAACCTGAAGAAACGTAAAGGTGTCACTGCTCAATGCCTTAACAAGAAACTCCACACCCTACAATCTGTCCTCACTCTTGAGAATATAGACATATGTGCTGTTACCAAGACATGGCCACAGAAAGTACCCTGGCAGTGCAAGGCTGCAGTACCTTCCACATATTTAGACCATCAGCCACACAGACAGGGACTAAAGGCAGAGGTGAAAACGTCTATGTTAATAGCAAATATAACTCAAGGTTGGTTAAACAGGATGATACCATGGAGTACTTCCAGGTGCAAATCACCTTATATAGGGTCTCTTACTATATCTTAACAAGTTATAGGTCACCGCCTGTGTCTCAAAAATCCCAGAACTCTTATCAAGACCTACTGGAGGCACTCTCCATCCAACCAAACACTCTATTCATGGGAGTCTACAACTACCCCTCTCTAGACTGGGAAAAAATATGACTGCAGCTTCCAGGCACAAACATTTTTTGGACTCTATTAACACAAGTACCCTTGACCAGTTAGTGCACACTTCAACCAGAGGTTCAAACATACTGGAACTTGTTCTCACCAATATGGGAAAGTACTGCCCCACCTCCCCATGACATCCTCACTGGTGAGGTCAGATCACGTCTTAGTTAAAAAAAAAAATCAACTTGGAAACCCAGCAAAGCTTGTAACAGTTAGAAACTATTGTCAAACAAACTACATCCTATTAAGCAACAGTTTGTCAAAAATTCAGTGCCCTGTTCACAACAGCCTATGCAGAATTATTCACAGAAACAATGAACAAACATATAAATGGCTGCATAGAGGCTGTTGTGCCTACCAGAAGTAAACCCAAAACAAACCCCAAGACAAACCATAATGGTGGAATCCTAATCTTAACAGAGTGTATAATAAAAGGAAAAAAGTCATGGCCAAAGTCAGAAAGATCAACTCAAACAATGACAAGAGCTCACATATAAAACTAAACAGGAAACTAAGAGGACTAATAAAATCTAACAAGGCCATTTACGAGGACAAGATAGATTCTTAGGCTAAAGACACCCTCAAGGCCATGTTCAGCTGTGTCCGAATCCACAAAGGTAACTCAAACCAGTGTGTAGAACTGGTAGTAAATGGTACCACCTTCAGTGAGCACACTGGCATAATGAATCTGCTGGCAGACAAATTCAGCTCAAAGTTTACTCCCCACTCCACCCCCAACCCCTTGTGAAATCCATACCAGAATAATCTCCCCAACAATCAGTAGGGAACAAATATTAATGGCTCTCACTAAGACTAAAAGCATAGCCTCAGTGGGGCCTGGCAATATCCCATGGTGCCTCCTAAATAGCCTGAAACATGACCTATCAGGACCACTTCAGTCACTTATCAGCTACAGCTTTAAAGCAGGTTATGTACCAAGTAAATGGAGGATGGGAACAGTTATCCCTCTTCACAAGGGTGGACCATCAACCAACCCTGAAAACTACAGACCTATTAGTCTGACTAGTCTAATATACAAAGTGATGGAATGAATTATCATGGAAATTATTAACAAAGACAGTGGCAACCTACAGACACTGGACCCATCCCAGTATGGTTTGGTCAAAGGAAGGTCATGCCTACTTAACCTGTTAGACTTCTTTGAGAAGGTAACCAAAGCAATGGATGAAGGGAAAATAGTGCATACTGCCTACCTAGACCTGGCTAAGGCATTCAACAGAATACTCCACTCAGATATTGAGGTCATCTCGCCTAATAAGGCATAAATCCCTACAGAACTGACTGGATTGCCAGCTGGCTCTCTGATAGGACCCAGGAAGTCAGGATTGGTGAGACCACTTTCACCAAGAGGCATGTCACCAATGGAGTACCATAAGGCTCCATGCTGGGGCCACTCGTGTTTTGACTTCTACTTTTCAGAGGTCAGGGCTAATGTCAAGGGCCTCTGGCTCACCAAGTTTGCAGACAATTGCAAATTGGGAGTTATCATACATTCTCCCCTTGGCACTGTCATTCTGCAAGGGGGTCTAACACAGACAAATTACTGATGCCAAAGCCACAGATTAAAACTCAATGCAAAGTACATTGTAGTGCCTTTTGGGAAAACGTCTGCCCAGGCAAATTTCTTAATTGATAATACATCCCTAAGAGTTGACCCAGTAGTTAGAGATCTGGGAATATATGTAGACAATAATCTGGCCTTTGATCATCATGTAGCCAAGGTAGCAAGAAAATTGTTCTGTGTTACCCAGCTCATAACTAAGAGAATGGGATCCAGGTCCAAAGAAGTTATAGTACCACTGTACTCATCCCTTATCAGATCTGTATGATTCCCCCTTTGGCATCTACCTGAATAGGCATATGCAACAGTTGGAATGCACACAGAGGTTCCTCACCAAGAGAATCCTGGGTATTAACACACTGTCCTATACAGATCACCTTAGAGTTCTGTCTCTGTACTCAGTCTCCTACAGGTTGTTGACAGGCAATCTGTGTTTGGCATATAAAACACTTTTAGATCCAGCCCTAATGGAGCTTTTGCACATCTATAAAATGGTTAACACAAGAAACACTAAATCCATGGATTTGAACTTTGTTTGCAACATAATTAGAACATACTGGTGAGACAGATATGTGACTAAAAGGATCCCCATGCTCAGGAATAGGCTTCCCATCCACGTGAAGCAGAGTCCATCCCTAACTCTATTCAAACGTAATCTTGACCATTGGATGGACAATTGAAAATTCATCCCTGAACTGGTCGCCATGTCTTTCATAGACAGAGCCTGACAGTACACATCTCTAACTAACCTACCCCCTCCACATAACTTTTTAGTAATCTTCAAACAACCATACCCTTCCTTACAAATATACCCCCATTAAGGCACACATGTTTCAAGGGGATGCAACTGGGTTGGGTTGCATGAGTAGGCTTATAAAGACCTTGGTGGTTGTTAGCCTCATATATACCTATGAACCTCTGACATAATGAATTGGTACTGTGTGGACAGATACAACATACAGGAAATTGTGGAGATGTGCTGCCATCATTAGCAGCCTCATAGGAGTCACAGAGTACCCATCCCAGTGGATACAAAAGTATTGTGGCTTTGCATATATTAGCTACACGAACCTTAGAATAACTCACAAAGACACAAAAAGAGTATCTCCGGCATCTACCATGAGAATATTCCTCCAGTTCCTTGATGTTATACTTCAGCAGAGAAAAGAACAAACACCATGCAGGACATCTCTTCTGTAGCCCTCTTCCTTGAGGTACTGGGGACAATAGCCTGTACCCACATAAAAAAAAGAGCCTCACCTGATTAATAGGAAAGGAGGTATGTGAACCACAAAGGGTTTCATGCCATGGTTAGTAATGCAGAGGATAACATCTACAATGTGTGTGCAGACCACTCAGGCAGTTTCTGTGACTCATATATTTGACACACGTGATCTTTATCAATGGTTTGTTGGGGTGACTTCCCACAAGGCCAGATATGCCCTGTAACCCTGGGTAAGATACCAATTAAAAATCTTCATAACCAAGCTGAACACGATTACAACCATACTATAGCACAAACCAAAAACATGACAGACTGTGTGTGGGGTGCTAAAGGCATGGTTCCACTGTCTGAAGACAGCCAGTGGTGCCCTGCAGTATGACCTATCCAAGTGTGCAAAAATAATGAGTGTGTGTGCTATGTTACACAGTATTATAATTAAGAAGCAGTTACAGCAGGGTGGTCTTATGCAGGGATTCCAGTTCTCTGCATCACTGGCAGTAGCAGCAGCTGAGACAGATGAGGAGTTAAAGGAGGAACCAGCACCAGGGGATGACCAGTCCAAATAAGATGGATACAGCATGCCATGACACTACTAAAGAGGCAGTGGATTGCCCAGAGCTTTATAACATAACCATACAAAAGTTAAGCAGATATGATACAACAGAAATCTTGCATAGAAAAACACCAGACTGTGCTTACCTATACATAAGCTGGACATTCGATGCATCAGATATAGGCAACCAAAGTAGCAATATACAAAGTGCAGTGCACAGTTATCATTTGCACAGGGGAGAAGGGAGTACATAGCTATACAAGAGCTAAGTAGACATATTCAGTAAAACTGATGCACACAAAAACACCAGACAGTGATTACTGATGCAGAGGCTGGCCATGCTGTGCATCAGACATAGACAACTCAAGTAGAAATGTACAAAGGGCAGGCAGCGATGTGGAATAGTGTACATAACTATATAAGAGCTAAGTGTTCATATAACACTAAATAATGATTCCTTCAGAAACACCAGACTGTGCTTACCCATGTGTAGACTGACCATTCCATGCATTAATGTACAAAGGGCAATGTACATCATCATCGACAGAGGTGAGGAAAGAAGTACAGTAACGCATCTCTTTCACAGGTGTGTGTGTGTGTGTGTGTGTGTGTGTGTGTGTGTGTGTGTGTGTGTGTGTGTGTGTGTGTGTGAGAGAGAGGGAGAGAGAGCTCAGAGGTACATACAAATAAATATCCTTAAAGTGAAAGTGTCAGAAATGGTACTTGATGCTTAATATTGGGATGGGCCATATTTAATGTGGAAGTGTGGATGTGCTGAGGGCTGTGGTGCTGTGTGCGCATGTCTTAGGATTATGGTTCCTCGATTATTGCATGCTGTTTACCAATTGTTCATGTTTTCACTTTTCCACAGTGTTTTAACTTTCCATTGAAAAGTATATTTTTTAAACCTCATCATATGTTCCACTTTGGCATCACTTACTAATGTACTGGTTTAGACAATATTGGTTATTCAGTCCCTGGTTCAAATCCATTGAAGTCTAAATTGTAGCAGTCTGAAAAAAAAATAGTTCTTTGCAGTAAGCACTTAAAATACACATATGGGGTAAGGGTACGCATAGTATGTGTATGCAACAGGCCGTCTTTGATGTCTACATTGTCTTTACAGTAGATGGTGGGTTCTAATCCCCTGATTGTTGTATGCTGTTTGACAATGGTAATTTTAGTCTTTCACAAAGTTCTAACATTACCTTGAAATGTGTGTTTTTCTTACAACCTTATCGTAACTTTTTTGTGGCATGACTTGCTAATGCATTGGTCTAGAGAACAGCAATTAGTCCATTGAGGCTGAAGTCATAGCAGGCTGACAAATAATCATTATCACTTACCAATAACATACCATGCAAATATACAATACACTTTGTTCTGCCGCTTGACTTTTTTATAGGTATAGCTGAATGAAGTTCTACTAGATTTTAAAGACTGATGAAACAACAAGCCAAAATATACAGAAAAGAAATGACAGCAATCCATACAAATCAGTTTATTGTCTTAGTGTCTCAGATGTCAAGCTTTCAAGGGATGATCAAATTCACAGATACCCACACATAATAACAGAATCAATTTTTCAAGTAATTAAACAATTAGAAAAAATTTCCAATTACAAACTTGATTAAGACCATTATGAATCAAAGTATTAAACTTTGATTACTTATATTAAAGTATAAAAATATTTTCTTTATTTTGCAACTTATTTTAACTAACTTTTCATTCAAACTCAAAGTATTACTTGTTCTAAAATAGTACCCTTTAAATTAAATAAGTCATCCTTATGAAATTCATTGTAACTAATTGCAAAAAGGATTCTCTTTAACAGTATTAGGAATATCTCCTAACAAATTTCTTAATTCTAGTAGAAAATCATCTCTTGGTCTCACCTATATAAAATAAATGACAAGGACACTCAGTAGCATAAATAACTGTGCTGCCATTGCAGGTGAATTCTCCTTTAACTTGCAGTTGTAACAATTTCTCTCTCGAGTGTTAGAGGCTTGCCAATAAGATAAAAAAAAAACTTTGTTATAACCTCTGTCTACAAAACTTTAATCAGCTGTTTGGATTCATTTAGGAAATCAGTACTATCAGGGCATAATTACCCAATCCTTAAACAAAAAAACCCTCTCCTTTAGGGAGAAAAGGAATAAGATGATCTGGATGAAAACTGGAACCAAATAAATGATCTATAAATCTTAGTATTTAATAATTCACCTACAGTACCAGTTAAAGTAATATCCAAATAATTAGTAACAGAAGAATGACTGTCAATGGTAAAATCCAAGCCAAAAATGATTATTTTTAAGATAGCCAATAAAATCAGAATCACATAATCAATTAACAAAAAAATAACACCAGATGAGTAAAAAAAGAACAGTAACTACATTCCTTCTCAAATAAATACATAGACATATGAAACAGCAAATGATGACCCCATAGTTGTCATCCAAAGCATTTTGATGAGTGACATAGCTGTGCCTCTCAATTGTCTATAATTCTCTACCATTAAATTAAAAAATATATATATTAGTAAGACAAAATTCAACCAAATCAACCAAATATAAAGTCCTGGGTATATCACCAATGGTAAATAATAGCCTCAATTCCAATCTTATCTTTATATATATATATATATATATATATATATATATATATATATATATATATTGTTAGAAAAATATGTACTAATGTATATGTTTAGTGCTTATTAGAAGCTAAAAGGGTTAACACATTTCATTCTATTTTATGTACAGCTTAATTCTGTATGAAATTATAAGATGCTTTTTCAAACTGCATTATGCTTTCTGAAAACTGCAAGATGCTCTCTGACCTAGTATTTGCTAGCACAGCAAAATTCATGTTTATGCCTTTTGGAAATTTACTGAGAAGCAGGTGATTATCTGCTAGGTCAGGAAAATGAATGAATAGTGAATGAATAGAACAATACTGTTTTCTATAATGTGATTGAATATGAACAATCAGCTCTGTTCGTGTTATGAGAACATGCACAGCTGCGGAAAAGACGAGATACATCAAACAAAGACTGCTTGAAGACATGAACTATGATCTGTACTTGCTTTGTGCTCAAATTAGCCATAGTACCTTGAATGGTAACATTGCATAGTGAGAAGTTATATCTGACCGGTGGTCATCAAGGCCACGTTGTTTTTCTTAGGAAGTTTTTTTGTAAACCCGATATGCCAGCAGAAAATCATGGACAGGCAGCTGCTGTGAAATAATATTGAAAGAACTTGTGATTTATTACGTCAGCTTGGTAGGCAATGCCTTGTAAGAAATGTATAAGAATAGCTTCACTTCCTGATTCTAGTTAGACAAACTCTGTATTAGCACGTTTTTGTCTCCTTGCTGCAAGATTAAAGTGCCTTAACCTGAACCTGCCATGTGTTGATCATTTTGAAGTTATTTTTCCTTTGACAGATTGGTCCTCCGGACCGGAAACTCTCACTTCACCTCAGGTCAGATGGGCCAGGTGGCATGAAACCGTACGGGGAAGAGACCACATCGGTTCTTCTGCTTTGAAAGACCTTCAACTGAATTGTCGTTCAAAAGAGGCCAGCCACCTTTCTGATCTGCGACTGGAGGACGAGTTAGCATACGAACCAGAGACAGTCATTCACGGAGGCTCATGTAAGGTGAGATTTACCTTTTTTCTGTTTTAGATCAGGGACTTGATTTGAATCATCTGTCAGGAGATTTGTTTTGTACAAGTCAGGGACAAAAAGATTGCAGTCTTGTCATAGATCAGGGAAACAGAATAGGTAAGACAGTTATTCTAGATAAACTGTGAAACAGAAAGTCGTGGTACCACGTGAAAATAAGAAGGGTTACGTAACATTTTTTAACAGTCAGAACAATACGGGTAATAAGTGCACAAAAAGTTCCCAAGATCCACCGCTAACCGAAGATGCAAAATATATGCAATTACAGCGTGCCGACAATGTTAGGTACTATACAAAATGGGTTAATAAATATGAATTTGATGGCAAATTAGAATAAATCCTTGCTTATTAAACTTGTCAAACAGCTTAAAACTGATGCAAAAGGTCAGGTAAGAAAGCAACATCAATTGGGCATTCCTCAGGCACACAGGTGGATTGAGGAAGCAAACCGTAGGGAACAAAAAGTAATAATTCAAAAGCTATGTTTCTAGATAAAGAAAACAATAATTTGGTAATAGCATCAGCCCCTCCACCCCCTCTGCTTCCCGCACCAGAATATGAAGCGAGTGGACAACCTGGTCCACCTCCGCTATACCCGGCTGCCACTGCGAAGCCAAGACCGTATGTCAGGGATCCCATCGAGACTAGGTCTCGAACATGTAACTTAAGCGGGGATACTGAGTTATATCAAATAAATTCATGAGCTATGAGTGAAGAAGATATGTCCACTCATAGAAGTACCAAATCCTCAGGCAGGACAGGCAGGACCAGTCCCGACTCTCCTAGTATCTAGACCGTGGGCACCGGAAGACATCTGGAAAGCCACAGAGGGAATTCCCCATTCAAAAGTTAATTTTAGAAAATTCTCAGAAGACTTACAGGGCATGAGGTTAAGTTATCATTTAAATGGAGAAGAAGTAGAAAAAGTAGTCAGACAAATCATAGGTCCAGATTGGCACATGATCAGTGGCAACTGGAATCCCTGTGACACAGAACACAAGCCACTCCCACATAGCAACGCAGAACTGGATAACAGAGTGAAAGGTCTAACAGATCGAATCTCTGAGAAATGGAAACCTAGGGCAGACTGGACTTGCATTAATCAATGCATTCAACAGGAAGGTGAAACTGTTGACAGATATTATGCTAGATTATTAGAGTGTTTAATAACCATTGTGGAATGCAGGTACCTGAAGACCAGACACATGATTCCCCATATGAGCAGCAATTAAAGAATGCATTTTTGAAAGGCAGTATTTTGCCTATAAACAGCTTTATTACAAAGCACATGGTAGACCATCATACAAGTAGATTACAGTCACTACTTGAATATGCTAGACATGCCAAAAAGCATTTTAACAGTAAAAAGAAATAGAAAACTCAAGTATTTGCTGTAGAAGATGGAGCAGAAGTTTTCATAGTACAATCAGGAAAAAAGGGCAAGAAAAATGCCCAACGAAACACACAATCTGATAAAAGATCAGAAGAGTTTGAAGAAAGAAAGAAAAGGGGTGAATGGTTTAATTGTGGAAAAAAGGGACATTTAGCAAGGGATTGCAAGCAAAACAAGAAGGTAGCCATTGAAGATAAGGAGGGTGAGGACTGACTATATGATAGTCAAGAATCACTAGAAGGGAGTAACCGAGGAAAGACAAATGCAAATGTGATAGAAGGAGTAGAGGATGTGATAGAAGAAATAGAGGAAGTACAAGAAATCACAGATGGTGAAGAAAGTGAAATTTTGGACTTAGCATTATTGAGCCTAGAGCTCTATTTAGCAGACACAAAACCGGAAGTTACACTTCTGGTAGAAGGGAGGGAAGTTAAATTCCTGTGTGACTCAGGGGCTTCACGAACCCTGATACATTCTTCCAAACTACCAGAAAATTCAGAATCACTTGATTACATATTAGTGAAAGCAGCTAATGGACAGCTGTATCGGGAGCCACTCTCCCATAACATAGCAATAACTGACCCTGTTTCAGGGATGACCCAGAAAAGCAAAACTGTTGTTTCTGCAAAATGCTCAGTAAACCTTTTGGGCAGAGATCTTATGCAGATATTTGGCATAGCAGTAGTACCGACTATGCGGGGTATGGAAGCACAGCAACAAATGGATACTTTTGTGGTGTGACCGGAAGGTGAAACATTTTATTGGTACAGCCAGGACTTAGTCACGACTGGTCCAGGGGCAGTAACTGAAGAACTGATGAATGTAGCCATCAGTAAGTCCCCCTCCCTTGACACTGATAAACACCATTTGTTGTACTGTACTCTGTATTATTGTAGCACACCAGGACCTGATAAGGAATATGAGCAAGAACTGCTTAAAAACCATGCAAACAGATTAGTATTACGTAATCTGTACTGGGACACAGAAGGGAACAGTGTAGTTAGCTGTTCATTGCCCCAGGAATTCTTTGCACTCTATAAATCTAATAGATTACCACATGTTAGTTTAACTAAGGACAAGAATGTGAAATGGGCAGACCTTGGAGAAAAAGTCACAAAGTGGGAAAAACAGACAGAGCTAGAATTGTCAGAACAGGGAGTACAGAAGCAGAAGTTAAATTGGATAACACAGACACACCCAGCTGTACACATGCAGTCTAGTGAGGACAGCTGATTAGCACTCTTATGAGAAGAGGAAGAAAAAGCCTTATGGAGCATACCAGAAACTCTCTGGTCAGCCGGGAAATCAGATGTAGGACTAATTCGTACAGCAGGACCAGTTACTATTATGCCAAAATCAGCATTTAGACCTAAAAAAGACAGTATCCCTTAAGAAAGGCTGCAGAAGTAGGAATCAAACCTATAATAGCAGCCTTACTTAAGGAAGGAGTACTGGTAGAATCTCCCAATTCGCCATGTAACACACCCTTATTTCCTGTCAGGAAAGCAAACGGAGAATGGCGTATGGTCCAAGATTTACAAGCTGTAAATGACGCAGTAATACCTAGAGCACCTACGGTGTCAGATCCACACACCCTATTGAATGATTTAAAGCCTCAACAGAAGTATTTTCCTGTGGTAGATATTAGCAATGCGTTCTTTTCAATACCGATACACCCTGACAGCCAACATTGGTTTGCATTCACATTTCAGGGGAAAAGGTATACATACACACGACTACCACAGGGGTATTGTGAAAGTTCAACAATATTTGCACAATAGATGGCAAGCAACTTGGCAGGATTTAGCCCACCAAGAGGCATCCAAATTTTACTTTATGTAGACGATATCCTGCTGGCAGCCCCCACCCAGCAAGAATGCAGAGAAGATACCATGGCATTACTACAATTTCTAGCCACTCAAGGACATAAAGTAAACAAAAACAAATTGCAGCTTTGGAGAAAGCAGGTTAAATACCTGGGATATGTAATATCCAAAGAAGGCAGAACATTAGATGAAGATAGGAAAATAGCAATATTAAAAGCATCCAAACCGACTACCAAGAAGGAAATGATGTCCTTCCTGGGCACGACTAATTTCTGTCGGAGTTGGATTCCAAACTATGCCTTGTAGTCTGCTCCACTGACCAGCTTGATATACAAAAAGCCTATGGCAGCACAAGATTTATTACAATGGACACCAGAAGCAGAATCAGCTTTCTGCAAACTGAAACAACTGATAGCATCCTCATTAGTTTTAGGATTACCAAACTATCATAAACGTTTTTTCCAAATTGTAGATTGTAAGCAAGGTTACATGACATCAGTGTTAACACAGCAACATGGGGATAAGCAATGCCCCATAGCTTACTATTCATCACAGCTGGACCCAGTGGCATGATCCCTGCCCATTGTGTACAAGCAGTAGTTGCAGCTGCAATGGCAGTACAGGCTTCAGCCTCAGTAGTGTTGTTCCACCCTCTCACATTGAGAGTGCCTCATGCAGTCGCAATTATTTTGCTGCAAGAAAAAGTAGCATATCTTTCTACTGCTAGACATCTTTCCTGTATGACTACACTCTTGAGCCACCCTCATATGACAATTGAATGATGTACAACTTTAAATCCATCTACCTTGCTCCCGACCCCTGTGGATGGCACACCACACAGCTGCCTGCAGGAGATTGAGCAGAAGACACTGCCTAGAAAAGATCTAATGGATGTTCCCTTGGATGAAGCCGAGGTGACATATTACGTGGACGGCTCATGCAGAAGGGGTCCTACAGGACAGAACCTAGTGGGGTATGCAGTAGTTTCTGATACTGAGATTTTAGAAGCGAAGTCTTTACCACACAACTTATCTGCACAAGCAGCAGAATTGATTGCCTTGACAAGGGCTTGTACCTTAGCAAAGGGTAAATGTGTGAACATTTTTACTGACAGCCAGTACGCTTTTTCTACTGTACATGTTTTTGCGCAACAGTGGAAAAACAGAGGAATGATAACATCTACTGGTAAACCGATTAATCATGCGCAATTTATTTTAGATTTGTTAGAATCCATTCAGTTACCTCAGAAAGGAGCTATTTGTAAATGTGTAGCTCATACCAAGCAACAGGATAGGATTTCAAAAGGTAATGCGAGAGCTGATACAGCTGCAAAGCAGGCAGCTTCAGCTTCTGAAGTATTTCTTTTAAGTGAGGAATTACAACCTTCTGAGATTTTAGATTTAGAAATGTTGAAAACAATGCAGACACTTACTACGAAAATAGAAAAACATAAATGGATAAAATGAGGAGCAATTCTTGAGAAAGGGCTGTACATCTCCAAAGAAGGAAAACCGATTTTGCCATCTAACTTGTTTAGATATGCAGCTTTGTTGAGCCATGGGCAGTGCCATGTCTCAACAGGGGGGGTGGTACAGTTAGTGAACCGAGTGTTCACTGCATATGGATTTACAAACTACACAAAAAATTGTTTGTTTGTAACAAGCATCATGCACAAGGGGCATTGAAGCCTAAGCAAGGGAGTTTCCCAACACCACCGTACCCGTTCCATACTATCTGTATGGATTTCATAGAGCTAAACAAATGCGAAAATAAGAAGTATTGTCTTGTCATTATAGATATGTTTTCCAAATGGGTGGAATCTTTTCCGACTAAAAATCCAGATGCAGCTACTGTTGCAAAAGTCCTTGTTAAAGAAATTATTCCTAGATTTGGCATACCGGAAAAGATCTACAGTGACAATGGCACACACTTTGTAAATCAAACTATACAACAGTTGAGCCGATATTTCAGAATTTCCTTAAAGAGCCATTGTGCATACCATCCCCCAATCCACAGGATTAGTAGACAGGCATAATGGGGTTTTGAAAAACAAACTTAGGAAATTAATTAGTGAGACACAAAAGTGCTGGGTGCACTGCCTGCCTCTGGCACTGTTGAGCATGAGAACTCTTCCAAATGCAAAGGGGTTAACTCCTTTTGAAATACTGTTTGGGTGGGTATATTATATACCTCAGTGGAAACCTCTCATGCCTGCAGACCAGGAGGCCGACAGTTCACTTGCAGAATATATGAGACGACTTTTAAGTCATAAACAACTTTTGCAGTTGAATTCTGTTTCAGATAAAGAACAAACCAGACCATCGGAAGCAGCAGTAGTCCCAGGCACGTGGGTCTGGGTGAAAGTTATTAAGAGGAAGAATTGGACTACACCGAAGTGGGAAGGGCTGTACCAAGTGCTACTGTCAACACCCACTGCAGTCAGGATCACAGAGCGAGCGTCCTGGATTCATCTGACACACTGTAAATTGGTTAAAATCTTTGAACTGGACAAAAAACTTGTTACTGTTACACAAGAACAAAATGACCACATACGGAACAAATAGAAATGCTGAACAACCTCAGAAGTATTGCATGATCATTCTGTTGGCCATACTGATAACATTAATCTTTTTGTTGTGACCTTTCCTTTTTTCCAGCCACACGAGCTGAACTGAATAAACGTGAATCACTCATAGACTGGCATCCGAACTTTAACACTTACCAAGCAATTAAATATGTGTATGCTGAAACTTTTAATGTTTCGAATTGCTGGATCTGCACAGCTATACCAACAGCATACGGGGGATTATTAATGACTGCTGTCCCCCTAGGGGTCAATGAGACCTGGGAAAATTAGATTTTTGATACTACAACTGTAAAATCACAAGACAAAATAGCATTGTACCTGCCTGTTACACAAAAGAGAATTGTGTGTTTTTACAAAAATGATACTATTCAGGTAGGTTGGAGTAATTGTAATGTGACTGTTCCTTACAAATGTTATACCAAAGCCAATAATGCAGGTTATATCTGTGATGCAAACTATGACTCATATCTTGAGTCGATACATAAAACTATTGATGAGATACAACGTAATCCTGTTCTTTTTAAACAACTATCTATTATTGATAAGAAAATGTTTCATGCAGGGCAAGTGTATATTAATACTAAAGTAGAGAATTGTTATTTTGTTTGTGGGAAAAAGGCATACAAATGGTTACCTGAGAATTGGTCCGGCAGTTGTTTTTTGGGTTACCTGGTTCCGGCCATATGACACACTGCAGTTTTGCATCAGGGAAGAATTCGAAATGTCAGAGAGGTCACCAAGAAACCTGGAAATCCAATCAAGAGACCTGAGAATCCAATGGGATGAATCGAAGCAGGCTGGAGAAACCATAACTCCGTGAAAAACAAAGATAAACTGACACACATGGACTTGAGTGGCACTATTATATCGTGGGCAGGTATAGCCCCTGCATATGGCACAGTGAATTTGATTTAGGAGCTGAGAAAACTGTCCAAACTTCTCAAAGTGATGAGTAATGCAACTTTTTCTGCTCTCGAATTAATGACTGATGAACTGAACGCTATGAGAACTGTGGTGCTTCAAAACCACATGGCTCTTGACTTCACCCTAGCGGCGAAAGGTGGTACATGCGCTTTAATAAAAGAGGAGTGCTGTTCATATATTCCTGACAACAAGCATGAGATAAACGACCATCTCGAGGTGCTTCATCAGGTGTCGGCCATGACCAGGCCCAAACCCACTGACGGATTTTTTCCAGAATTTGTTTGGGGATTGGGGTAGCATCCTAATGAACATCCTGATTGCCATCTGTGTGGGATTACTCCTATTAGGAGTGTGTGTTTGTTGTGGTATTCCCTGCATGAAAAGATTGATCAAAGATTTTATAAACATGTCAGTTTCTGAAACTTTATATCCAGGTACTGAAATTGAAGAACTGTTGAAAAATGAAACACTTTCATAAGTTTAAACTAAATGACTCTCTTAACTGCAAATTCTGAACAGAAAGAGGTTAGGAGAAGAAGCAACTGTTTATGCTTTTGAAAATAGAATAAAAAGTATTAACAGGGGGGAAATGTTCTTACGGGATTTCAGGTCCCAAAAGGCCATACTATCACCCCAGCTGTAAATCCTTCCACCTTCAACCATACTTACAGGACCAGATCCTATCCAACATCTTGCTCAGTCTATCAACATCTCAACCCCAGGCACATTAGCTCTAGATCCAAACACTACCACAAACTAATAAACAAATTCCTGAAGTTCATCACCAAGTATAGACTCAACCTAATACTTGGTGGTGATATTCATCCCAACCCTGGCCCACTCACTTCAGATACACATACCCCCTCTACTTGTAATCTAAGCTACAAACCTACAATTTATAGGCCAACTAACTCTCTCCTAGTCAGTCATCTCAATATTAGAAGCATTAATAACAAGGTACATGAATTGCATGCACTTCTGGATGTCCACTCCCTGAGATTCTCTGTTTATCTGAAACCTGGTTAAAACCTAACACTAAAGACAATGAAGTGTTACCACCTGGGTACAACATACACAGGCTGGATCGTGCTTCGAGGAAGGGGGTGTAGCTGTACTCTATAAATCTGAGTTGAATGTCACCATAGATGTAATACAACCTCCTCAGATTAATAACTCTGAGATTCTTGCCACCAAATTGCAACTTAATAAAAATAAATGCATTAATATCATCTGTATGTACATTCCCCAGGTAACAATATATCTACATTTGAAGATATCCTGTACTGGTTATCATGTCACTACCCCAAGAAACCCTACTACTTGGAGACTTTAACATAGACTGGGGCACCTGTTCCTTAGAATCCCCAACCACCCATATTAACCTGCATGCATTTACACAAATCATATCCACCCCAGGATAGGTAAACCCAACCAAAAAGAAAGTATACTTGACTGGGTACTCATATACAGTCACCCCAACTGTACTCCTCTGGTACCCTCCTTAATGGCCTAAGCGATCACCTTCTCACATATGTAATTAAGCACAAAACCATTAATTCCCAACAACCCTTACTCAGAAAGGTTAGAAACAATAAAAACTTTGACCCTGCCAAATTCCAACAAGAACTAAACTCATGTAATTGGTCTATTCTAAAACACCTCCCCTTAGAGGAAGCAGTAGCATACTTTAACAACAAATTCCTTGAGATCCTTGATTTGCATGCACCTGTTCGTTCAAAGAGAACCAAGGCAAAAACTGCACCATGGCTTTCTATAGAGTCTAAACTCAAAATTACCCTTAGAAACAAAGCATGGGCTTTATGGCGTTCTTCTAAAGACCCTCAAGATCACATTAAATACAGGCAATCCAGGAACGAAACAAAAAATCAATTTTACAAGACAAAAAACAATACTACTGTAATTTACAGACAGTAAATCAAAATAACCCTTGGAAGTTTTGGGCAGGTTTAAATAATCTACTACATCCTGGACAAACTTCAACCCCAGTCCCTGCTGCTACTATTGATAAAACCCCTGAAGATGTTTCTGATAGTTTTAACCAATTCTTTACTGAGACAATTCAAGCCCTAGCTAGCCAACTACCTCCTAGCTCCCCTGGTCTGAAAGTAGCACCCCTAGAAACCTACTGGCGTTCAGCTTCCAACCAATCACCACTTCACTTATCCGTACCTTGATCAAAAAATTAAAACCCACTACACTTTCTGATGATCAACTCCCTGCCGAGTACCTACAAAAATCAGCTGATGCTATTGCTTACCCCGTCTCAATACTAATCAATCGAACCATAGTAGAAGCTAAAATTCTCACCATCTGGAAAATATCCTATGTAATCCCACTTCACAAAGGAGGCAGCTCTACTGAATTCTCCAATTATAGGCCAATAGCTATATTCTCTCCACTTGCAAAGATTATGGAAAAATGTATTCATAGACAATTCATGCACCACCTAATCCAAAATCGCCTTATGGCAGACACTTAGCATGGCTTCCGTCCTCATCACAGCACTACTTCAGCCCTCCTAGCCTTTACTAACACCATAAACCATAATCGCAACAATAATTATATATCCTCAGCCCTCTTTTTGGATCTTTCCAAGGCATTCGATATGGTTGATCACCAACTTTTAATCCACACCCTGCAAACATTCTGTCTAGATACTGGAGCCCTCCAATGGTTTCAATCCTACCTGAATGGTCGATAGCAGGCTGTCCTCTGGCAGTACAAACTCTCTAACCTTCTACCTAACACCCTTGGAGTACCACAAGGCTCTATACTAGGGCCCTTGCTGTTCTCCATCTTCATTAACGACCTTTATACTGTCATCCCAAAAGTCAGCTGTATCCAATATGCTGATGACTCTACTCTGATTTGCTCAGCCACATCTCCAGTAGAGTTATGGTCAGCTACCCAGACCACCTTTAATACAATAGAAAACTGGCTTTCTGAACATCGTCTGATCCTAAATCCCAAAAAAACTAAAATGCTGTTATTTTCACCAACACGTAGGTCTACCGCTTTCACCTTCACCATATATCAAATGATGGCACAATAATTTCCCCTGACCCATCTACAAAACTATTAGGTGTCATCATAGACAATAATCTCAAATTTGACCTGCATGTTAACCAAACTATCAAAACCATCAATAAAAAACTAGGGTCACTTTACAGAATAAAAGCCTTCCTAACCCCTCCAGCTAAAATTGCCATAGCTCACTCTCACCTTCTTTCAACCCTTCTGTATGCATCCCCTCTACTCTTGAATTTGAACAAGACTGTCCTTAACAAACTCTCAATTTGCTACAACCACATTGCCAGGTTTGCCACTGGGCTGCCTTTTAGGACACATCATTGCATCAATCTAAATCAGCTTGGTTGGCTTGAACTTCCTAGCCTAATCCAGTATAACCAACTGATTATGGCCTATAAAATCCTCTATAATCTGGACAATACTCCTGCACTTAAAAATATTATCACCCCCTATAACAATCCTAGACCGCTTCGATCCTCTAACAAACTACTAATTCAGACTAGCAAAATTAATAACACAGCCGGTGATTCTCTCTTCGCAAACTCTGTAAGTAAATCCTGGAACTCACTTCCATCTGATATTACCTTACTTTCCACCTTAGGTCAATTTAAAACTAGACTCAAACAACATTTGTCACTTAACTGGCTATGTCAATGTATCAAGCCTGGCTAACTCAAATGTGTAAAATCTGTTAACCAGTTTACTGTGTAATTTAATTTAATCCTGACTTGTGCTCAGGACTAACTTTAACCTGTGGAACTTGTTTAACTTGCTTACTTATGTAATCTCTGTAAATAATCTGTTTGTAATATGTAATGCTGGTATTATGTAATGCTGTATCTGCTTACCTTTGGAGCTTTTCTCCCCGGGCCTCCGCTGAAAATGGACATGCATCCAGTCGGACTATCCCGGTCAACAAATGTAAAATAAAAAATAAATAAATAAAAATGTTAGAAAAATATGTACTAATGTATATGTTTAGTGTTTATTAGAAGCTAAAAGGGTTAACACATTTCATTCTATTTTATGTACAGCTTAATTCTGTATGAAATTATAAGATGCTTTTTCAAACTGCAGTATGCCTTCTGAAAACTGCAAGATGCTCTCTGACCTAGTATTTACTAGCACAGCAAAATTCATGTTTATGCCTTTTGGAAATTTACTGAGAAGCAGGTGATTATCTGCTAGGTCAGGAAAATGAATGAATAGTGAATGAATAGAACAATACTGTTTCTATAATGTGATTGAATATGAACAATCAGCTCTGTTCGTGTTATGAGAACATGCACAGCTGTGGAAAAGAAGAGATACATTAAACAAAGACTGCTTGAAGAAATGAACTGTAATCTGTACTTGCTTTGTGCTCGAATTAGCCATAGTACCTTGAATGGTAACATTGCATAGTGAGAAGTTGTATCTGACCGGTGGCCATCAAGGCCACGTTGTTTTTCTTAGGAAGTTTTTTTGTAAACCTGATATGCCAGCAGAAAATCATGGACAAACAGCTGCTGTGAAATAATATTGAAAGAACTTGTGATTTATTATGTCAGCTTGGTAGGCAATGCCTTGTAAGAAATGTATAAGAATAGCTTCACCTTCCTGATTCTAGTTAGACAAACTCTGTATTAGCACGTTTTTGTCTCCTTGCTGCAAGTTTAAAGTGCCTTAACCTGAACCTGCTGTGTGTTGATCATTTTCAAGTTATTTTTCCTTTGACATATATATATATATATATATATATATATATATATATATATATATATATATATAAAGTTATATATATATATATATATTATAATTATAATTGGGTCCCCTTCATATGATCAAACTTTTAAAAGTTCGACTTTCATATGACTGAGACCATATGATCGAACTTTTAAAAGTTTGAACGTTCTTAACGGAGATCTCCATACAGTACGGAATGGGAAGATTTCCCTTTTCCACCCTGTAGTGCAATCTCGGAGTTGGTATAGTTAAATAGCAGGGGGTGTGGGGGGTGCAGGGGGACTTGGCCCCTGCTAAAAGCAGTCAGTTATTTTTTTTTGTTTTAATTTTTTATGAGATGTTTGAACTTTTTAAATGTTATCGGCCAGATGAAAGTCGAACATTTGAAAGTTCGATCATCTGAAGTACACCCTTATAATTTTATATATATATATATATATATATATATATATATATATATATATATATATATATATATAGATATATATATATATATATATATATATATACACACATACTATATATATATATATATATATATATATATATATATACACACATACTATATATATATATATATATATATACACACACACACTCTCACACACTCACTGCATCAGCTGTTAACCACTACATATTCTCTTCCCATCTAAAACCTGATAATTTTTGCAATAAATTAGTGTCCAAAATATAAGATGGCAACTTAACACCCTTGTTAAGAATATCACTAATAATTTTGCCTAAATTGTAAAAAAAAAAAAAAAAAAAACATAAAAAACTGTACTTCTACTCCTACTAGGAAAAAATTAGTCTACCGGGGATTAAAAGAGTTATGAATTTTAGGCAAACAATAAAAATTAGCTAACTGAGAAGACGTATTAAACAACTGTTTTTCAACATCTGCCTGGGTAAAATTTTCAAGCAGTTGATGTTTGATTAACAAATGTAAAAACAAATTCAATATATGTTCATAAGCATCAAAAGGAGTACACTCATAATAAAGAATCACTTAAATAAAAAAACACATTTGATAATACTGTTGAATATTCATAACAGTTTTATTTCCTTTATCAGACTGTTTAATATCTAAATTAGAATTTTTATTAAGGTTTTGAAGTGCTTGTCACTTTTCTTTACTCCTATCAAATTCAATACATTTCTTGTCTGAAATGAAAACAAACCACCTAATTCACTATTTAGAAACACTGAAAATGATTTAATACCTTCATTATCTAGTTTCAAACAATAAGTAATACTTTCTTCACAACAAACATAAAATGACTCATGAAAATCCCAACTAGACTCAGAAATAGATTCAGTACTAATATAATTGTCAGAAATTTTAACATTAGGAAAATGGTATAACAAATGAAGCTTCCTGCAAAGCTTAAATAATCTATTCTACATTTATATAACTGTGGAAGCATTGTAGGTACAAATCTGAGCCCCAAATTCAAAATGGCCAACTCACTCTCAGAAAATAGAAAAATTGAAATACTGACAACCAAATTGTCATTGGAGTCAATCAGTTGAGAAGTGGAATGCCGGATTCTGAAACAAAAGGAAATTAAATATGCATTTCTAGCTGTTGAACAAAATGAAACAATTTTACCTTCCATTTTCTTATTCTGCAGGTAGCAACCACCTCTTTGATCCTGTTACTCAAATCTCCTCTTGTGCCAAAACTGATGAAAATTATTCTCCTTTGAATATCATTATGTGGAACATCACTATTCCAATAAATCCCCTTTCTGTTAAAATTTGATGACCCATTGTTATCATTGTAAAAATCAGAAGTTAATGTACGCATAGCTGCTGGAACATTATGCGCAGAGCTCCAAGAAGTGAAAGATACAGAAGAGGAACCCCCAGAAAAGACACTGCATTATAACAGTCCTGACTACCTGGCTTCATAATGTGATGCTTATTGGCTGACCAATCTTTCTGCCATGAAAATGCTCCATTACAGGCATAATCACGATTATCCCTTTCAAGTTTCTTTTTTTTCAGACCCACTGAATCATCTTCAAACATCTTCATTTTAGTTTGCAACTCATGCAATTTAGCAGAAAGAAACAATCTTAGTTCTGCTTTTAATTGTAAATGTAGGTTCTGAATCTTAACATTGATTGAACCCTTTTTGATGGTATAATGTTCAATCAAAATATAGACCCATTCCAAAGCATATTCGTGAGTGGCAGCAACCCACCATTTAGAATGCCTCACTTCATCAGCATTACTAATACCAAATGGAACAGAAAGAGATTAAGAATTTTAAGGCCTTGTGGCATAAAATTGAACTCTAAATACTTTTATACTGTAACAAGTTCTTAGTTTCTGTATATAAGTGGTTTTCAAGCTCAGTTTTTGGTGCTCCACTGATAATTCAGAATGTCTTGAAGGAACCAAGGAAGAAACTAGATTGTTAAAACATTTTTATACTTAAGTTTAATACTTTTATCTTTAATGGTCTTAATCAAGTTTGAAATTGGAAAATGTTCGTAATTGTTTAATTAATTACTTGTTTACTTGATTGTGCTATTTATTTTGTGTGGTTATCTGTGAATTTTATCATCCCTAGAAGGCTTAACAGCTGAGGCACTAGGAGAATAAAACTGATTTATGTGGATTGTTGTTATTTCTTTTCCTTAGATTTTAAAGTCTCTTATTTTATTTTATGCTTCTGTTTTTTTTCCAACAAAACTGCCATCTGTTAATCTACAGCATGAGACCCAATCTTAACAGTGCTTAGGGGTACATATCAAATGTTTGTTATGCCCCTTTATGATGTCAGAATAGTTCTTTGCAGTCATGCCTTTTTCCCAATATCAGCGTGTAATTTTGACACTCCATGCACTACATGGAAATTATAGACCTTCTATGGATGGGGGGGGGGGTCCTCTGCTGGCAGTATTAATCCTCACAACAACCATGAGCAGTCTTACCATTTGTCTGTAACTCTGATTATGTAGGGCATTGTTGATTACTTATTGTGAGGTCAGGCTCATTACTAATGTTCTAGATGTGTACTTTTTTGTACACCATGTTGGAGAACATCAGCCTTTTTTATGATCAGATTATGCTGCCCAATTTGCAAACAGCATAATTTTTTGCTATGTAGAGTCCATCTCCCCAGTTTATATCTGATAATAATAGTCCAGAAAGAGGTGTCCCAATTATAGATCCCAGATGGAATTCTTCTCTCACACAATACTCCTGAAACTCTATGCCAGTTGGCTACAGTCCTTCTGATTCTAGCTTCTCCTTCTCCTCAACCACCATTCCCAGATACTTGAAGCTGCTAATCTGTTCCACTGTTTTTCCTACTATCTCAATTTTCAGCTATGTCTGAGTTTCCCAATTGCTGCCATTACAACTGACTTATCTGTACTCCATTACATCTCATGTGCCTTCAGTTTTGCATTCCATTTCCCTATCATCTGCTGAAGTTCTTGTTCAGAACCTGCAATACATGCCACATCATCTGCATTGAGCAGCATTGTTGATCTGTTCACACCAGCCTGTTTGGTAATGTGGCCCATCATCAGTATAAACAGCAGTGGGCTGAACCCTGATGCATACCCCCTTCTCACTGGGAACCCATCTATGAGTTTGAACACTGTTTTTACTTGTGTTATTGGGTCTCTATACATAGCCTGCACTAATTCTATCAATGTTTCTGGTACTTTGAATCATTGCAGAAATGCCCAAATCAGCTTTCATGGAACCTTGTCATATGCTTTCACCATTACTAGGAATGCCCAGTTGAACTCTTTCCTCATCTCTAGCTTTTTCTCAGCTGTCTCATTGCAAACATCTGGTTGGTTGTGCTGCATTCTGATCTGAATCCAAACTACTCATCTTCCACCTTACTTTCTACTGCTGTTTGTATTCATTTATCAATCACCCTCTCCTGAACTTTCATGCAGTGTGACAGGAGTTTGACACCTCTATACTGCTTACAGCTGTGTATGTCCCCTTTATTTTGTGCACTGGCACTAGAACACCTATTCTCCAGTCATCTGGGATGTGCCTCTCTCTTTCTCCATGTTGCTGTGAATACCACTTGGAGCCGTTTCTTCTCTAACTCACCCAACATCTTGGTCATATTTGCCGTGACCTCATCTGTGCCTGCTGCTTTCCCTGACTTCATTTTCCTCAGAGTGGTTCTTACTTCTTCTTGGGTGAGATTCTGTTATTCTTTCATTGTAGGTGGTATCAGAGGCAGTACAGCTACTGTGGGGTTTTATTTATTCAGAAGCTGCCGAAAGTACTGTTCCATCTGCCTTCAATGTCTTGTGGACTGGAGAGCAGGTTGTTGCAGGTATCCCTTATGAAAGGTATCTGATGACTATCTTCTTTATATTTTTGTTTTTACCTTGCTTTCTGATTAAATTTATTTTTGCCATCTGCTGAGCCACTTTCAAGATGGTGGTACAGTGGCTATGATGTCTTGTTCTTTGTCATTGCAACTGCTCATTTAGCCACTTTGGTAGCCAACACATATTCCATCTTTGCCTGGTCAGTCTTTTCTATTTCCTACTTTTTCAGCACTCATTCTTCCTTTTGATGACTTCTTGAACTTCTGGCATTCCACCACCAGCTTTCCTTGTGTCTTATTTTCCATATCCGGCTCAACTGCATATCTGTTCTATAGTCCCCACAGAAGCTTTTTTGAGGTGCTGCCATTCTTCATTTCCACCTATTTTTCTCTTCTTCCTGAAATGCTAGACCCTGGAATAGTTCCTTGAAATCCAGAGCTTTCTCTCCAGTCAGCTTCCAGGTCATAAACTTAGTCCCTGTTGATCTTAGAGCCTTCTCTGAACACTGCTTGCAGATGATTGTGGCAGCCAGTGGATTGTGCTGTGGTCCAACTGTTTGACTGAGGATTACTTTGCAATTGCTGATTCTGCTCCTGTGCCCTTTCCTTACTCAGAGGAAGACTACTGGAGTTCTATGTTTGGCACTCTTGTATATGATCTTGGGACCATCTCTCTTGCTGAGCCACATATTGGTCACCATCAAGCCATTTGCCACACAGAAGTCTAGAATGGCCTCTCCTACTTTGTTCTTGTTGTCCCACCCATGTGGATACAGGCAGCCCTCATACTCTGTTCTATCTGTCCCGATATGTGTGTTTAGGTCCCCATTATCAACATCAGCTTACGTCGCCCTGTATATCTGGTGGGTAGTTTTTTTCCGCACTATCACAACCTTGCTGTGGGGTATAGGCTGAGATTATGAATACTGCTCTATCCTTACACTGGAGTCTGATTACCATGAGTCTGTTCCTTACTCTGAAGACATCCTTCACTATCCTCTGAAGACTCGACCGTACCACAATTCCCACACCATTTTTAGTTTGTCCTCATGTGTGGTAGACTCTGAATTACAATCCAAGTGGCTTTGCTGCACTGCCCTTCCATATTGTCTTCTGCGTACAGAGGATGTCCAACCCCCTCCTTACCAACATGTCATCCTCTTCTAGGATGTGTCCTATAAGTGAAGCTGTAGTGAATGTAGCAATCTTTAGTTCATGTTCGGCAGGTTGATTGGTTTTACATCCAGCTTTCTCTTAGCAGAGCTATTCCAAGAAACCCAAGTTGGGAAACTGGACACCACCTACAAGTAGTTTACTGACCCAGGGATGCTGGGTTTATGGCAAGCACACACTGGCCAATAGTTGTACATAGACCCCTCCCACCATTAGCATGGGTCCCTGATGTAGGCTAGAGTAGGCCAAGTCATCTACCCACTTACAAATACAAAAATATTGCAAAGACACACATCTGGAGTGTTTCTTCCCAGGCCTCCGCCGAAAATTGGGTCTCTCCCATTCAGACTTTCCCAGTAAACAAATGTTAAATAAAATACCCATGCCCATTTTTGGCAACATTAGTCAATGTGACCAGATCACCTAGAGTCAATTTTTACATCAATGAGTGGCTAGCCCTACCATGGAATGCAGTCTGTGATCTGAGTCCTTCTGTCTAGAGGATACTACACACCACAGTTGAGACACAAAGCATTTGGGACATACAAAGGTTCCCCCCAAATAGGCACCATTTAGAGTTTGTGCTGCTGCCAACAACTCCATTCTTGTATAAATTTGAGGTGGAATATCCAGCATGTTTTTGGGAGGTGGAAGAAACCACACAGAAACTCTGGGAGAACATGCAGACTCCACACAGGCAGTGACCGGAGGTCAGCATCGAATATTGTACCTTGTGCTTGGAAGGTGAAGGATTTGTAAGACAGGCATGTTTGCTGAGTTTACTACAAACAAGTATATGTAATATTGTGATTTTGGAATTTTCTTTTAAAAGTCAGAGCTTTCTTTGATACTGGGGTAAACAGGTTTGAATTCTTGTATGGTAAACCTAGCTGGCTGTCGGTTACCTTTTTATTATTGTTTACATGTGTGGCAAATGTTAGCTGTTATTCAAGTGTAATTCCAAGTTATTGTTGCTGTGTAACTGTAAATAAAAGGAAACCACTGGGATGTGTAATAGTTACAGGTGGGTTTGATTTCAATTTGTGGAAGGTATGAAACAACAATGACATTGTTTTTCCTACAGTTAATCACTAGCTGCATTTCAATCAGCCAGTGCCACATTAAATTACAATTTTTCCTGAAGCCTAGGAAGAGAAGTCTCAGACTGAAGTACAATTGTATTATCTGCAGAGAGGGTACAGTCAAGAGAAGACAAGTCCAATGGCAAGTGCAGAGGACTTAAGCTTTTACTTATTAATGTTCAAATCTTTCCACCTTAATTTGCCTACTGTGTGGCCTTGAGCATGTTATGTAATGAAACAGTGCTTTGGGGCAATTGAGAATTTGGGCTAGGTTCCGTAATGGTCTCCTGGACTGCATGCCTAGTAAACTACATGTGGCCTACAAACTATTAAGGAAAATCAACTCAAGATGGCATCTTAGCTGCCAGAAGATTTAGCCATGTGGTACTTTGGTTTTTCAATGCTCCAGTTTCTGTTGGGCCATGTGACTGTAAATTCTGTTATATAGATAATGATAGAGCCATTTTAGGACATTTATCAGTGATACTGAAATTAGCTGTTGTTTTGAGATAATTCACTGTGGTTCACTGCTTCAAATGCTTACCTCAGGTATTAAAAAAACAGACACACACATCTGTTATTTGTCCTTCCTTTGCTTCAAATATTATATGGGTTACTGTTTTTTGTACTGAATTTGTTATGACATGTATGCTGGCTACTTGATTGTGTAATAATTCTTCTATTTTCTTTGGTTGATGGCACAAAATAGCTGCTGATCTATAATCAACTGCTAAGGGTGGGTTTTAACTTTGGGAATTGGCATTGTTGCTGCTTGTTTCCAAGAGTATTAAATGATGCCCGTGATAAGAGATAGATTAGTAATGTGCTGCAATGGTTTGTGAATTTACTTTGCAGGCATGTGAATACATTTAGAATGCAGAGTTGAATGCTTAACTGATATGTCTCTGACAGAGACAGATTTGCAATAAAATGATAGACGTTGGGACATCTTAAATATTGATGTTGTACTGGTTGGCTGAAAGTTTTGTATAGTGTCAGGTGACAGATCTGACAATAGAAAGGTTTTTAAGATCTAGGATCATTAGGTTTTTGAGATGGGCTGGTCAGTCATTTTTTTTTAACATCTTCTTGAATTGTTTATGGGCTCTTCCAAGAGACTTTTGCCTGTTTGTTATGTATGATGCCATGGATATGTTTGGGGCAGGACATATTTCCTGCCTGAGGATGTAGTATATATTATCTATGTGATCTGATTTTCAAAGTTTACAGCCTTGGTTATGCTGTTTTAAGTTTTTTTTTTCATCTTAGTTGTAAGCCAAGGGCAGGAAACACTTTTAAGCCTTATCTTCTGCAGAAGGAGGAACCTGTTTTATATGGTTTGGGGAATGTTAGCAAAGGTACTTGTGGCTGTTATTGGGTTATTTTCCTTGCAGATTGTGTTCCATGGAACTGCAACACATTGTGTGTGCAAAATGTGCAGTGATGGATCTTGTGGAAATTGTTTTAGTATAGCTTTAGGTGAGTGATTTGAAATATTAAAATGACAAAATTGGATTACAGTTGCAGAGTATTGTATGTTTGCATTTCTCTGGGACGTTTATTATAATGCCATCAATAGCTATGTATGTTAGGGTGTGACAGGATGATCTAATATGATGTTCTACCATCTGTGTTAGGCTGTTCCTTTGAAGGGAGATATTTAGGTGAGATGAGGTATTACTCACTTTAAATTCAGGTATCCCGGAATAATTAGTTTAGTGTTACCAAATTTATTGAAGAAAAGTTCTAGATGGTGATCATACAGAGTAGGAGAGGCTGGTGCTGGAATGTTTCTAAGACAATATTTATGGTTAGGGTGTTTACTGTAAAATATGTGACAGTTGTTCCTTAATGCACTGGAAACACAGTGCTGGTCGACAAGTGACATTTGTGTAATGGCTAGTATGCTTGTTTATATTTTGAGACCCAAGAGTCAAGAAGGGATAATTTGCTACTTATGCTGGTTAGAATAATCAATGCAATTGTTAAACAGTGCTGTTTTTGTAATAAAGGGATAATTAGCTTCCCTTATTGTGGTATCTGAAGTCCTGGATACCTTTCAAAATAATGTGGCATAATTACAAACACACTAACACAGACATGATATTAATGTTTTTTTTGACTGTCACACAGCTTTTGTAATTACTTGATCTTTCAGGTTAGCATGATTCCTTCATCGCAAGTTATTAAGTTACTGATGTTAAACACATTGCTTATATATCCACTTGTGCCTTGAAAGGGAAGTACATGATTTCCTTCTTACTGACTAAAAAGAGACACGTGAAAAATGAAAATGAGGAAAGCAATATGTACAGCTCAAATGCATAGTATGACAACTACATCTTAGAGAAAGAAACAGAGTGTGAGAGTGTGAAAGTGTGAGAGTGTGAGTGTGTGTGTGAGTGAGTGAGTGACTGTGTGTGAGGGAGTGTGTGAGTGAGAGAGTGAGTGTGTGAGTGAGTGAGTGAGTGAGTCTTTGAGTGTGTGAGTGTGTGAGTGAGTGTGTGAGTGAGTGTGTGTGAGTTAGTGAGTGAGTGTGTGAGTGTGTGAGTGACTGAGTGAGTGAGTGTGTGTGAGGGAGTGTGTGAGTGAGAGAGTGAGTGAGTGTGTGAGTGAGTGAGTGTGAGGGAGTGTGTGAGTGAGACTGAGTGAGTGTGTGAGTGTGTGTGTGAGTGTGTGAGTGAGTGAGTGAGTGTGTGAGTGAGTGAGTGAGTGAGTGAGTGAGTGAGTGACTGAGTGAGTGTGTGTGAGGGAGTGTGTGAGTGAGAAAGTGAGTGAGTGAGAGTGTATGTGAGTGAGTGAGTGAGTCTTTGAGTGTGTGAGTGTGTGAGTGAGTGTGTGAGTAAGTGTGTGTGAGTTAGTGAGTGAGTGTGTGAGTGTGTGAGTGAGTGAGTGAGTGACTGAGTTAGTGTGTGTGAGTGAGAGAGTGAGTGTGTGAGTGAGTGAGTGTGAGGGAGTGTGTGAGTGAGAGTGAGTGAGTGTGTGAGTGTGTGTGTGAGTGTGTGTATGAGTGAGTGAGTGAGTGAGTGACTGAGTGAGTGTGTGTGAGGGAGTGTGTGAGAGAGTGAGTGAGTGTGTGAGTGTGTGTGAGTGTGTGAGTGAGAGTGTGTGTGAATGAGTGAGTCTTTGAGTGTGTGAGTGAGTGTGTGAGTGAGTGTGTGTGAATGAGTGAGTCTTTGAGTGTGTGAGTGAGTATGTGAGTGAGTGTGTGAGTGTGTGTGAGTGAGTGTGTGAGTGAGTGAGTGAGTGAGTGTGTGAGTGAGTGTGTGTGTGTGAGTGTGTGAGTGAGTGTGTGAGTGTGTGAGTGAATGAGTGAGTGAGTGAGTGAGTGAGTGAGTGAGTGAGTGAGTGAGTTTTCCCTGCATGTTACATTAGAGTCAGAGTTCATTCAGGAATGAAAATAAGGAACTTTGCTGGCACTTAGTGAGAAAATAAGTCACAATGCAAGAGATATGTGAATAGATTAGTTAAATCTTCAGAAGAAAGACAAGAACATCTAACTTGTAATTTGTTAGTCTGTTTTAAACAAGCATTTTTTGAGAAACAGTTCTTTTTGTTAAAATATGTGAATTTGCAATAATATCCAACTGAAGGTGAAGCCGTGTGTTCTGTGTTGTGTGTTATGAAAAAGGCAGGACTACTAAGAAAATAAGATATTAGATAAGAATAAAAGGATGCTGTATGCAGTTTATACACTATACACGCTGTGGTTTAGCTAACTGAAAGAATGAAACAAAGAAAGACAGCGAGAGAGAAGTAAAACTGTGGTTCAGGCTCCTAAATGATGGGACATATCCTTGGGATACATTTGTCTGGGGATACATGGCTGAAGTCAAATTCAGCTGTAGAGACATATAGTTGTTGCAAATTCTCTGTGGGCAGAGAAAAGCAGGCAGTACCATGCCCACAACTTCAATTTCTAAATGCATGGGAGTAGGAAAAATAATGTGCCTTGTGCCTGGTGTACACCTGCTGCAAGTGCAATACGTATGTATTAGTGTGGTACAGCATAGAGAAAATTATACTTACTGTTGTAGTTACACATATGAACCAGTATGCATTTTAGGCAATGTTCTAGTGACACCGTGAAGGGGTAACAGTCCGCAAACACACACACACACAGACACACACACACACACACACACACACACACACACACACACACACACCATTTCTATCTCTGAGGACTAATCATCATAATAACCATCTGTACATTTTTCCCCCACATTGGCATATTTCAAGGTGTATTTTTTTTTTCTTTTTGCCATTAAGAAAGAAATTATGTACTTCTCTTTCTGGGCACATGTGGGTATTTAAAGGAGAACCACAATTAAAAAAACTGAAAAAAAAATCTTGAACTTTTCTGCATTACTAATGTCTCTGTATCAAAATATGAGGTTGCTATCATTTTCTAATTTGTTACACTCTATAATGACCTGAAAGGAGTCTGCCATAGGTAGCATGATTTGGTTTTACATTCAATGTCTTCCTGGTGTCATTGTAGGACAGAAATAAATCATTTGGATGAGATCATTTACTGTAGTTTTCTCTCTCATCAGTTTACAATCAACAAGTACTGTGACTGTTTTCTTTTCATTGTCAACATCAGCCTGCATTTTTATTAACCTTGCTTCCTTTGATCTTTGTTAGTGGCCATGTATGTTGTTATAGCATTTAAAAAAATTTTTGAAATGTAGACAAGTTAATTGTTCTTTAAGCATGAGAAATCTGACTCCTGTGATTAATAGGTTTTGCTTGGGCTGAGATGGTTTGGGTTGTGGTCACAGTTTTAAATATTGTAGATGTTAATCTTCTTTGCCCAACTCACTGACTTGTCTCAACAAAAAACACTGTGTGCAATACAACAATATTGTTTTCAAAACATCAGAAGAAACGTGGTTTTACAGAAGATACAGTGTAAAAAAAATGCAAAATCTAATACTGACAGAAACCAAGAAGAATTAGATGAACATATTTTCTTTCTTTTTTTTCTTTGTGGCACTGAGTTTGAGTTGCATTTGTATCTGAAAACTAAGCTTGAAAACCCTACCTTTGTTCAGACTCCAGGTTACACTATTTATCTGAGGTGTGATGTTGGCAATCTATAACTAATAGCCTTAAATGCCATTGCTTAAGAGGCATTGTTTTCCTAATGGCTCCATAGTTGGAATAAGTGACCTAACCTAAGGGTGTTGCTAGGCATACTCAGTGGACTCAAATGAGTGGCATACTCAGTGTACTCAAATGAGTAATTTATTTTCCCTAAACATCTGTTGGAAAAGTCAACATTCAAAATGCACAGAATGTTTAGAATTGCGTAAAAAATGAATATTTGCAGTATAGAAGTATAAAAGAATTATTGTACAAAAGAAGTACACCTCTAAAACTTGCTTTTACGGATGTAAATGGTAACAGTTGAAAATAGTGTGCATCTTCCTATATATCTGGGGGGGGGTAGCATTTTGAGAGTTGAGTACATTTTTAAAGTGATAGGTTGGTAGTGGGGGGCAGCAACTTTAGGTCTGAGTGCAAAATATAAATATCTGGCTACACCCCTGATTAACCTAATTACTCTGCCACTCTTAGTAGCCTTTGTGATGTAACAGATGAGACAAGTTGAGGAAAGAAAGGCAAACGTAATTATTAAATGAAGCTTTTTCTGAAAGTGAAGTGTTTAGTGTTGGATTGCAGGGAAGGAAAATCACTTTTTGGAAAGAAAAAACTTGACTTTTGGGTGTTCTTTAAGCACTGTGTCTAAAATCAATAATTTAATGACTCCTGGCAAACGGTTCCTGCTAGCCCAAAGCTTGAAAAATTGCAAAACATATCTTGGTCCAATAAAAGTTATTACATCACATCTCCGTTCAGTGCCTTTGTGTTTTCCGTTAGTAGCTCAACACAGTATTTCTTCATTTTTTTTTTTTTACTGACATAATCAGACATATTGTAGTTTAAAAAGGAGACTGAGTGTATATTTTTAGCTGGAAAATTGGTTCTAGTTAGATAAAACCTAAATGGCTGAGCTTTGCTTGTGGTAAATGCAACATAGTTTATGTAGTTAGACTAATACTCTGGTTATGCAATGAGAATGTGGTTTTATCATGCCTATTTTGGGGAACTGATGAGAATGTGTATGATGGCAAGACATTATGAAGGAGATAAGCTATGCTGCAAGGAATGTAGCCAGAATAATGGGAATTATCAGTGTGTGATACTTTGTGTGAAATACTAGATTGTGATACGTAAATAGTTTGGGGATGTAAAACCAAAGTTTTCGATTGAATTTTGAAGTGGTAGAGTGGATTTCAGTTTTCCTGTATAAAAGTGTGGGTTCGTGGTCTGCACTCTTGTGGGAGAAGAGGCTGGACTCTGCCCTTCTGAGCTGGGAATTTCTGGTTAAAGGTTTATAGTGCCTGAATATTTGAACTGTATCTTACTGAAATTGGTACACCTTGTTTGCTGCAGCATAGACTAGATCCAGGCCTGCTGAATCTAGCTTTGTTTATATGCTTGTTGTTTGTTTGCTTGTTATTTCCCTGGAACGCTAATTCCACCTAATACGCGGCTTCTCAGCACTTCTGTGGATCACTAGCGATATCTGCATTGCTTACTGTACTTATTTCCTTGTTTCACTTGAAAGAAAGTTACTGTTTGTCGTTTTTGCATTTAAGTTACCTGTAACACATTGCACTTAAGTTACCTGGCACTTGCTCACTAAAGCAATTATATAAGTCAGCACTAAAAATTAAAAGCACTACACCCTCACTCCCCACTGGCCCTTGTTTTCAATTATTAAGGAATTCCCAATATTATTCTAGCATGTCCAAAGGTCAGTTGTCAATCTCCTCTCCGGTCCAGCTGGTGAATCTGGGAATCTTGAGGCAATGTTACAACTGCCTCATGTACACAGACAACCCACTCCTCCTCCCAACAAATTCCAACACATGTGAGAGATGCAACCATATAGCCCAACTGGAGGCTAAGCTCTCTCAACTCAGTACTGGCATAACCAGTCAGGAGGAGAAGGAAACCACACTCACTACAATTCCAGTCTCACATAGACCTATCACGACAGCAAACCAAACACATAATCACACAAAAACATACTCGGAGGCTCTAAATAAAGATCTGCCTAAGCAGCAGAGACCTCCAAAGCAGACACCCAAGCAACCGCTACCCCAAAACAAAACACGTGCAACACATATCTCACAAAGCCAGTGTGCCGAACAGTCACAGCCCTTAAGACTAAACAACACACCTGATACACTTGTAATAGGTGACTCTATCGTCAGGCACACTGACGTCCCGCTCACCAGGCTGAACAAGGAGAGGGTCACGGTGAGCAGCCTGTCAGGCGCTAGGATCCGCCACATAACACAAGCACTCAGGTCACTCCAAGGCAAGTACAAATATGACTCAGTCATTGTCCATGTTGGTGTGAATGACCTGAGACGTACCTCCCTGGACTACACGAAAAGAGACATAAAGGAGCTCTCTGAGCATGTAGCCCAGGCCGGTATGACCCTGACCTTGAGTAGCATCTTACCCTCACCAAGAATGATGCCACAATATGAAGACAAGATGATCAATTTCAACAATTGGCTTAAGTACTGGTGTCATTCAAAGGGGATCCGATGGCTGTCAGCTTGGGATGATATGCTCGACAAGCCACGATGCTTCGCTAGGGACGGCTTGCATCTGTCACCCCTGGGCTTTCGGATATTGGCAAAGGCTCTTGCTACCCTCATAGTGCCTTTTTTAGGCAAGGCTCAAAAGACAAACCCACCTCCATAGGTATCACAAGGGATAAGAAACTAAGAGTAATGCTACTCAACGCCAGAAGTCTAAACCTCAAGATGCACGCACTCGAAACTCTCCTTAGCATGGAGAACATCGATATCTGTGCAGTAACAGAAACCTGGTTCAGGGCTCCCGAGAGCACCCCAGCACTACCAGGTTATACCTCATACCATGCTTTTCGGCCCCAAAACTTGGACCGAACCACAAAAGGAGGGGGAGTATCGATATTCATCAAAGATACCCACACCTCCAGGTTGGTGGCAAAGCACGAAGCATCAGAGACTATCCATGTGCAACTATCAGTGGGTAAAACTGCCTTCCAGTTTATAGCCTGCTACAGACCACCCTCCCAAACCCAGGAACCCCACTCGGCCTTCCTGAGAACACTGGAAAATATGAAGGTCTCTCCAAACACCATTATATTGGGCAACTTCAACTACCCAAACATAGACTGGAAGCATTACTCTAGCTCCAACACCCTAGCCCAAAGGTTCCTAGAATTTATAATCTCAAATGCCATGGAACAACTTGTTACCACTCCCACAAGAGAGGAAAACATACTGGACCTGATCATCACCAACATGGGGACTCTATGCTCCAGACCAGAAGTGTATCTCTCACTGGTAAGATCAGACCATAAACTAATCTCACTGGATATTCACATCCCGACCCCACCCCCTGCCCAGAAAACCACAGTGAAAAACTTCTCTAAAGCAAATTTCACACTCCTCAAAACCGAAGTGGAATCCTTCAAAGCCCCGGGCCTGTGGAAAATACGCCCCAGACAGCAGAATCCTTTATAAACGCATTCTATGAACACCTTCAGGAATGCATGGATCATGCGATCCCAAATAAAACCAAGACCCAATCCTCCAAAGGCAGACATCCTGTCTGGTGGACCCCAGCCATAAACAAACTATACAATAGAAGGAGGAAGCTACTAAATGATAGAGCAAAATCCCAAAAAGGGAAGGCATCACTGATCAGTATTAGCAAAAAACTACGGGCACTCATAAAATTGTCTAAGGCCAGCTTGAGAGAAAAATTGCACAGGACACTAAGGATAATCACAAGGCTTTCTTTAGTTATGTTAGGAACCTGGGTGGTAATTCCCAGATATGCTCAGAATTAGTCCAAAATGACAAAAATACACTGAACCCACAGACATTGCCAACATCCTAGCTGACAGGTTCAGCGCAAACTTCTCCCCACCTCCCACCAAAGGGCAAATATCTATCCCAGCAGAGTGCTGCCCCCCTGACATCTCAGATGCTCAGGTAAGAGCCGCTCTCTCCAAAGCAAAAAACACAGCATCAATGGGACCAGACGGTGTCCCGGGCTGCGTCCTACATGAACTCCAAGAAGAGCTAAACCCAAACATAAAACTACTGTTCAATCTCAGCCTTACTACAGGATATTTGCCCAAAGAGTGGCGTACAGCAACAGTGGTCCCTCTCCATAAAGGTGGTGCCTCAACGGATCCTGGAAACTATCGGCCCATAAGCCAGACTAGCTTGGTCTGCAAAGCTATGGAAAGGATCATCATGGACCTCATAAATAAAGATATTGGGGACCTACAGACACTGGATCCTACCCAGTTCAGCTTTGTTAAGGTCAGATCCTGCCTCTTAAACCTGGTGGATTTCTTTGAAACAGTCACCAAGGCAATTGACAAGGGGAAGGTGGTCCACACAGCCTACCTGGACCTTGCAAAAGCCTTCGATACAATACCCCACTCGGGCATTATAGATAAGCTCACCAGCTTAAATATAAACCCCTATGTCACTAGATGGATTGCAAACTGGCTCAAGGACAGAACCCACATGGTTAGAATTGCTGGAGCCATGTCAGACTCCAAACCAGTTACAAGTGGTGTCCCACAAGGCTCAGTCCTGGGACCTCTCTTGTTCGGTATATATTTCTCGGAGGTACAGGCCAACACGGAAGGACTGTAGCTGACCAAGTTCGCAGATGACTGCAAACTGGGTGCCATAATCGACTCTCCAGCCGACACAAGCATCCTCCAAAAGGGCCTCATAGAAGCAGACAACTGGTGCCAGAGCCATGGCCCCAAGCTAAATGCCAAAAAGTGTATAGTCATCCCCTTTGGCAAAAACAAAGTGCCCACAAATTACCACATAGGTGGTAATCCATTAAGTACAGAAGAAGTAATTAGGGACCTGGGGACCCAAGTTGATAGCAATCTCTCATTTGACAACCACGTGGCCAAAGTGGTTAGAGAAACATTTTATATAGCCCACCTAATCATGAAGGGATTCACATCTAGATCAGGGGAGGTCATCGTGCCTCTTTACTCATCCCTCATCAGGCCCATAATTGAGTACAATGCCCCTTTTGGGATGTACCTTACCAGACACCTGCAGCAACTGGAAAGACCCCAAAAGGACCTCACCAAGAGGATCAAAGGGCTCAAACAGATGCCATATGCTGCCCGGTTAAAGAAACTCCAGCTCTACTCAGTGGCATACCGCCTGTTCAGAGGTGATCTGTGCCTGACGTATAAAGCCATGTCCAACCCGGAATTAATGGACATGCTGCACCTCAGAAAATCCAAATCCCATCGAGCTACGTGCTCGAGAGACTTGAACCTCAGCAATGAAATAAATAGGACATGCTGGAGGGACAGAATCATAACCCAGAGGCTCCCTTCACTCTGGAATAAAATCCCAGTCCAGGTTAGGCAGAGTCCCTCATTGACTCTCTTCAAGAGGAATCTTGATGAGTGGATGGGAGATCGTAGGTTTGCCCCGGGTATCACTTCTGTGTCACTGTTAGACACAGGCACAGTATACTAACCTCAAAAAAGGGCATAGCAAAATTCATTTAAAATGGGTGGCGAAAGCCAAACACATTCTGGCTAGGCTTATAAATGCCCTAGGGCAGATAGCCTAGTATGAACCTATGAACCTATAATTGTATTTTCCTATATGATAGTATTAAGTTATTAAGGAAAATGAATGTCCTACTTAAGTATTGTAATGTGCTTAGAAATTTTAAATGCAACATTTGATACATTTATTTAAAGGGGAGGGATAATCACATTAAGAAAGAGAGGGGGCTGGTGGGAAATAATGAAAGAAGTGACTGTGGAATAAAGCAAGGGGAAGCAAAATGGGTCTGTCGCACTTTGTGTGGGAGGTAATCAGTCAGCACAGTCAGAGAAATGTGTGGAGTGATAAGAGTCTTGGTTGGGTAAGTAAGAGAGTGTAAACAGGGTAGATTTAAAAGCAGAAAGAAATATAGTTAAAATTTCCAAGTAGATAGCTTTCAGTCAGTATAGAATATTACACACTACACTGACAACGGGCATTAGCAGAATTTATTATCTGCCTAGGCAGCATGCAGTAGATCCATGGCTGTTTATGTTGAATGGCACTGCACTATCAGGGACATAATTCTGTAGCACATTCAGCTATTTGTTGTAACAAAGAGTTACGGATTATTAGCAATGAGTACTACTGTGAGGTAGGTTCTGTATGAAAAGCTCACCCAGAGTGAAATGTACCAAACAGCAGAAGTACTGCACTGATTACAATTGTCTTTACAAAAATGGAAGGAGTGCCGTCAGCTGAGCTGCAGTTCTTTTTACTCCACCATTATAACATGATTGAGGCTTACCTTTGCTATGATTTACACAGGGGGTTAGACAACCTATAGTGGCTCACAGCATCAGGACAATACAGACCTGGGTATACATTCTTTACATTAAAGGAAGAAAAGAAAAGAAAAAAGAGGTCAGTGATCCAGTCTGGTACTACATAACCACACCTGCAATCATACACAGAAATTCCACAGATTCCAGTGGTAGAATTATGTGATCAGTCCTTACAATACTACAATACTATAACACACTCAACAAATTAAGCAGAAATAGTGATTTACATATCATTTTACATTAACAGTCACTATAAACTCAACTGCAAGCCAGATACTTGAATAAGGATGGCAGGCAGCAATAACATGTTTGACTTAAACCAAACTGCTTAGGACATTACCTGTACTCCCTGTATCTCAGATACTTTTACCTTCATTCACAATTGTTACCCTAAAAATTGGCAGCTGCCCTGTGATACATAAACATTAACAAAACATTCCTTTTTATATCATCATGCAGAACTCTAAGGATATCTGCACAGGTCTTGTGCTGTGTATGCACACATGAATATTTAAATAATTAAGAGATGTGACCCTGTACCTGTGCACTCTCCTCTTTAGAACCTTGTTCAAGTTCATCTAGATAAGGAATGATTTTGCAGGGTAGTTAAAGGTTAAGGCAGCAAGAAAGGATAAGGTGTTTCTGTTAATGCATGTATCTCACACTAACATGATAATGCAAAAGCCTGCAAAAAAAAAAAAAAAAAAAAAAATGACAAAGCAGACAGATCATAGAACCTATTCTTAAATGAAAAGACATCAAAGTACCTTGGCCACCTCACTTTCTATTAAAGGTTAATCGGTCTGTGCATGCAAAGAACCATGCAGAGAGAGACTAACCCCGGGATTCATGAAGCTTGGCGCAAGGACGGCGTTAGCCTTGCGCCGACCGTGCGGTGTAGAGCAGCACCACATGCATATTAATGAAGGCACGCTGCCGCAATGTCCATGTGCATAGGAAATGTGCGTGGGTGCAGGGGGCGTGTCTAAGTGCTGCACGGAGGCGTGAACATGTCGGCTGCAGAAGCGCAACCTAAAATGCTGACTAGTACAGCCTGCCTCTAATAATCACTCCTATCAGTGTCCGTGGATACTGAAATGTATGCAAAGCATACAAGACAGTTTTGCGAACACCAAAATAAAAAATAAACACAAAGGCACGTAGCTGAATATTGAGTCCCCGTCCCTCAAACAATTGACGTTTAAAACCCTATGCCCATATTCCATTGTAGGGTTGATTGTTATACCAAGTGGAAGTGAAATACAGCGTGTTAGCGCGCCGCTGCCCTTTGCTAAGCCTAGCCCAATGGTTTGGGTTACCACCTGTCCCAATTTGTGAGGGACAGTCTCTCTCTGGGCAGTTGTATTCTTACCAAAACTATTAAAAATGTTAAATGTCCTGCGATTGTAGGACATAATTATGTCCCATAGTTTATGTAATAGTTCCATAAAATGCTTAATTCTGTCTGTAAAATACTTAAATGTTACAAGAAACAGAATAAGCAACTAAACTGCTACAACAATAAGCTTTCATTTAGGTATAAAACTAAAGTACTATCCTTTGTACTGACCGTGGGCATGTGTTGGCCTGTAAAATCTGATGTGTGCCCCAAAAATGTCCCACTTTCGTCATTTGAAAAGGTGGCAACCCTACCAATGGTCAGAGCAGTCGCTCAATATCTGCCCATTCGTGGTCCAAGTCGTCCTTGTCTGGATGGTCCAAAGATGAACGGGAATTACCCAGGTCTACCTACCATGTCATGAAAGATAAGTATTTGCCTGTACCTATGTGTGTGAAGTACAGCATGTGGAAGATGAAAAATGCTAGGGTCATCCCCACAACCATATTGGTACCAGAGATATGTAGTGTACACAATGTGTTCTGTTGTCTGTGCCATGGGCCATCAACCAGAGAAAGGATGGATGGTGTGTGTGGAAAATGGCGGTGGGGGGTGACGGATAATGTACTAATTTGCCAAGGGGAGACTGGGTCGGATGCACAATAGGTGAACTGGAGGTGTACGAGGGAGCAGTGGATGAATAAGAATGAAAACCAAAGAACAAACATTCACATCAGCAATACAACCTGACAGGCCATACTGTAGAACACAATCCCACAAACATATGAACATTAAAATGTGCGATACACATGTACAGAAAAGTTACCGGCTCACACCCACATAATGGTCTGGCCTGAACTGAGCCATCCAACCCCAACACACCTGGATACATAACTGAATACTCATCATCCCCTCCACAGCACACCCCACCATTCCTGAACATCCATCAAAACCACCCATATTCGGGCTGCTAGTTTGGAGCAGCCATATCTACACATAGTGACCCCTACTCATATTTAGTAGGCAGTCTCACCCTAGGCAGTCTCAGGATTGCAAACTATGTATCCCTTGCATGTATAACCTTACCTCATTTTTGTAAATCCAAAAGAATCGAGGTCATTGGTCCCCAAAATTTTTGGATATCCCTCATGGGATAAGTATCTGTTCTAAAGATTAGACTTGGTGGCACGACACGATGTCCAGTCCCATAAACATCTGGACACAAGTTGTATGAGCAGTAGTTGTCCACAACCCTGCTCAGCCTACAGCTGGTCCTGCAGAACCTATGACCCGGGATTAAACACCTGACCGTGATGCACGTCTCCCCACGTGCATTATCAAGAATATATACCTTTCACATTCACATAGCTACACATCACACATACATGCATATAAGTAGTTGTCAAGTATGTGTCCAATTCATAAATATGTATACTTGCAAATGTATACATATGCGTCTCAGAAACATATGAATAGTAACATGTACTATACGTATGAACACCACCCGACTGTCACATTTGTTGCCAGTACTGTGGAATGGCTGTAGTAAAGTCATATATCCTAATTACCATCCATAGAGAATGTATCACGGATGGTTTAGTGGTAAAACCAGTGACTATGGTGTTCCTGTTCCCGGGTCCAAGCTATGCAAGGGCTAATTTTATATGATGGCCACAATAATGGCAGTCAGATATAGGGTGATTAAGGCGCTTTAAAGCAGATGTAAGTAGGGCTACCACCTGTACCGCTTTGCGAGGGACAGTCCCTTTTTGGGCAGTTGTGTCCTGACCAAAAATATTAAAAATGGCAAATGTCCTGAGATTGTAGGACATAATTATGTCCCATATTTCATGTAATAGTTGCATAAAATAGTTATTTCTGTATGTAAAATACCTAAATGTTACAAGAAACGGAATAAGCAATTAAACTGCTACATGAATAAGCTTTCATTTAGGCAAAAAAGTAAAGTTCTATCCTTTGTACTAACCATGGGTATGTGTCAGCCTGTAAAATCTGATGTGTGTCCCAAAAATGTCCCAGTTTGGCATTAGAAAAGGTGGCAACCCTAGACGTAAGCGGGTATGCAAGCGTGTATGAGCGACGGTAAGTGGCGGTCATTCATCAGTATGGGAAATGTAAATAAGCAT